>NC_136493.1:76945244-77035244 GCF_053919585.1 Euprymna scolopes | reverse complement strand
TTGTTGTATCTTGAATTTTCATTGTAAAAAATGTAATTTTGAAAATTAATTCTTTTAGATTTGAAAAACTAAAAACGAATGTTCTAAAAACAATTGTCTGAAATTCGTCATTATTTATTTTATTTTTATTAATTTTATTTATAGTGTGTCTCAAAAATTTACAACGACCGTTGAATTTCCACGGATTCTGTTAATATTTATTGATTCATGAAATATTCAAACCATGAATTTTTAAAGAAATGCTTTTCCCAGTAAACTATCTATTGCTAGTAATAATTGATAGATTGATAAGACAATAAGTTTATATAATATAAATAATAATAATAATAATATAAATGAAAACAAAAACAGATACTGGCAAGACGACATCCATGGCAACAGTCCCCCTCAACCCGTTTATACACCAGGCGGGGAGAGTTAAGCGATGGTGTAAACCTTCCTATCTCTGGACGTGGCCCTCCAGCTATAACAGAGGCCAACTAGGTCAGTCATCAGGTATTGATGAAAAGGATCCTGGGTCACTATCTTCATCATTTGTAACAATAAAAACAAAAATATTAAGAGGCTTAAAAGCCCGGCAATGATCCGTTGTACAAGAGAAAATGCTACCGAGTTTACTTAGAGTTTAAAAAATGGAGTAAGACATCAAATGCACTCTTGCTCAACAAAATACCGGGCATTTACCTCTCTGAAATAAGAGATTCAATTATTTCTAACGTGGAGAAAAATTACATCAATGCTTACAAAAATTTACTATTCACAAACTGTTACCCATCTAAGTATTGGCCAAACTCTACTTTCTATCACATCAGTAATAGAAAGAGAACTGATCTTTTCAGTGTAATAATTCTATAAACGAAGAATTATAACAATCTATATTTCTATACTTTTAAAATAAAAGCTCATTTATGTTTTAAAATGGTCATAATACAGCCGTATCATTCTGAAACTAATTGTTCACGTCTGATCATCGCAGTTAAGCAACGTAGAGACTGAACAGTATTTAGATGGATGACCTTTTGTGAATATTAGGTGTTAAAAGCATATTCTTTTCTAACTGAGAACGATTTTCTTTTAACGAATATGTGATTTACGTAACGTCAACAAAAAAGACGTTTCCTGCACCCGATATTCCCAAGTGACTACAAGTGCATCCATCCATGAGTCCCGAATAAAAGATACTATAACAACGTCATTTAAGGACAGAGATTTCGATTAATAATAAACTGTATTAATACCATAGTACCTTTTACGTACATACGTACATGTGTCACGGTTTCCAGATTATAAATCATTGGATCGGAAGATCTTATTTATTAAAAATGGAGGATAGAAGGTGATAACGTACCACGAATATTAAATTATTAGTATATAGAAACTCTGATTTAACGTCCGTAGTATGTTATCACCTTCTATGCTGCTTTTTAATATACCGAAGACTCAATATATATATATTGTTTTAATTACGACACTTTTGGGCCGTACGTTTTGAAGAAAATACATTTTCCCCTGTTTTAATCTTATGTTTATTTTCTTAGTGAAACCTTATTATCCTGTATTAGTGGCTCGATTTCTCATCGAAAATTTCTTCTTAAAATTATAATGTAAAAATAGTTGTGAAATATTACATAATTTCTCAGTACCTTCATCGTATGAACATGTGTCATGATTTATTAAAAATATAATAGACTCAGGGTAAGTTAAATGTCTTTTCATTTTATAAAAAATACCTTTAATTAGGAATAATTTTTATTGAAACAAAATCGACAGTTATTTTTATTGCCGCAGTAGAATTTCGACGGCTCCCGCTGATTTAAAGCTAATGAACATACGTCAGTCAGTGAAAACTGTGTTTCTTTATTAAAAATGTTACTTTCACTTAAAAATGGTATTTCACATTTTAGTGATTTAAAAAAAAAAACAGAAATGCCACACGAATTCATCCGTGGGCGTGGACAAAGTTTCAGAGTTTTATATCACTTATGAATTACAGCTTCGCCCGTAAAACTTAAAATTCAAATAATATAACTTGTATATATGTGTATGCTATGTTTGAAAGTAGTATAAACAATTTTGGTGTCATTTTTAAACGACAACAATTAGTTGCGATCGACCTTTATATCAACACAAAAATTGAACTACGTGCCCCTTGAAGGGCACTTTATTTGACATGCCTGTACGGTGTCAAATATATTTCATTGTGCCAACGTGACATCAAAAACTAACATTTATAAGAGAACACTTTACCATTACATTTGAGTTGGTCAGTATTTTGGCTAAGTACGAAGTGTAGTATCTCTTCCGATTTTATCTTTTTTATCCTCAGTTATTGAAGAATTCCTTTTAGATTATAGATTCATTACTTTTGTCTAAATACAGTTGTCCTTTTAGGGTAACGGAATATTTCTCACATTAAACGTCTGCCTGAAATGGGGAGAAACGTATGAAGTCATAATTCAACAGCTATTATCGAATACTAATATAGAAATTACGACATAGGCAATATATAACCTTGCATACACAGCTGAACGCAAATAGATAACAAGTAAATCTTACCAAATACAAAGAAAATTATACTTTTACCTCGCTGGATAAGAGTTTTATAGTTTAACTTAGTTTAAATCGCTTATTTATTTGGAAACGTAAGTAGTGTTGACTACATAATTTAGAACGATAAAATAGCTAAGATAAGACGGTCATCTGAGAAGTTTCGATAATCGATCAAAAATCGAAAGTTAAACAAAATACATAGAAACCCACCTAATAAATATCACCGTGATATAAAAAAAGTAAAGCACTGTATAGCCCGTCGGGACATTTCGTTTATTTCTTTTATTTGTGAGCGATTATTGAGAGTCTCAGGATGTTCATCGTATGTCAGCAATTTTTTATATCGTTCTGATTTATACACTTACAACTACTTGTGTTTCGTAATAAATAAACGCTTTAAAATAAGTTAAACCACAAAAATTTTATTTAGGTAGGTAGAATAATAACTTATTTTGCCTTTGGTAAGATTTAATTGTGCTTTTTTTTTACCACTTTGGCATTTTGTTACCTATACTACAAAATTCCCGTTTCATGTGAGGCAGAAATAGGAATAAGCAATTATTACATTATTCAAAAATAAATTTTTATAAAACATGAGTATTTTTATTCAAGCACAAGCCTTAGCCTCGAGTGGCCTCTGTCCTTGATCAGTGGTGACTCCTTTGTAAAAAAAAAAGCAGGAAGACCTGATATCAATATATATAAATAAATAATAAGACTATGTACACATCGCCATATTTTTTGTCCTCTATCCCAGCCGGTTGATATTCAAAATAGTCGAAATTTCGGAAAACTCTCATTTAGTGTCTTATACATATTTAATCGGATGACGGCATCTGAAATTGACGAGATTCTCAGAGGGGATCACATAGAGATTAAGTGCTTTTACTGTCACGAAGAAATGGATAAAATCCATTTCTTTTTTCGTAAAATTTTATACATAAACTATTAGTTGTTATGTAGCTTATACGTATTTTCTTCAGTAGGGATCACACATATAAACTTTATTTTATTTATAAATTTCCAATTCTAAACACAGTAAAGATAAAGCATGCCATTTTGATGATTAGTCGAAAAAATGGTAACGAGGCATTCTTCTATTAATAAGTAAGGTTTGATATGAGATTTAATCGATCATTTATTTTTCGTTAGATTCAGTGTTTTTTGTTGTTGTAATGACTTTTAGCCTGGTACGCCATTCACTCTTAGCGGGTGACCCGGCCTCCATTCGAAGCTGAAATTTCTAAGAAATATTAAATTGCAAGCTATCCATAGTCGCATTTATATCCTGATATTATCTTTCTAGACATTTTGAAAAACTACAACCGCTTCATAGCGTGATATATTATATTTCTTTTTAGAAATTACAGATAGCAAGAAAATAAATAAAGCTAGTAATCTACCATTTCATAAGTTATATTAGATTGCCGGTGAAAAATGAGAAGAGTATGTACCTTTACCTTGGTTTTTTAGTTCACCCCCCCACACACACACATATATATATATATATATATATATATATATATATATATATATATATAAGCATAGTGCAAAATTTATTGTTACTATTTTTACAAAAC
Organism: Euprymna scolopes; assembly: GCF_053919585.1. Classification (NCBI taxonomy): domain Eukaryota; kingdom Metazoa; phylum Mollusca; class Cephalopoda; order Sepiida; family Sepiolidae; genus Euprymna; species Euprymna scolopes. The sequence continues at coordinate 77,031,114 of NC_136493.1, read as the reverse complement.
TTGTTGAATATGTGACGCATACGACGTGGAAAAACGGATATGATACGAATTCGTATAAAAGATATTGATTCAGAAATTGTAATATGTCTGTTCACATTCTAGTGGTTCGGTTTCAATTAAAAATTATAAATTAATATATAAATAAATTAATTAATGCATTTAAAAACAATTTTAAAACGTCTAAATACATTTAGATTTAAATTTGAAGTCGTCTACAAGCGACTGAAAAGAAGGCCAATGATGTTACAATTATCTCCATGAAACCTACGTTATAGTTATTTCAAATAATATTTCGTCTTTCTTACAGAAATACGCTATACACTATAATAAGAATACATATTTATTTGCATTTATGCGCTTGTTTAAGTGTCTGTGTGTGTGTGTCTTTGTATCTGTTGTACGTTACCTTTGCCCATATTAAATCTACTTACAGACGAATAGAAATATTTCATATTCATATATAACAAAATATAAGCAGACATATCTAAGCATATCAAGGTTAAAGAAAGGTCACCCTCTAATACACAAAGAAAAATATCTCACTCTTCTTAAAATATTAACAACAAACCTAGGTGAATATTAGTCAACTGAACCTTTGTCTGAGAGAAGCACGGCTATTTGCCGTGAAAACGGAAGCAGGTTTAACAAGCAAACTTTATGCCATATGTATGATTAAATTATTAACATGAAATTATTGATATTAGCCGGATGATTCCTCACGAGGATGAAACGGAGAAATGTCTATGTAGCTGAATTGTCATATATATCTTCAATACTTTATGCATATATATATATATATATATATATATATATATACACTCACACACACACATATAAAAAACGGCCCCTAACTCTAATTAGGCCCCGTTTCTTAGTGTTTTGTCCGAATGAAATGAAACTTTGGTCATAACTAGTTTATTATATTCAAAACATCACATCAAAACACTAGGGTCTTTGGCGTTTTTTTCTCCATTATACAGCATATGTTCTAGATTTACTTTGTTTTTTGTTTTTGTTTTTTGGTCACCCTATATATATATATATATATATATATATATATATATATATATATATATATATATATATATATATATATATATGATTCGTATTTAAAAAGTTGGCCTCGGCAGAAGTGTCTGGAAATCTCTCCATTTCTTCATTCTACGCACAATTTATCTTTCTTTTAATAAAAATATTTTCGACTCACTCCTTTTTCCTTGTACCCATTTGTGAATTATTTCTGCCTTTTCGATTGCATTCTACCTTTTGGATTACATTGAAATATCTTCCAGTGACGCGATTCCTTTGAATTTTTACTTGTGGATCCGGAACTTTTACCAATTTTACTTGGATTTTACCCTTATTGGATATTATACTCTTCACCAGACCATCCATTCACGTGAAATTATTTTTCTTTTTTTCTCCATTCCCTCTGCTTCACTATTTTTTACCAAGTAAGCTCTATGGCTTACTTGTAGTTTCACTAAATACTTTGAAAGAAAAATTCAAATCCGCATTTTGCTAATTCCTACCCGCTGATGAGAAGGAAAGTATTTCTTTCGAAACTCCGCGGATTAAAGACAATCCACTTTATTTGTGTGTTCCTTTTAGAAAATTAAATATTTTCAAAACCATTTTTAAAGTGTTTTAACATGTTTTATGTAATGTTTGTTCTTTATATATATATATAAATATATATATATATATATATATATATATAAGCGTATTTATCTATGTGTATGTCAAGTACATAGAAGTATATATCCATGTCTGTGGTTTGTTAAGTGACCCCTCTCCCAAACAACCATATTTAATTGAAACAATCTGAGGAATTGCGCTCCATTTATAACATCGAAAGGCAAGAGAATCGCTTACAGCAATCAGAAATAATCGGATCCTTGAATTCTAACAAGGTGGACAGATTGTGTTTATTTTTCATATACATTTTCTGTGACCGGCATTATTAGTGAAAGTTATTTTTATTCATATCTGAAGACATTCAAACTGGAACTGTATACCAAATCAACTTTTTGTAATGTAGCGACCACATTTGTCAGAATTTTTTTTTCAAACTGCTTAAACACATTTTGTTCAGCAGACTTTTATTCGTTAATGTCGACATTCGTAGGTAATAATGTTAAAATGCATGATTATATTGTTATAAACAGTATTTATTTATATTATTTAATTAAGTCATGTGGTCACATTATCAGCATCAGGCCTCTTTGGTAAGGGTATAAAGGGAGGTAAATCTTACTGTAAAACACAAAGCAACTTACGTGGAATAAAACTAACAATAAAACGACTACGCACGTTAAATCTTAGGTAAATTACAATTATGCGAGTAATATTTTATAAAAACAAAAAATGTGTGAGTTAAGTCTTATATTATCTATGAGCTCGTATATTATTTTCTATTTCAGCCAGAAAATATTAAAACAATAGTGTTTTTTTTGTGTCTACTAAAATTAAAATGTGTTATTTCCTTCATTTTGTTATTATCAATCATGAAGATTATGCGTGTATTCCCTTGCTTCTAAAAATGATTTGCATACACATTTATTCTTTCCTTTCTTTCTTTATTATTATTATTATTATTATTATTATTATTATCATCATCATCATCATTATTATTATTATTATCATTATTATTATTATCATCATCATCATTATTATTATTATCATTATTATTATTATCATTATTATTATTATCATTATTATTAGTATCATTATTATCATCATCATCATCATCATCATCATCATTATTATCATTATCATTATTATTATTATTATTATTATTATTAGTAGTAGTAGTAGTAGTAGTAGTAGTAGTAGTTAGTTAGTTAGTTAGTTAATTAATTATCAGGATTAAGGGTAAGCTGCTCTTTATTTTTGGTCATAAAAATAAATTTTCATGCATGATAATTGAATTGAACCGATCATACGTACCTTCGCTTTTATTACATCGATTATGCCACTCCAAGGTTTTCTTATTTAATATATAATCGTGTGTGAACTTAAAATAAAAAAACAATTAGTGCATATGAATATATATTATAGGCTATCACTATATAAAAATAACTTCTATTCAAGAAATCATTAATAAAAGGTGCAATCCAACCATATTTGGTACAAATATACTTTATACAATGTCTGACTTGGCCACCACGTTTCATTCACGAATGTTCAACAGTCATTGTTTCATCGTCGTTCAATTATCAATACGCTTGAATACGCTGTGCAAAATTGTCTAAACTTTTGACACAATCCTCTGTCTGCACTTCGCTGATTTGGGCTGTCATAATCAACTTCAGTTCATGAATAATATGGAGATTGTTTTTGTTAAACATTATATTTAAGATAATCCTGCAGATAAACAATTGAAACGTTAAAGTTCGTAAATATTAAACTCATTCAGGATTACACTTTCATCGCCAACTCATGAAACCGACAACGAAGTATCCTTTTTATAATTAAAAGTCGATAATTGGGCATTAATGACTGAAATTTCGTGGACAACTGTGGCATGAATTAAAGTTTACTTGTGCCAAATATGCGGGAATTTCAGAAAAGATGGTGAATTTTAGTAAGAATTTCATTGATGACATATTTTGGGTCACGGGGTGGAGGTCATCTTGTAACTATGTATATATCTAATATTGATATTTATTTAAATAATAATACCTTAATAACTAATTCACATGTTATATGTTGTGTGTGGTTATAATTTAACCGTGATATAAAAGTACTTTTAGACAGAAATAGTCTGGAGGGTATTCATGCTAAATATGATTTAATTGCAAAAAAATGAGAATTTTATTAACGAATAAGTTGCATATTTATGGAGTCACCTTGTATTAACATACGTCTAAAATTATTCTGAATACTTCGTCACACAGACCCTAAAACTACTTTTTAACGTTAATTCAGAATGTATTGTGCAGAGAGATGTGTTATTGTGTACTCTTTTATCTCAATAATAACAAACACACGGGTGCAATTGCTGCGCAAAAATAGAATCAGATTAATTATAAATACTTCCGGGATAATGAAAAAGATTGTAAGAAGATTGTCCTTCGGCTAAAGAAACTGGTTAGGTCATTTCTAAGTAGTTATTCATCCGCTTTTTTTTTCCTCAATCACAAAATCCTTCCATGTGTTCTGGTAGAGTTCGGATTTGTTGGTTATTTGCATGGAGTTCGATTTGTTTTTGTTGCTATTCCTATTCCATATATCATTAGGACAAAAGTGCATTCGTACTCATCAAATCGAGGACTTATCGACGTTTCATCGCCTTTTCTCCCTCGATTTCTCCACTTATTCATCTAATTCCTTCGTTTCCCCCCTCGCTCTATCTCCTTCTCTTTGTTTCTTTCTCTCTCTTTCCACTTTCCCCACTGTCTCTGCATCTTCTGCTTTTTAATAAACTGTCTCATTAGAAAGAAAAATCTGCCTCTAATCCCTTTTAGGGGGACAAACAAATAGGATTAATGTCAGGATATTAAACGCGTGCGTTAATTACGTGTGTGTATCAATAACGCACAAGCTGACATGTCTAAACACATACATTTATGACTAAAACTAAGAACATACACAGACATATATGCAAACATATATAACTAATGGCCGCTTCACCATATATATATATATATATATATATATATATATATATATATATATATATATATATATATATATAATAGAGAATTGGAGTTTGCTTGAAGCATTGCTGGTAAAAAGATATGGAGAAGTATAAGAAGGCTATAGAAATGCAGGGAATCGGCTGTTGTATTGACGTGACGTGTGAACAGAAATGATCAAACGTTAGTTTTTTAACTTCGTATATCCGTTTCATTTTTAAGATAATCATAATACAAATCAGTAAACGTTAACTTACTGTTTGATATAACCGATATTGTGGAGGTCTTAATATTTCGAGAATATGATCTCTTTTTTAAAAGAAAAGGGATAAAAATGTCGTTAAAAATTGGAAAACATTGAAATATCGCAAAGTGGAAATTGTAAAGCAGAAAAAGGTTCACGCATGAGGTTTCTTTATTTATCATCATCGCTATGACCACAGATATTTTCATTTTATATTAATACTTAATCTATTTTTTTTATTTTTAATATATTATCTCTTTTATCTATTTGTTGATTATTATTTAGTTTAATTTTTGTTTAATTGTAGCGAGATCAGTTTTTATTTTAATTCTGAAATAAGTAACTATAATGGAGACAGAGTTTAATGTTAAATCTATTCAGGCAATGTGTCCTTAATAAAATGTGCTAATGTTAATTTATATATTTATATATATATATATATATATATATATATATATATATATATATATATATATATATACATATATATAACTATTTTATTTATTCACATAAATATATATATATATATATATATATATATATATATATATATATATATATATATATATATATATATATATATATATGGGAAGAAAATTCAAAAGAATCCAAAACACAATGGCTCGAATAATGTTTTGAAACTGGCTGTAAGATATCTACAAGCCATTTGGCTAATTCATGCTGCGCCTAACCGACCATCGACAAAATAGGACGAAGGGGGGGGGGGCGTATACCTTATGAATTTTCGGTAATCCGTACATGCGTGGTCTTTGTGATTCCACTGGTCTAATTCTGCGGTATACCTCGTTTGAAATAAAATTATGCTTCTTGAGGTGAAGAAAATATTTCTGGAGCTTAACCTCTATTTTAAGGGTATCGTCGAAAGAAAGCTCACCTAATTTAATAAACTTACTGGTGTTGTCCAGTATTGTCGCGAACTTAGACAAATAGCCAGTCCGATCAAGGATAACGACACCAGAACCCTTATCTGGTCGGAAGATATAAATATCTGGATTGGATTTAAGGGCCTTAGCTACTAGAAAGTGATTCTTTTGCCAGGTAGAAGAGGACTCGATCGTGGAGTTGCAGAATCGATTTGCCAGATCAATAAGCAAGTTTTTATAATTAGATAAGTCATCATCGGAAGTAAGTGAATGGCTTTTTAACAGGGCAAAGAAAACTTCAAGTTCGTTAAAGACTTTAATTTTATCAACAGAAGTAGGGGGAATACAAAAATCCAACCTATCAGACAACACGAACCAGTCTACGTCCGACAGGACGAGATACGACAGGTTAAAGATATGATTACCAGAAACCGCCGTAGAACCAAATTTGTTAGAGACGAGCCGTTCCGGGAATGTATTATATTTTAAACTAAAACGATTAATAGTATAAATATCACCATTAGAGAGGAATCTAGAGAAACGCAATTTATAAAAAAAAATTTAGATGTTTCCAAACGACAGACCATAAAGATAGAAATTTAAAACGTAGGTATCCAAGATTATTCTGAAAAACACACAATTTCGTCCCTTAGAAAAGCACGCTGGACGTGCAAAGAATTACGACATTTGATCTTCATTATTCTTCTGCCAATATAATCGGGAACAACATATTTACGATCACATTGGCGTAAGAAATTAATCTTACCCTTAGTAAAATTTAGTTTTCCTCTGATCTTAATAAGTGAGTTGGTCTGTTTTAAAAGTTCAGTGTAGTAAAGTCTCCGGAGGTATGATCGTAAATCCGAAGTATAACAGAATTGTAATAGTTTAAAAGCGAAGTGGGGCATTTTTTTAAAACCTTATAAAAAAAGATCGACTATAATGTAAAAAGAAACAGGATCGACTAAAAGTAAGAAAAATAAATTGAAAAGGAAAAAGATCGACTAAAAGGGGGAGAAAGAGAAAAGAAAAGGGGGAACGGTGAAGAAACTTTAAGTACTTTTCGCCGACTGCCTTCAGAAGTAAATGTCGGAATGAAGTAATGTTGGCATGAAGTAATTTCTATGAGGGGGAAAAACACCGCGTAGAAATTAACCTGGTGGCGCCTGTTTAAAAACGTTCAACGAACGTATGTTTGCAAAGAACAGGTCTGCAATAGTTTATTGTAAGGGCCTCCAAGAATCCGAGGTGTTGAACAGACCTAGCCCTGTGCAAAATAGAGAACCACTCCGGTGTGTACTCACTCGCACATTTATTTGAACTGGTCAGGTGATAACCGATCGCGGTAGCAGAAACACGTGATCGTGCAGAGGAGTCTAACCTACCCTGTCGTATATATAAAGGGACATGTTGGGAAATTCTGACCTCCAATCTGTGACTCGTTCTGCCCAGGTAGTCAGCTCCACACTGACACTTAAATTTATAGACGACAAGACTACTTTGAATGGTGGGCAAAACATCTTTCTGAAAGGAAGAAAAGAATTTCCGAATGGTAAAAACAGGGCGGACTAAAGTGGCGGGGAAACAATTATGGGTCTGGTGAACAATCTTTTTGATGATGTTATCACCTACTGAACCCAACCATGGCAACTTTAGGTGAATCGGACACCGGGAAGGGCCTATGAATCTATTAGTATTAAAGTCCCCGACCTTGTTAGAAATTATCTTACTAACAATATGTCGGGGGTAGCCATTATCAAGAAAGATATTAAGTAGTTTTTCTAATTCGGCATCTAACTTAGAAGTCGAGCAAATCATAAGTGCGCGGTGGGTAAGGGCTTTAATGAGATTGATCTTCCTCTTAAGTGGAGTAAAAGAGTTCCACTTAATATAAAGGCCTGTGAAGCTGAGTTTTCTCTAGATATCAGTCTCAAAGCAACACTTCGTATAATATTTGGATACCATGACATCTAAAAAGCTTGTGCATGCATCGTAGTTTATTTAAAATCAGTTCATATGCGTGTCACATTGGTACAGTTGTAACGTCATCAGCTTTGTATGTTATAGTTTTGGTTTCGATTTTAGCTGATAGCACCTAAACACATTTTTTTTATATACTTTTGAAATCACAACTCTATAATAATATATGCGAAATCTGGACAAATTTAAATATTATATTTAAGCGTATTTTACGATCGGGCAAATCCGAGTGCCATATATATATATATATATATATATATATATATATATATATATAACCTGATTTGAAAATGATTGTATTCTTCAAAATATATGTATTATATGTATATGTATTAATCTTTATTTCACCGTTGAACTACCGTGATTTTCAAGTTTACATACTTAAATCATTAAGAATTTCCTATATAAACTAATTTGAAAACATGTATGTATGAATATATATGCACATATATGTGTGTATATATATATGTGTGTGTGTGTGCATGTTTTATATATATATTACTAATTTGAATATATTATACATAAATACACTCAATTATGTAATTTCTAAATTAAAAATAGGCATGTTGCTTTCCCTGTGACAACATAATCCTAAGATATTTGATCCTCTCGCCAAGGAACATTTTCGGCTATTTCATTCATAGAAAAGTCTGTGAAACGAGCCAAACGTCGAGCATTTAGGTCTTCATGTTTTCATTATATCATCGGATTTTTATCTTTTTATTATTAATATATGTACCTACAAATATGTTAACACATAATGCTTGATTACGTTTGTAAAGTATAATATAATTGTGCATACCCGACATAAGCGCATGTGTTTTGGTTTTGTTCAAGGGATTTTTAAAATAAGGCTAAAGTGTCCGATCATCGCCAAATATGATCGATTTAATTTCGTAATTAAATTATTTCAAATAGGATTTGCAAAAAAGTTATATCTTGGGGGAAAAAATCTTAATGTGTGTTATGGACGGAAAGTTAATAATTTCGAAATCTTTTATATCTCAATGCATAACCGGAAATAGAAAATAATATTGGAAGGTTTAAAAACAGGAATTATTTTAGATTAAGAAAAGATCAAAATACAAAGCTTGAGTGTGTGGGTGATTATCTAAATGTGAGAAGGATTTTATTTTTATCGTAAAATTTCGAATTAAATGGGAATGCCAATCGAGCACAAATTCTAAGCACTTCTCTACAATATAAAACAACGCTAGTAAATAGAAATAAGTGTCATAGTAATAGCATAATAAATTTGAAAGTTAAAATTAATAAGAAAAATAGTTCATAATCGAAATGTTCTTTTGCAGAAATATATACAAATTAGTTGTGTATTTATATTGCATTATGTATATTTGGCGTTTTAGGAGATTATCATACGGACAATCATTATACTTTGATCTTGAATCTCTCTGCATCTGAAAATATGTTTGCCATATTTTATGGATCGCCGCCTCTGTTCAGTTTCGAAAGACAATTAATATAACCTGTAAGAGTATTTGCGCATTTAATTCTGAGGCAAGGGTTTCAAAATAACCAACCACACCTCTCCTGAATCGGCACTTATTGAGCCCAGTGGCAAGAAGTCCAGGACGACTGAAAAGAATTCCACGATAAGCAGATATCACATACAGTACCTGGTACTCCCATATGGTCACCCATTTTAGTACTGACCTGCCTCAACATTGTTTAACTTTAATGATCTAACGAGAATCAGTGTGTTAACATGACTATTATATAAGTACTATGCTAGCAAACATATTTATGTATCTTAAGTTAGTAAAAAATATAAAGTGTATCTTACAGTAAAATAATTGTCAGCTAAAGAGCTTTTAAATAAATACAATAAATTTCACTTTTAAATCAACAAAGACAAAATTGTATTCATGATATATTCAGTTTTGAAAAAAATTTCTTCGTACTAAAACTCTGTACTATCATTAGCAATGGCTACTTTAGAATTCCACCTATGTCAATCAGACTATCCCAATTTAAGAAAAAAGTGTCGATGGTGACAGCGTACTACTAAAAAAAGTAAAAGTCGCATATCATTGTACAGAAAAGAGTACATGCATTAGTCGTTCGGCAAGATCAATCTTAGGATTTATTAATGATGATTTTTGTGACTGTAAATTTTATAATACTTAAATAGTTGCTGCAGGATCAGGTTGCCTAAGATGACTGGCTTGTGACCTAAAATACACAAATCATTAATGTTTTCATTTCTCGTTACAAACTAAACCATGTTCTGCAAAGTCAGAAGTCAAAGAAATATGTTTCGCTACGAAACAACGAAACCAAATACAGAGAATAAATAGAAAGCTGTTGAAACATAAAACATTTTTAAATTGCTGGATTCGATATTAAATAATGGAAAAATGTTGATATGCCATAAAGCAAAACAAGGAAGCAAATAAACCAATACTTATAAGTGATCATCTATAAGCAAAGATATTTAAAAAATAATATAGGAAATGCCGTAAAATTGTAATTTTATAACTCATTAGCAGTTCATCCCGGCTATTCTCATGCCCTATGTATTGTTCATAACGTTATATACATGTGTATATATAAAAAAGTGGGCATATGTATGGTAATGCCTTTCTATATAATAGGCTTCCTTAACTACGATAGAGAAAGGTTGCTAGAGACAGCAAGGGTCAATTTTTCTGTTACATTGATCTTAATTTTGACCCCTTAACATTTATTATATTGGGCTCAAATCAAATTAAATTGTCTGACCATTATCCAAGTAACCTAAATCTAAAATTTCAAGTGTTTAGACTCAAAACTGACGGAGGACTTTGGTAGAATCTGCAAAGGTCAACTCTTTCAACTTTGACCTCTTGACAGCTAAATGTTCACCCAAAAACTGATTAAAAAGCTTGCTGAATGTCTGAATACCCTTTATGTAAAATTTCAAATTTTTAGACTCAAAATTGGCTTAATAGTTTGCTAGAAACCGCAAAGGTCAAATCTTTTGAAATTTGACTCCTTGGAAGCCAAATTGTTAGCAAAAAAAAAAAAAAACGATTAAAAAGCTTGCGTTATGCCTGAATACTTTTTACGTAAAATTTCAAATGTTTAACCAAAAATAGACTGACTTACTTGTTAGAGACCGCAAAGATAAAATTTCTTTGAACTTTGACACCAATTTTGACCCCTTTAATATCTACTGTGTTGGGCGCAAATCAAATTGTAAAGTTATGTCCATGTCGAAGGAACCTATACCTCAAATTCCAAGTGTTTAGACCCAAAATTGGCGGAGGAATTTGGTAGAGTTCTCCAAGGTCAAATAGTTGAACTTTGACCCCTTGACAGCAAAATTTTTGGCCGAAACCCGATTAAAAAGATTTTCCCAAATCTCAATACCCATTATGTCAAATTTCGAGTCTGTAGGCCGAAAATGGACAGAGTTATTTGGTAGGGAAATGTACACAGACAGACACACAGACAGGCATGTTCACTTTTATAGATATATAGATTTCATGCAGCTTAACAACATTAATTCCAAAGCTATCTCATATACGATTCGAACTATGAGATTAAATAAGTTCATATAGCACCCGTTTTTCTTCTTTCGTTCCTATTTTAATTGCTTTGAAATGGCTTTGAGGTTTCGCGATTATTTGCCAATGTTTCCAATAAGAATGTATCAGAACTTTTTTTCTGTGTTCAGTTATAAAATTGATATTGTTGAATAGAAAACTTTGTGAAACAGCGCCGAGTAGTGTGTTCCACAACAGAGTTTGCCTTATGTCATGTTAATGTTATTGCGAACTGAATTTGAATATGTCTAATATTGAATTCGTGTTTCGAAATTGTTTTGCTTAGATATCGTAATTTTAATTTTACTTAGCGTAGACGGCTTTATGCAAATGCATACGAAATGACGTAAAAAAAGATTATAGAATATAAAAAGCACGGAACGAAAAAACGTTCGAGATCACGTGAAGGAAGTTGATCACATGGGTGGCGTCACGGCGGTAACAATGATGAAATAAATGTCGTTATTACAAATAAAACGCGAGTGTTGAAGTGTTTTTCAATTGTTAGTCTCCTTCGCGACTGAAACTACAACGTGTTGCTCCACCTGTACAGCCTTACATTAATCACAGTTTTACAATAAATAAATTCGTGGATTTATTAATATATTATATTCATATCTGCAAGAATATACTATAAGAACAATAATAAATTATTTTTTCAAACTTTTTATTTTTTGATTGGGGTTGACTTATAAGCCCATCGCTATTCACATTTGTAATTCCGTCCAAATTCCCGAGTTCTACAGAAACATACCCGAGTTCGACAAGATACACCTGAAGAAGGTTGGAGGTTATATCAACCGAAATGTTGTGAAAATCATACTGATGATGTGAACAGTAGTCTGATAAATAATAATAATACAGTAGTTTATATTAAAAAAAATTTTTAGCCAAACATACTATTTAGTTTTAAATAATTTTTCAAAATCCCATGTCATAATTTATGTTAAGATTTTCTTTTAACATTAATTGCGTTGATTATTGTAAAAATCCCTATCTACAATAATTTGTCAATAATTTTCAATTTTATCAATTAGCTTACCGTGGTTCTTATTATTTTGTATACAAATTAACCCAGTTGCATGATCGCCTGGCCTGTAATTCAGATGGCCATGAATACGTCCTCTAACACGAGATTTCATGTGTGACGTCATAATCTAACAGCATAGCTGAAATTATGCACACACATAAACACAGAAGCAATCACACACCCAAACTCACTCAAACACTCATATATATATATATATATATATATATATATATATATATATATATATATATATATATATATACGTGTGTGTGTGTCGGATTGAATCAATTAAAGTGAAAAACGTTTATTTATTAACCTAAAATCGCATGAAAATAAATTGTAAAAAAATATCCAGCTTTACAGTGATAATGACATAGACACTGAAGTAACAGGAATGTAATAGTAAAAAAAAAACAAAAAAAACAGTTATGTAGTGTGAGAATCGAACCCCAAAATATCATAAACCTAAACTAAAAGTGAACGCTGTTCTTACACGGCTGCCGAAAGAGGAAAAACTATTCGTCCTTTAAACCCACTGATAGTGTTTATGTGTTAAGTGTATGGATCTCTGCGCATCGATCTCAAATATTTCGTTGTCGTATAAGGATAAACGTAAAAGAATTTCCAATTGATATGAATAAATAAATATGAGTACGATAATTTGAGTCATTTTGACTTTGAGTAAAAAATTAATTTTATATAAGTCTATTTTCTTACTGTTATTAAAAACGTTCAGATTATTATAAATTAGTATGACATTCAGTCAGTTGGGAAATGAAGACTAATCATGGCAAGTTATTTATTTCTCATATTTTATCGTTACGAACTTTTAAATTTGAATAGATTTTAAAAGTTTCACGGGTACCGATTCAACAATTGCGGTTCGTTTGGGTTTTACATCAGCAGTTTAATTGTGACGCCACGGCGTACATACATGAATACATGCAACAATACAGACAACTTGTGTGTATATATATATATATATATATATATATATATATATATATATATATATATATATATATATATATATATATATGTATGTATGTATATATATATATTCTAGCAAAGATACCCGCGCTTGGCAGGGAGTTCACTGTACGCTCGGGTACAAATTTCTACATTAATGTGAGCATTGAACTGCTGAAGGAGGACCCTGTTGTAGAGAACAACCCACTGGATTGTGATTTCCTTATAAACATATTAACCATTTTTCTTCATTCTTATTTTACCAGTCTGGCATCCATCTTCTTGTTTCGTTCGACTGTACTTGAGTCAGGAGTCCTGGCCTTGCTCAGTAAAAAGAACAAACTTCTTGGGGTACTTTTTGGTGCAGTTGATGTCAATCATATATGAGAAAATTATATTCAAAAGTCCACAAGATCGGTGCACCATATGGTGCCATCACTTTTGCCTGAAGGTCATGGTCTTCCTATTTGCCAGAGACGTAAAAGAAAAACAAAGAAAACTTTTATCCCTTAATGAAAACGAATTTTCCACTTATTTAGTCTTTTACGCGTTAAACTTTAAATTCATACCTACATTGCTTTTAACACAGTAGTCATCCATCATATATATATATATATATATATATATATATATATATATATATATATATATATATATATATAATATAAAGCTGAACGTCTGTGTGTGTGTGTCTGTGTGTGTCTGTGTGTCTGGTCGCGAATAGGCTACTATATGGTTGACTATTTAAAAAAACTGATTACATATAATGATAGAAGATGTATCGAGGATCAGGAATGGGTATGTTTGATCTGGCAGAACGGTGGTTCATAAAAATTGTGAGGTCTGCGTTCGCGTCTGGCCCCCAAAGTATGGAAATAAAATAATGAAAAAAAAAAACGTTTACAAGTGTTTTTTATATAGATGTACATAAGAATACTTTGATAAGTATGTTTCAAGTTAAATAGGGACGGTATAATAAAATTGTGGGGTCTACGTTCGCGCTTGTACTCCATGGAAATATGGCACAAACTTTAACAAAGACTTTTAATATCTATTTGCGTAAGTATACTTTGATAATTATGTTTCACTTTGAAGAAATATGGTATAATACAATTATTGGGTGTTCGTTCGCGCCTGTCCTCCATAGAATGTAAATATGTCACAAAGTTTAACAAGGTTTTTAAAAAGGGGTGAGGGTCCACAATAACACCTTAACTTTAATCTAAATTCCCGTTAGCTTTTATTCATTTTTTGGAATTGAATCATACTGTGTCGAATAAATTCACCTCATAAATTCACGTTCTTATTAAAGTGAAAGCCCCCCCCCAAAAAAAGTCGGAATTTTAGACAATGCTCGACACAAATTTTGCATAACTCTGTTTTTTTCTTCTCCACTTGCACGTGGCACTCTTTCGAAAATAGATAAATAATAAAAAATAAGAATGTTACTTGTTATCGTGTAAAAAAAGAAGGAAAAAATCCTACTCACGTGATTACTTGTCTTTTAAAAACATTTACATAACCTTTTTATTTTTATTTATATATCTGTTTAAGCTTTTTTCATTGTACTAGAAGGAATTCAGTTGATTACAACCCTTTCTGCGTGTTCTTTACATTACAATAGTGCAACCCTTAATCCGACTGTGCAGTACTACACCGTTCAATACTTTAAAACTGAAACGAAGCTGTTCTGCTTGAAAGGGCGCGATTTTCTTCTTATTCATATTTATATCGATTCTTTGTTTAAAAAAAACTAAAGTAATTACGTGTTTACTTTTTTAATATCCCATTTTGCTGGTTCAGATTAATTTACTAAAGCTTCATTATTTTTCAAAACTGTTTTTGTTTCCTTGTTTTTCGATATTTCGTCGATATTATTTAGTAAGAAAAAAGCCAACAAACGGCTACTCGAAAAATAATTATACAAAAAATAAATGTTACTATAGTCAATAAAAGTTTAGTTCATGATTTTTTTGTTTTGAAATAGTTTTAATGCTCTTTACTTGAAATAATTTAAGCGAACCGAAATGAAAACGAAATTTGAGGCGATAACTACTTAAATGAATTTTTATATAAACTACACATGCCATAATCGAATATTCCTCAAGCACAAAATAACGGAAAACATTAAAATATGTTTATAAATATTCCTTACGTTGACGGAACTCTCTTAAATTGTAAACACAGAATGCTCAGGTTCCCCTCCTTCAAATTGAAAACGGGGCTCTACATTTCAAAGTCGCTGCCATTTTGATTTTTTTAAAACCGGTTTGTGAATTTAAAAAGAAAAAAAAATAATTTTTACAAACTACTTAAAAATACAAACCAATGAACTTTTCTACCATAAAAGTAAATTTTATTGACTATGGTAACATTTATTTTTTGTATATTTATATTATTTACATATATATATATATATATATATATATATATATATATCATTTCCTCTTTGTAAGGAAACATCATTTTGTTGGCCATTCTTGACTACGAATGGAAACAAAGTTGATATAAAAAAATATGTTTTCGCGAAAATTATCTTTACTTTCATCATATTTTGCTTAGGGTAAAATTTCTGAGTATGAAAACCTATCTCTTTACAACCCCTCCTTTTCATAACCTATCATACTTTCATCAATCACAGTCCATTTTCTGTAGGCTGTTTTTAAACCTAGTCAACGACGGGTACTTCTGCTAATATATATATATATATATATATATATATATATATATATATATATATATATATATGATATATCCATCAGGATATATATCCAGTATATATTATATATATATATATATATATATATATATATATATATATATATATATATGTATATTATTTTTAAATTGTGTTTCACGTTTTATTTATACCAATCCGTAATATAAATTTCAATGTAATTACAGTTGGAAGGACAGCACTACAAATTAATTGGTTAGAAACGGACACATGAACGACAAGTGCGTGATCGATAATTCCGACGTGATTGGGCTTCAGCATTTGGGATCATTTTCTAACGCGTGTCCATGTTCTTAATATGATTAAACTGTGAAGTAATTTCGCAATTCTTCCTACACAGTGATACCGCTAGATCTCGCTTAATCAGTAGCTGAGCGGGAGAAATTAAAAATATAATTTTTTTTCTAGAACAATGGCGTCGTCTCATTTCTGTCTCATGAAACTGAAACATAGCGTTTAGATAGAACGAGTCTTTTTCTTAATATGCGACAGCATCTATTGGCACAATCACGGGTAAGTGACTTTTACATTCCAAACTAAAAAGACAGACAGTACATCCTAGTCAGTTGCTGGTATTGGTGTCATCTCGTCAACGTAGTCTAGGGATCTGCGCTGAATATATCATCTCAAAGCATCAAGCTACCAATATAAAGATGAATTATGCCAATGTTTCGCTAACTTGAAATGAAGTCAAGAACAATGTTTTGCCTGCAATACATTTTGAACGGGAAACGCTTTACCTAAATGTTGTATATATATATATATATATATATATATATATATATATATATATATATATATATATATATATATGATGAAAATAATGGAAATAGTATTCCGACAAAATAGAGAAATAAATAGGAACAAACCGTATTATGTGTTCATCTACGTTTCGTCTTTATTTCGAGACTTCCTCTAACACTCATTTAATTTCTGTTACAAACCTATATTTGAATTTCAACAGATATATCTCAGTAAGAATATTAACTGCGTTCATATTTTTAAAGTTACATTAACGACTATATGACGTCACTGAAATTTCCCTCTTTTTAACAGCGCCAACCCTCCACCCTCCTTTTTGAATTTCCAACGTCTTTTTCCGTTTTTCTGAAATAGAACTGCATCACACTGTGCACGTGAAACATTTTCAAATATTTTGTACTGGTATTTTTTGTTTCTTAATCTCATTCATCCAGAGGAAGTCTCGAAATAAAGACGAAACGTTGATGAACACATAATACGGGTTGTTCTTTTTTATCTCTCTCTCTCTCTCTCTCTCTCTCTCTCTATATATATATATATATATATATATATATATATATATATATATATATATATATAACGGTGTGTGTATGTTTCAAAAATTGATAACGGGAGATTGAAAATACATTAGGGTTGAATAAAGAAAATTTTCCTTAAATAATAATTTTAATCCTGTTAATTTTTAACTCTTGATTCATCCAAAGGTAATTTTCCCTTTGACTATAAAAACAAGTAGTTTTTAACAGAATGCTTCTTCTTTATTGATTACTTTAAGAGACAAAGACATTTTATCCCAGTCAAAGTAAAATGCATTATGCAGCCGGCTTCACACAGTTAAATAAAAAGAAAGATTCTGTGTCACTTTTAACAAAAGTAGTTATAAGGATTGTCAACATTAAATAGGAACAACTAGTATAAATACAGGTAAATATATATAAATATTTATATGTACATTTATATATATACTAGCAAAAGTACCCGTCATTGACTGGGTTCAAAAACAGCCCACAGAAAATGGACTGATTTATGAAAGTATGATAGGTTATGAAAAGGAAGGGTTGTAAAGAGATAGCTTCGAATTTGGGGGTATCAAACCCAAAGCAAAATATGATGAAAGTAAAAATAAAATAGATAACCCCCATAATTTATTATACCCTAACTGTTTACACTGAAACACTTATCACAATATTCTGTGGATCTATATTAAAAAAAACCTTGTTAAACTTTGTGACATATTTCCATTCTATGGAGGTTAGTTGCGAACGAACACCACATAATTTTATCATACCATATTTCTTCAAACTGAAACATAATTATCAAAGTATACTTACGCAGATAGATATGAAAAGTCTTTATTAAAGTTTGTGCCTATTTCCATTCTATGGAGACCAGGCGCTAACGCAGACGCCACAATTTTATTATACCGTCCTATTTAAGTTAAAACATACTTATCAAAGTATTATTATGTACATCTATATCAAAAACACTTGTAAACGTTTTTTTTTTTAATTTTTTTTTTTTTTATTTCCATACTTTGTGGACCAGGCGAGAACGCAGACCACACAATTTTAATGAACTACCGTTCTGCCAGATCAAACATACCCATTCCTGTGTCTCGATACATCTTCTATCATTATATGTAATCAGTTTTTTTTAAAATAGTCAACCATATAGGAGCCTATTCGTGACCACACACTCACACACACACACATTCAGCTTTACATTATCGATATGTATATATATATATATATATATATATTTATATGTGTATATGCATTGTGTATACGCGTGCGATAGATACTATATATACTGCTATTTATCTGAATAATATAAGTGACACTTCAGTTGCACTTATGTAATCAATGAAACAGAATATCAAAAATCACGGACTTGAAAAGATATCTAATTTTTGGTATCAGAATTGTAATAGATTTTTTAAGTGAGTAAATGTTATGCCCACTGCTTCAAAGTATGACAGTGTTCTGATGGATATATATGTAACAAAGGCTTACATTGAATGATACTTAATGTCAATTTCCGGAAACTCGTATCAGTTATGGGCAGAAAGTGTGAGCATATTAGGATTATGTAGTGTATGTCTTTATAGTCATATCGTGGCTATATTTAGAGAAAGTCGACTTAATTATATCAATATATTATGTCCGTTGTCAGCCACAAGTAAAATAGTTAGCCCATCTTTAATATCATAGAAAACTCACTTACAAAAGTAGAACCATTAAATTTCTATGGGATATTACACTGTGTGCACATCGATATTTACGAGGAGAGAGTTTATCGAATTAAATAAGGTGCATTCATCTTTTGTCAGCCTCAAGAAGAGTTTCTTCTAATTCAAATGCTCCACGCACATACATACATCTACTTGCTTACTAGTTTCCATCAAATGTATACTATAAAGCAGCGAATTATGAATTCTTCATGATAGCCATTATTGGAGCAAATTGAGACCGTCCACAAAGGTTGTCTTGAAACTCAAATGTGCCTGTGAAACTTCCTTATGGGATACCATGGAAGCTACTAATACTCGGCACAAACTCTGTAATATCATCTTTATGTTTAGTGTCGATTCCAAAGTCTAGTGTTTACAACCCTTTTATCACAGAAGAAATGTTACTCTTTCTTTATCTCTTTCTCTCTCTACTCCATCGTTACCTCTCTGAAATGTGCTTGAGTAAGCTCCGATCTCTAATAGATTTGTGTACGGTATTTCACTGCACAAACACGATTTCCTGTCACAATGAAAAAATATAACTTTCATTGTCGTGAAACGTAATATCCACGAACACAGCATTTTTCATGGGCTTCCAATCTGTGCAACACATGTGCTACGGATTGTTGCCCTGTAGATTACAACCTGGTCGTCTCTAAATCCATTATCAAGTAATTGTTATCAAGAACGGCTCTACAAGTATTCGAACTAAATCTGTACAATCATTTCATCTCATAAACCTTATGCTTGAGTGGCATCTGCCTTTTATAAATGGTTACCATATAATTTTTGTCTTTTCTTTCATTTAAGCATAAAATGATATGGTTGACTAATGTCTCGAGTCCACTAGTCTCACAGAAGCATGTAATATATAATAACGGCACTTTGGTACATAGTACAAATTATGAAGCAGTGAAAGATATGTCTTCATAATCAGTTCTTTCTAATACGGACATCCACACACATTAGTATCACATGCGTTGAGGTCATCATCATCACTGCATGTTCGTTAAAATGATTCTGTTAATAACACACTCCGAGTTATCTCTCTTGGATAATTATTTATATTTACTTTTATTCGTCCACAACAAGGCAGATACGTAGGAGACTGCTGTGATTAGAGATTAGGTTTATAAGAGACAGACTTAGTGGAGAGATGTATGGCAATATGTTTTTTTTCACATAACATGTAAATTTGTGCATGATGATACAGTCAGGGAAACAGAGAGCAGGGAAGAAAATTCCAAAAACTAGCAATTCAATTAAAAAAAGTAATTGGAGTAGAAAGCCTTTCAGAACGAGAGGATTCCACACTGGTGTGGTGTGATTTTGCTGATTATCTAATGGGTCAGGTGTATTTACGTCAAATGGACAGTAGTGCCGCAAGTTCGATGAAGAAATTCTTTCAGATACTTCTAAAACAAGCAAATGAGGTTACGACATTGCGGCGATGGGACAAGGATTAGAGGTTAGAGACTATTTTCTGTCTAAGAGGAACAAGAATGGAATTTCAACGGGGGACGATTCCAATGGGAATTCCGAACGCAAGTCGTCCGCGTAGAAAGTTTCCCGCATATAAGGAACTCTGCACTGAATGTGTGATATTTGCTGCTCCTCGATTTGGTCGGGATTATTGAGGTTGAAGAGATAAACGTGAAAGTTCATCGATACATATTCTGTGAATGGTATTTATAAAACAATTACAGTGATACCACATTGCGCATGTGAATGGAGGCTGTAGTTTAGTAGACAGTATCTTACCTCTTAGGTTAAAACACTTTTTATAGAGCGTTAAAGGGAAAGAAGCTATTATTTAGTGTACCAGCTCAGAGGTGGCAACTATACTTCATGTATGGATCGATGATGACTGTATAGATGTAGAATACTGTCAAGTGTGAGAACTTTATAGCTCTATAGAGGGACCCCATCATTTTTGCAGAAAACAGTGTAGCATCTTTTATGTATTTTTTCCAATTGGTGTTGCCTTTCTGTTTGCGCTGTTTTCGAGAGGGAAGTCTGACAGTGATTTGGAACCTTTTATCGCTTGGTTGAGTCATGTTATCTATTGTTTCCCTGGTATATATATATATATATATATATATATATATATATGTGTGTGTGTGTGTGTGTGTGTCTTTGGTGCGTCATTCACTATGGTGCATTTAGCCGGTTTTCTGGTTCATGCACAAACACCCTGGATCATGCTAACTATGCACGGTTGCTCATGACCACCAAAATTCTATTGTCATTTCGTTTTTTTATATATCAATGTTTTTAAAATTTTCACTCATTGCTTCACGCAAACAAAAATACCCTTATGCATACATACATATATACATACATTCATATATATATATATTTGATATATATAAATATATATATATATATCAAAGACTCTTTGTCTATTTAGTATACTATCTAACACACAACTTTTACTTAACTCTTAATTTACCTATCTATCCATCAATTTTCTATCCGCACATTGCCTTGTATGTATAAAAAACAACGGTACAAGCAAGCAAACTGAAAAAATTAATATTAGAAAAATTTAATTTTCTAAACTCAGAAATAAATAATATATTTACATTATTTATTTTTTTCATAAGTTTTCAACCAAATGTCGGATTATACCGATGCTTCTACCATATTAAAATTGATTTCCGTATTTGTATACACATACATTACATCTCAGTACGACTAAAAACAGTTTTTCAAATAATATCGAAAGAAATCGGCAATTTTTCGCAACGCTGGGGGATCTCGACAATAAAAATGTCTATATTATTGTGAGGAAAGCTCGTGGATGGAGAATATGAATTAAAAACATTCATTTGAAAAAATATCATGAATAGGGTTATCTTGCTTCTTAAAGGATTTTCAAATTTCTCATAATATCCTTCGATCGTAGTGAAGTGATTTCAATGTGTTTACATTTGTTTAGAACGATGGAACGATTAAGAAAATTTGACCTGGATAATATTAATGCAGACTGAGCAGTAAGAATACACAATAGTGATCTCACCGCCTTCATAAAAAACATCGCATGACTTTTGTGAAACACATACGATTAAAATTATCTTCTGAACCTGTAAGAGATTCAATGTGTGATTACAATTTGTAAAACTTTTTTTTTTGTATAAAACGTTTACAAACGTTAAAACTACTCAAGTACTACTACTGTTAAATCTATCTAATGAAGCATTTAAGAAAGTTCGGTTTGTTTAACGTTAGTTTTTTTAATATTATTAATATTTGGTACTTGAATCTATCCAGCACTGTTTGGAAGTTTTTCTATTTCCATTCTCCTTTCGTTTCATTTTTTTTTCAATTGTTTCATTTTACTAATATTAATTTCATTAAATTTTTTTTGTAAAGTTTCAATTTATTGTTATGGTCGATTTTTTCCATAAACTTATTTATAGAACCAAATTGTATCTAAAATTGTAACGGATTTTGCTACACTAATGTTGCTTTTATTTATTTGAAAAATAATTTTATGTAATTAGCTCCCAAAACTTTCAATCAAGAAATAAGGATATGCTAGGAATTTTATACCAATTTAGACGGTTTACATAATTCGAAATTTCATCAAAATTACGAAGGGTCAGACAGGAATTACTATAATGACTGATTTGTTAAAAAAATGGCATTTATTATGCTAAATTTAATTTATTAATTAAATTCTATACTAAATAGATCGTTTTCAATGTCGTTTTATCTTTTACTATTATGAATTATTTTGCCATAAATATTTGAATACGAAAGTTACGTTGATGCGTGAAATACAAACACACACGTGAAATTTTGTTATGCTTTTATTGATCTTTCGGATGAAGTATACATCTGGCAGAGTTTTTAATAAACAATGAGGCAAATACCCCTGTTCTTTTGTTGTTTTTTTTGTTGTTTTTCTGTCGTTTTGAGTTTTATACCATACATTTTAATGTAGAGTTTTTGGGTGTGTTTACCAATTGTGTTAACTTGTGATCTTTTTTTCAATAGAATTTGAAATATATGACTATTGATTCTGTATTTTAATAGGACATTTGCGAACGTTTGTTTTGAAGATAATATTGCATGACTTAGAATAAACATTGACTTGAAACTGTTGTAAACAAGTATAACGCATGTACGTATTCTCTTTATTTTGAACTTGATTTGAACAATGATTTCAATCGACACTATATGCGTGTGAATTATTTCATCAACTATTGAAATAAGATTAGTTTTGAATATGAGATAACAAAAACGTATCATAAATAAAAAATATTTTTCAGTTCGAATATATATAAATATGGTTATATAAATATTGTTATATAAATATTGTTATATACATAGTGTCATATAAACGTTCATAAAGAGGGTTTTTTTTGCATTTTTCATATTTACATGTCTTGTTATTTTTGTTATTTTGTACCATTTGCGATCTTTACATGCAAATATTTAATCTATTTATGTGTAAATAGAATACCGTCATTTACACTCTTTTTAATGGTACTTTAATTCTCATTACATGAAAACTTATATAATTAAATTTAATAGAAGTAACTAATTTATATATATATATATATATCTCTTTTCTTCATTTATATAATATATATATATATATATATATATATATATATATATATATAGGGTTACCCCCAAAAAACAAAAGCTAAATGGAGGCCATCTAGAACATGCTGTAGAACGGAGAAAAAAAGTCCAAAGACCCTAGTGTTTTGATGTGATGTTTTGAATATAATAAACTAGTTATGACCAAAGTTTCATTTCATTCGGACAAAACACTAAGACACGGGGTTTAATTAGAGTTGGGGCCCGTTTTTTGGGTCACCCTGTATATATATATATATATATATATATATATATATATATATATATATATATATATATATATATATAATGTTTTGATTGCAGAAATTCCATTTTGGATCAAAGTACCATAGCTTCACAACAATAAGTCTCACATGCAAATGTATTATTTCTAGACTATTAGCCACTATTTTATGTCACTTTAGAACGACATTTTGGACAACTTTAGTCGTTATAAAATCCTACATTTCATCATAAGAGCATAAACATCAAAATCACACCATCTTCAGAGGAATTAGTTCTTATTTTGCCTTCTAAATATTATGTCATCCCACCGCCCCAGTCATCACCGGGAAGAAATATACACATTTTACAGATATTGTGCTTGCTCCTTTCGTAAATTATATTAAAAAAATCATAGACATAACATAATCTTTCTCTTTTCCGATACATAAATAAGAAATTCTCCACAGACTAATTCCGCTCATCCTGATTGGCAGAGATCTGACTATTTCTATATTCCGGATTAACGGCATTCGCATGCTAAACGAACGCTAATGTACTATTTAAATATGGTGTCGCAATGATACATACCTTTGCTCTCGGAGTAAATTGCTACCTTCATTTTCTTACAGTTTACGGCGTCAACAATATCTACAGCATTTTTAATTTCTTTTCTCTCTCTCTCTCTCTCTCTTTCTCTCTGTTTCTCTCTCTTTCTATATGTATTATTCCCAACTTTCTCTCGCCCGCTCACTCGTTCGCGCTGTTTACATTTATATTTATACCGCAGAAAAATAACAAGAATTTTACGGCGTCAACTTTATTTACAACAGTTTTTATTTCCTCACTCTTTTGCTCGCTCGGTGGCTCGTTTTTTACATGTTTTTTATGCCAAAAAAAGAATTTACGGCATAAACACTATTACAAAAGTTTCCCCTCTCTCTCTCTCTCTCTCTCTCTCTCTCTCTCTCTCTATCTCTCTCTCTCTCTATCGCTTTTCACATTTATTTTTATGCCGAAGAAAAACAGAACATTTCACGGCATCAACATTATCTACAACAGTTTTTATTTCCTTTCCCTCTCGCCCGCTTGGTTGCTCGTTTTTTTACATTTCTTTTTATGCTGTAAAACCAAACATTTTACAATGCCAACAATACCTACAACAGTGTATATTAACCTTCTTTTTCTCTCTTTAAATGTCTCGCTTTACAGTTCTTTTTATGCCGAAAATAAAACAAAGATTTTACGACGTCAATATTATCTAAAAAAGTTTTATTTCCTCTCTCTCTCTCTCCCTCGCTTTTTACATTACTTTTCCGCAGAAAAACAAACATTTTACGACGTTAGCATTATCTAAAGCAGTTTTTATAATCTCTCTCTCTATCTGTCTTTCTCTTGCTCGATCGTTTTTATATTTCATCCTATACCGAAAAAAAATAACAAATATTCTACAACGCCTTTATTTCATCTTTCTTTCTCTCTCTCTCTCTCTCTCTCTCTCTCTCTCTCTCTCTCTCTCTATCTATCTATCTATCTATCTCTCTCTGTATATATTTTCTCATTTCTCCTATTTCTCTCACCCTCTCGCTCTCTCACTCGCTCTTCTTTCACTCCGATTATTATTTCTCTTGCGTGATTCTGTGTCTGTTTGTTCGTTTTACCATGCGGCTTGCTACGATAAATACCTATCACAAAAGCAAAAAAAAAAAATTAATCTACTTACTTTTCATTTCGTCTTTACTTACGTATTCACAGATTGTCGCGAGACAACAACTATAAGAGTTGAGGATAACTGTCCGCAAAAAATAAATACATAAACTATTTTCTTTATTACTTACGGGTATTTTTCTATAATAACAAAAAACAGTTTGCTACACTAATTCCCTCTTAAAAAATAGAATTTGTCTTTTTGTGGGAGGTGTGGAATCAATTTACAAAACATAAGCCGCAGCAACGCGTGGTTGGGTACGGCTAGTATGTATAAATTATTTTTTTTTTTGTATGAAAGCTTAGTGCGATTCTTTTGTACTTTCTTATCTTAGTTTTAGGTAATTTTAATTTTGTATGTTCTCTTCTTACCGAAGCTATGCCAATTGGTATAGTGAATAATTACACCTTTAAGAGGACTTATTTGTACAAAACATTTTAAATTATTTTATGTCTGATATTATTTTTTGTCCTGTTCGAATTGAGAGACCACCTGCAAAACAATAAGAGCTATTAAATTCCTGTAAAATGTTCGAGATTGTGATATTTCTAAAACTGCCGGACAAATGGATTATCTGGCGATATCAACGTGGGAATTGCAACAGAAACCCCTGAATACAGAATATATATATATAAGTGTAAACTCATTTCTAAAAACATTCTCCTACAATAAATAACTGTTCAATACATTTTGTTGTGAAATAAATAATTTTTCAATGCATTTTTTACGGTCTTCTAACTTAATTCCAAATCTAACTCTGACCGAACCCTAACTGGCAGCCGTTCAAGCTTACAGTTTGTTTACAAGGTAAAACCTTGTAAAGTTCTTTAATTACTGCGAAAGTATAGAATGGGTCGAAACGGGAATTATTATGCATTAAGTTTATGCGAAACTGATCCCTCACTCGCAATTTTAAAAAGTAAAATTTAAATTCCTTTGAAACGAGTGATTCGGTGGCGGTTCATTATGTAAAATGTACTACAAAGAAACATCTTCAATTTATTTTGCTAGACAAAATAAAAATAAGGTAACGAATTCGCAAAAGATGTTTTCTTCTGACAAAGTACCAAATGACCTATGGTTGTTTGAGCAGCTTCAACATTTATGGATTAAACATTACTTTCATATTTGCAGGGCGGCTGGCAAATGCCTTTTGATTTTCGTATAAAATCTCAGTTAGTACGTTAATACTGACAGCAGTAGTCGTAAAAATTAGAAAATACATTTTAGATTAGAAGAAAATTCATTGGGGATATGTCTCTATTATGATGTGATGCAACGTTAAGACTTAATGGGTAGCGTTTTTTGTGTTGTTATGTTAGTCTTTATTTTCTTGAGTTCTCAACATTAAAAAAAGCCACTTTAAAGTTCGTAACTTAATAATAAAAAAACAGAAAAATTTATTAATTGGGATGAAAATAATTACATTAAAACAAATATTATGAACAAACGCGTCCAACCGGGAGTATCATTATTAGTAGTAATATTATATATATATATATATATATATATATATATATATATATATATATATATATATATATATATATATATATATATATATACAAATAAATATTAATTCTTTAATATTTATAATATACTTTAATTTTACCATCTTGGATCATTTTGGTAAATTAAATTGTAATTTTTATTTTATATATATATATATATATATATATATATATATGTGTGTGTGTATGAATTATATCATAAAATAATATATTACATATATATTTTTGTTTCAGTATATAATTTGACAGAGGTCCATAAATAAAGGTTAATAGCAGCGGAAAAGGTATACATATGAAATTTCCAGTAAACGGTTATGATTTATACCTGAAGAAAATTATCATGCTATTATTTCCTGTAAATATAAAGCGCATGTTCCCTATCTGGTATACTTGCCATTTTCTCTCTCTCTCTCTCTCTCTCTCTCTCTCTCTCTCTCTCTCTCTTTATATATATATATATAATATAATATATATATCCCTCTCTCTCTCTCTCTCTCTCTATATATATATATATATATATATATATATATATATATATATATTTAAATGAGAAAGGTCACCAACAATTTGTATGTACTTTTTTAACAATATTTCTTCCACCTACAATAAACATTTTACATACGAAATCAATGAATCCTGAATTTGGCTTACGTATTGCCCCTTTCGTCAGTTTGAGTAGGTACTTCCTCTATATTGATGTTCTACTAAAAAATGTATGCACATATGTAACAATAATATTTGTATAATAAACATACTATATATACAAATATTAAAGTTACTGAAGTTTATCAAATTGTACCAATCTTTTAGCGAATAAAATAGTCTTTTGAGATGAACTTGCTTTAATTCGCTTCATTGCTCCTAAGCTATTTATCTCTGCTCCCTATATAAAAATGTCTAACTTGCAATGAAAGTGATTTAAAAGGCATTTTATACCGCTTTGACTATTCGGGAAACAATAGATATCATGAGATTTAAAATTCTTGAATTTATGGGCGTTTATAGAAATAATCGAGATAATTTCAGTCTAACGGACTTAACACACACATACACATATGGGTGTGTGTGTGTGTGTGCGTGTGTGTGTGTGTGTGTGCTTGTGTGTGTGCATTTGCATGAGTGCAGGCTTTTGTTTCATTACATAAGATCGGCAAAAATGTATTAAATACTGTTCGTATAACTAGTGATTTTTGCACAAATTAAAATTTCAGCTTCTTCATTTCTATTTTTTCCAATCACTTATGTAGTAATTTTTTAAAGAACGCCTTATTAACAATAATAATGACCCATATCAACCGTAATAAGAGTCGTAATAAAACAGTTTCTTTGTCGGCACTACATAAGAAATGGCTAACGAAATGTTTGATGCCCAAATAGAACAATATGTACTAAACTACCCGTATTCACTAGATATTGCACTTTGATTTCATTCCAAAATTCATAAACATGCCACATCTGTTAAGATTTTCTTTGGAAATAACTAAAAGTGTAAGTCTTTCAACATCGTTTTATCTTTTGGATAATATAGATGTAAAAATGACATTAGGTTACTATTTGCATAGTATTTACGATGTGTAATGGCACGACATAAATTAAGTGGCAAAATAAAGCAATTAAGAAACAACACTTGAAAAAGAAGCACCCTTTCTCTAAATGCTCACAGAAACGTCATAATTATAAGAGCATGGTAAAATCAATAGAAAGTTAAAGAGGACGAAAGAAATATATAGATAGCGAAGTAAAAAGGAGTTGATTTGTTCTATTAATTATAAATTACATAAAAATGTTTTTAAGAATAACGCAATCCCAAATTTTGATTCACTCAGCTTTAGTATAATAATAATAATAATAATAATAATAATAATAATAATAATAATAATAATAATAAAGAGAGAATAGAGGAATTGTTCTTTGTGTATGTTTTCTAATTTCGAATCTTTCATTTGTTATTTTTTTCCTTTTCTTAAACCGTGTGATATTAGATTTTTAGTTCGATTTTGTTCATTTTTTCATAAGAAAATCGCATGTTCAAAGGAAAGAATGCATACGAATATAGAGAGTTGAAGTGAAATATGTTTCGAAAATCAGCATTAATATTTTTCTTAATGCAATAACAAGTCACTAATTACGCTGAGTTGAAAACAACTGCAACATATTATCTGAACTTGCAGCAAATGAGATTTACGACATTGTACATGCGGCATGTGCGAAGGTGAGAGCGTGAAAGACAAAGGGAGAAAAGAGGCAGAGATGCTAAATGAGGAGGGGGAAGAGCAGTGAAGAGAGGTAAAGTGTACTTCAGTTAGGACTTATTATATAACACATGTCCAGTTATTCCTTGGTTGATATATGTACATGACTCATGTCTGTTGGGGTTGCGTAGCACTAAGTTTGGAAATAATGTTCTTTGATTTTATTAGCAAGTTTCGGAATGTATTTTGTTTTGTTAGTGTGTTCGTAACAATATATATTACGTAAAAAATATATAAAAAAATAAGCATGAGGCTTTATTAATGACATGTACAACAGTGCTTTTTGCTCGCGTGTTTACGTTTATACTTTTGATAAATAAATGGTCAACGAACGAGAGCATTACACTAAAGACTCTTAGCCGTGCAGTATTACGGGAAGCATGTAAATATATATATATATATATATATATATATATATATATATATATATATAATTTACATGTTTCCCGTAATATATATATATATATATATATATATATATATATATGAGTTTGTATATGTATATGACAAAAGTATTTTAACACCCCATTTGTTGATCAGAAAGGGCCTAAATTTATTTCTAAAAGAGACATTTAAATATTATGAACCAATATTGAGCTTTTACGGCGATGTCACTGTTCGTGACTGATTATGTAAAGATTACTTTGAGCCTCATGAAAAATAATTAAAACATATTTTTAAAGATCAACGTAATATCCTGCATCATAGTAGATAATGACTCCATCAATAGCTGTGGTCTGACACCTTATCTTGTACAGAGAGAAATCTTACTTTCAGATTGTGATATCAAACAGACTAAATGTATTTTATATTCTCTTTTGGCTATATCCCTTATGAACATGCCTTCCAAAAAGATAATCAGATGATAAAACAGTTTCGTATACATACATATGTACAAATACATATACATATGAAACATATATTTTGTCATCAGATTATTATAGAGTTTAAAGAGTATTCCTGGTATTTGATACCAACATTATACGCTTAAAATGAATATATATATATATATATATATATATATATATATATATATATATATATATATATATATATATATATTCTAGGTTGGTTGTTCAGGATTTCTTTTGTATTCAAGTAAAATCGAGTTTATTTATACAATTCTCGATGTTTAAGAGATCAGTATTAAACAGAATCAGTATATATATTTTCTGGAATAGATTCAAGCCAGGTAGACCACTAAATTCGGAATTAAAGATAAATAAATTCTCAGTTTTCCTAACATATCAGTAATGTATAATATGTAAATAAATAAAATAATCATTATCAGCTCTTGTGAAAATTATGATACATACTATATATATATTTATATATATATATATATATTTATATTTTCTTTATATATATATATATAAAATTATGAGTGAATGTATATATACAATTATGAGTGTGCGTATATATATATATAAATATATATATATATATATATATATATATATATATATACATGCGTGTGTATTTCCCATAGTTGAGAGAGCAAAAGAAGTTCTTGTATTACTTATGCACCTTACGTAATGTTTTGTTTGTGAGGTAAATCGTTTTTTAATATTTCAAAGAGCAATGCTTAATCAAACTTTCCAGCGGTTTGGGTCTTGAATTTGTCAATGTTTTGGGGTTAAAAACATAATATATAAATTTTATGCGTCTACACAAGTACGATAACAATACAAGGAGATATATATATATATATATATATATATATATAATATTATATATGAATGTATCAAGAAAGAGAGGGAAGGGGAGAATAACAGGATCAGGACGAGAAATAAAACGATACAAAAAGGGACCGATAAAGGAAAAACGAAAATGGAGAGAGGGCGAGAGAGAAAGAGAGAGATAGAGAGAGAAATGAAAAGAGAAGTAAGAGATCGATATAGCAAGAAAGAAATGTGTGATATAGGAGAGAGGGAAAAATTGTGAGTGAACGAATGATAGATAAATAGAGAGAGAAAAGGGAACAGATACAAATGATTCGTTATATGTATATATATATATATATATATATATATATATGTGTATGTGTGTGTGTGCGTGTGTGTGCGCGCGCATGTATTTACCTATATGTATGCATATCAATAGACTGGTATTTAATAGATTAAAAGTAAAGGTTAGTTTGTGAGTTGTGATTGATTGCGTGTTTTCACATGTGTAAAGGTCAAAATTTCACAATAGTAATGTATTATTATTTATTATGTGTTCATTTTGCTTTGTTATTTTTTTTATTATTTAATGACTTTTTCATTCTTTCTCATATGTTTCTTCTTTGACTCTTTATCCTTTGTCATTTTTTTCTTTTTGGTTCTAGTATTGTTTGTTTTTAATTGTTTTCTTTCTTCCTTATTTGACATTGTTTTTGAATCGCCATTTTGAATCGTAAATATTGGTCTGTTCAACCAAGTGTCTTTAATAAATAATACATTCGTTATTTTTCATGAATTATTCCATTGTCAGAAGTGTATTCATAATTTCGGAACACCCAAAATGCATCGAAACATAATTTCAAACTGAGCCTCAGATAACGTTAACGCAATTTAATAATGCACTTCAAATAATGACACTATTCATGAAAATGCAAGTAGTGTGAAAATAAACAACAGTTATTATAAGGCTCTATCTCAAAGGATATTAAGCCCTTAGGATGTGAAGGCCGGCTGTCTTTATTCGACCCTCTTCATATTTTGAGATTTTGATTTTTATGTAATTATATACATTAATATATGTGTGTCGGTTTACGTTTTCGTGTATGTATTCAATTCATATTCTTCGTAATTCAATTCATATTCTTGTATTTTGAAATTCTTCGTAATTCAATTCATATTCTTGTATTTTGAAATTAATGTAATATATATTTGTAATGAATTATATATATATATACATATATATACATATATATATATATATATATATATATAATTCATTACAAATCCTAACTTTTATATTCATTATTGTCCTTTGCTCATCTTATTAAACTCTCATATGTTTTTACCAAAACCTCATGATGGTTTCATTGTTTTTGTTGTTTGTGATAAAATGAGCATGATGTCATTGATGATTTACAAAAAAAAAAGAAAACGCTGATGATATAGATATTAATTATGATGAATGTGTTGATGATGATTCTGTCTATTGGTAACCATGACGATGATGATGCCCATGACGATATTAATATTCCTATCTCCCGCTTTTACTTTCACACACTCACACTTTCACTATTTCATTCAAAGCTACTGCCCAATTCTAACCCCCAACCCTCACCCAACGTCTTATTAAGAGCACGAATGCAGTTCATGCCATCATATAGTACCACATTTACTTACTATTGCATCTGGTAATGTCATTTTTTCTATTTTCAGATCAGCTGTTATAAATGAGAGATTTAAAGGTTTATACTCGACAGGTCGACACGATTTTTGCGCATGTAACCGATTCCTCCCGATATAATGGCTCTGTTTCGCAATCTTATTCGTCGTTCTGTTTCTACGAGCCCTTCTAGAATTATTACCAGTGTCATTAGGCCCATTGTTACTTCGATGCTGCCACTGGGAGTAACTATTAGGTTGTACATGGATGCCTCCAGCGCTTTGATCGCGCAGATTATTCTGCCGTTTTATCCGACGATGTGAAAAGACGGGTAAAGTAGATCGAACCCAGGGCTTTTCTACTGATTGATAATAGGATCTGTCTTCGAGTTTTTCTTGTAAACTCGGGCTCTCTTTTACAGACATGTCCGATGAGGTTTCTTTTGGATCGACGTATTCTTGCGGATTATTGCGGAGAGAGGTAACAGTTTCTTTGGTTTTGATCACAGTATCGCGATTTGAAAGGTATGCTTTTTTTAATGATGCCGCGTGTGTCGGATCTATCGAGCAAATATCACTGCACTGGTTACTCACAAAACCCAGACGCGGTCTAACAACCAGGCCGCTTAAGCCAATGCTTTCAAATGAGACAAAACGTGATGTCATACAGCATCTTTTATCCAAAGTTCCATCAGCATTTTCAGTCCTATTATCGTCATATTCCGAAGAGTTTGCTTCATCGTCATCCTCAACATCGTCACCATCGTCGTTGTCATCATCATCATCATCATCATCATCGTAATCATCATCATCATCATCATCATCGTATTCAAAGGAAGAGCTTTCATCATCATCATCATCATCATCATCAATACCGTAATCAAATTCATTGCGTAAAAAGGGTGTTTTCCTGTTTTTATTTTTGTTAGCAGATGCGCCTCGCTTGACATCCTGGATAGTCTCGGGACTCTTATGGATTGTGTTGCCACTAGTTTTAAATCTTTGTTCCTTTTGTCGCTTACTAGCACTTCTTTTGCTATCGTTGGGCGTCACCTGTCGACCTTGCCTCGATGATAGCGACCCGATATTAACATTGGCCACCATTTGCTGAACAGGCAGCACAGCCGCGTCCTGATGCTCCATCGGGTTACTCCTGAAAATGTCACGGCGTGGTCGTCGATGGTGGCGTGGGGCAACCGCAGCAGCGACTGCAGCGGCGGCAGCTGCAGTTGCAGCGGCGGCAGCGGCGGAAGTGGTTGCAGCGGCGGCGGCACGGTTCGGTTTGGTGTTGAGAACGATTATCGGCGAGCGCCTCTTTCGCGAGCCTAGATCTCGAAACTCTTGTGACTTTTTCGTTTGTTTCAGCGGCAGGACGACGCGCACTTTCTTGTTGCACTTCTCGCAAGCGACATGAAGACTGATCGGCTGATGTTGCAGCTTGTTCAGCAGGTAGACGGGCAAGTTAATCTTCTGCCAACCCTTGTGCTTTACGCGGAGTTTGATGGTTGCGAATTCCATCAGCTGGCCATCTTCGGTGTTTTCGGACACGTGTAGAATGATACGCCGCCGTCGTCGGCGTTTACCTTTCGTTTTGATGTAGATTTTCAGGACGGCGCTGTTCACTTCTTCTCGTGCATAGATTTGTCTGCCCATCCGAAATAGCATGATGCTACTGTTTGTCGTGTTAACTAAAAAGAGAAAAGGAGGAAAAGTTAGCAAAAATGTAACAGAAATTGATACATCATGGACTTTTTTTAATTCATCAAATCACCCTATCAATAGAGATAACTATTCGCAACTTAAAAATAAGTATCCATTCACATTTACCAAATTCATTAACACATTTTTTTTAATATTTAGGTGAAATACAGAATAGTTTACAAAAATTCCCTCCTCTCCCTATATTAAGAATGGCTTTTTAAATTATAACTTTATTATTTCAACATGGCCCGTATTCCATATGCCAGTTTTTTATTTATTAAATTGTTAGATGAAAGTACAGAATAGTTAAAAAGATACCTACAGTTATTTCCAGGACTGATTCCATATTATCCCATCGCTCTTAAATAGAGATAAAAAATAAAGATCGTAAACTGCTTAAGCCATTCCCCGGGACTGACTCGATATCACCCCTTAAAAATAGATATGAAATAAAGGAAATTGGAGATTATCAGCCATTTCTGGGATTGACTTCATATACCCCTGTCTCTTATAAATATATATGAAGTAAAGTAATTTTGAGGTCGTAAACTATTTCAGCTATTTCCCAGACTGATACCATATCCCCCCTTCCCCACTGTTAAAAATTTATGTGAAATAAAATAATTTTGAGATCGGAAACTGCTTCAGCTGTTTGCAGGCCTGACTCTGTATCTCGCCTTCCTTTAAAAATATATACGAAATACAGTTTTTGATAGCATAAACTGCTTCAGACATTTCCGGGACTTATTTCCCTCCGCACCTCTTAAAATATATGCTGTGTCGGTTATTTTGTATTTTTTTAAGGAGGACTTAATAACTGGTAGAAAACTATATTACGCTTACTTGACCTTTTGGCTAAAATCCAAGTGTAGTATCTGTCTGATGCAGCATTTCAGCAAAATAATCTACTGACCCCCTCTCCATAAACAGAAAAAGTTGTGGTAATGCTTGGGAGAATGAATAGGTACTAATTCACCACACACCAACCCCACTTACAAAAAGAAGGTTTGGTAATCACTGGCGGTCTCCAGGGCATTTTTAAAAGCAACATAATCATGTTTGCCCCCCCCTCCATTATCAACACATGACGTCACTTTCGGAAAATGACTCAGCAGTTCTTCGAAATGCATGGTTTGCTTATAAAATGTTTGTATTTTTAATATAGGTAAAACACCTTATTTAAAATTCACGCTACTCGAAAAATACAATATTTCAAATTGCAGTTAGTGATTAAGTAACACTTGCTGTACAATGAACTTATCAAGAAATTGGATTGAGAAACAAATACTTAATGTTAACTAATACAACAAAAACAGAGATAATATAGGTCAGTTTCATATTTAATAAATTGTTAGTTGGAAGTACAGAATAGTTTAAAGAATACCTTGCCCTCCCCATATTAAGAATGGCTCCGTATTCCGTGTGTCATTCCCTCTCTATCTTAAAAATATGTATGAAATAAAGTAACTATGAGATCGTAAAAAAGATATTTAGCTAGTTTTCATATTTACAAATGTCAAACCGCGAGTAAAATTTACGTATTATTTCGTGTTTTGTTGTTGTTGTTGTTGGTGGTGGTGGTGATGGTGGTGGTGGTTTTTAATACAAGGACATACAAAAATGAGTTGGTGTCATCGGATTGAATTGAAATAAAAAACATGATTATTCCAGCTTGATAAAAAATTGAAGGAATTAACCGAATGTGCGCATGTGCATACAAAACGAAAATGTCAACTAATGTTTAATGAATATGTTACATGTAAATTTGCCGATGCCTGTATGCGATATACATGCATGTAAGCAAATATATTATTCGCTATAAACCACCCTTGGTGTATGAATATTATTTCCTGCGAATTTCAATACTACGTGACCAGTAGTTTAAGAGTTTACCTGTTGGATATTTACACACACACATACGTCTACTGTTATATATATATATATATATATATATATATATATATATATATATATATATATATGTATGTATATATATATATATATATATGTATATATATATATATATATATATATATATATACATACATAACACTTATATATTAAGTTAAGTAAATATATATAGCAATTATATAGAATTTTCTGCATCTGATCCTCTCAGGACTGGTCAAGCTATTTTATGGAATCGATGTTGCTAAGTATTCTTATCTGTTCCCGGTGTACTGTGTTTGCTAGTCAGCTAGTTAGTTTCTTTCTTATTCATACACATATTTATCGTAGCCAATGGGCGCGTGTTTATCAGACAAAGGTAATTCGACCTTTCATTCACTTATTATTTTTAGTCCATTTTGGCGGAGATCAAGTTTCTTTTTTGTCTTTGGAACTTTGATTTAATTTGGGTGTTTCTTACTTACATTTTATGCATTTGTTTATTTATAAATTATTATTATAATTATGATTATCATATTTGTTATTGATATTTATTTATGTGTTATCTGTTGTATGTGCGTTGTATCCAAAGGTAAAGTTTATTTTGTGTATATATACGTTTGCTATTTTACTCCTATAGTTTAATAAATTTTGAGATTCTTTAAAGCTTAAGATAGCTAATTCTTATTCAAATATAGTCTGCTAAATACCTACATGTGCTGGCCTGTCGTACTATTTTCCATTCTAGTATCGATGATAGTCCAATTTTCTTGAGCTCCCCGTAGTGATTGGTTAATGCTGTTCTTATTCGGTGTTTTTCGTTTTTAAATGTACTTCTCGGGTCGTAAGGTTTGTCTTTAAAATTTTTGGAGGTCATTCTTACCTAGATATTCTTACGTATCAAGCACTGTCGAAGTAAATACTGAAAATAGATACATCAGATTTTATGTAGATACATAAAAATTGCACACACACGCATATATATATATATATATATATATATATATATATATATATATATATATATACACGCTCAAATGCTCTACTGAGTTTCAACCTTACTTCTTCTTTTAACTACCGTTGATAATGGTTGATAATTATTGTGACAGGGTCTACAGAACGCAGTCGCATTACACCAATCCTCTTTTCCGCTATTCATACTTACCTTTTTACTCCGACGACTGTTTGATTGCATTGCGACAAAACTCAGAGAAGGTTGTCATAGTTAACTATTCCTCTTTCCTACTTCCTCCATTTCGGTGAATCATGATCTGGTTGTATCGAGACAGAAATTCCTCGAAACAGATAAGTTTTGCGAAGGCACTTATTCACAAAAACAAAATAATTCTTAAGTATATTTACCGCTTTTTTTGCCGCGTATCAACCTTTTATCTTACACACAAAAAAAAAATCGTTAAATTGATCATTTTTTTCTGCAAAACCCTCACTTCGATTTCATATTCCAGTGCTAACTTTAGAGTATTATTTCTACTTTCTCATATGCGAAAATCGGATTGAAAGATAAAAATTCGGACAAAAGAAAAACATATCCTGACTGTACAAACTGACTGTATGTTACTCATACATGTGTATGATATGAAAATTGGATTGAAAGATAAAAATTCGGACAAAAGAAAAACATATCCTGACTGTACAAACTGACTGTATGTTACTCATACATGTGTATGATATGAAAATTGGATTGAAAGATAAAAATTCGGACAAAAGAAAAACATATCCTGACTGTACAAACTGACTGTATGTTACTCATACATGTGTATGATATGAAAATCGGATTGAAAGATAAAAATTCGGACAAAAGAAAAACATATCCTGACTGTACAAACTGACTGTATGTTACTCATACATGTGTATGATATGAAAATCGGATTGAAAGATAAAAATTCGGACAAAAGAAAAACATATCCTGACTGTACAAACTGACTGTATGTTACTCATACATGTGTATGATATGAAAATTGGATTGAAAGATAAAAATTCGGACAAAAGAAAAACATATCCTGACTGTACAAACTGACTGTATGTTACTCATACATGTGTATGATATGAAAATTGGATTGAAAGATAAAAATTCGGACAAAAGAAAAACATATCCTGACTGTACAAACTGACTGTATGTTACTCATACATGTGTATGATATGAAAATTGGATTGAAAGATAAAAATTCGGACAAAAGAAAAACATATCCTGACTGTACAAACTGACTGTATGTTACTCATACATGTGTATGATATGAAAATTGGATTGAAAGATAAAAATTCGGACAAAAGAAAAACATATCCTGACTGTACAAACTGACTGTATGTTACTCATACATGTGTATGATATGAAAATTGGATTGAAAGATAAAAATTCGGACAAAAGAAAAACATATCCTGACTGTACAAACTGACTGTATGTTACTCATACATGTGTATGATATGAAAATTGGATTCAAAGATAAAAATTCGGACAAAAGAAAAACATATCCTGACTGTACAAACTGACTGTATGTTACTCATACATGTGTATGATAGGTCGTCTATTTCATTAAATTCATTTCTATACACTCAGAAAGTCTATCTATATATCTATAAAAGTGAGCATGTCTGTGTGTGTGTCTGTGTACATTTCCCTACGCAATAACGCTGTACATGTTTAGTCTACAGACTCGAAATTTGATATAGAGGGTACTGAGGTTTGTGAAAATCGATGTGATTGGTTTTCGGCCAGAAATTTCGCAGTTAAGGGGTCAAAGTTCAAGGATTTGACCTTTGAGAACTCTACCAAACTTGAAATTTTAGATATAGGTTCTTTGGATATGGATCTAACTTAATAACTTGTTCAACCCCAAAACAATAAATATTAAGGGGTCATAATAGGGGTTAAATTTTAAAAAAATTGATCTTGTTTTTGTTCAGCATACATCTCCAAACACCCGGGCAACGCCACGCACCCATGCTAGTATATCTATAAAAGTGAACGTGGCTGTGTGTGTGTCTGTCTGTGTATGTACATTTCCCTAAGCAATAACTCTCTCAATTTTTCGTCTATAGACTCGAAATTTTATATACAGGGTACTGAAATTTGGGAAAATCTATGTGATTGGTTTTCGGCTAGAAACTTGGCGATTAAAAGGTCAAAGTTCAATGATTTGACCTTTGAGAACTCTACCAAACTCCTTCGACAATTTTTGGTCTAAACACTTGAAATTGTAGATATAGGTTCCTTGGACATGGATCTAACTTAATAATTCGATTTAAGCCCAAAACAAGAAAATTTAAGGGGTCATAATAGGGGTCAAATTTAAAAAGATTCACCTTTTTATTTTCAGCATACACCTCCAAACAACCGGGCAACGCCGGGAATCCATGGTAGTAAATTAATAAAATGAATCCGCTAGTATTTTTTCAATTAATATGTCCTCACAAACGAAATGGTAAATATTTACTTTAACTACAACAGAACACCGACTAATAAATTTTGGTTCTTTATATGTTTTCGGCGTCGGTGACAACGAATCTGATATTCAAACCAGTCGCAAATTTACCGTTTGCATGATATAACCCTTGGACATTTGCACTACGCGTGAATAGTTCTTATTGAAATATACGTACGTGTAAAGGCGCATAGATACATGGCGGATATTTTAAATGACAGGAAATGTTTTTCATAAAATAAAAATATAGTGTTCGTGTTCATCTCATTGGAATACTTTAAATAAAATATTTAAAATATTTTTCACCTCATTTATAGTAAAAACAAGGTTGATAGCCATAAGTCGCGTGCTCTCGTATAATGAATGAATGCGTGAATGTAGGACTGACATAAAATTCTTAAAGATAAACTACAATGACCGAAAAATGGGCTGAAATGACTTAAATAAATAAAAAGTAAATGACTTAGAATGGCTTTAATGAACTTAACGATGAATTGAATGACCTTAAGAATGACTTGAATGCTTAAAAAATAACTGCAATCCTTCAAAAACAACTTGAATGATCTAGAAAATGACTTGAATGGCTTTGAGACTGACTAATTGTAAAGTGATCATTTTACATTAAATTAATACCAAAAAAATATTCCCCCACTTTATATCATAAAGTTACAAACATAAGTACAGCATGTAGTTAGAATAGATACTACACTTTGATCTTGGCCAAAAGGCCAAGAAAAGGGTATTTATTTGCTCCCGAACCGAGCAAATTAGGCACAAGGCCGAGTTTTAATGTGAGGAGTGAATGGGGAAATGGGGACCAACTCCCCGGGGAGTAGGGGAGCTGGATAGTGACAATTGGTATGAAGGGTTGCCCTACACTGACCAAGGTCTTATATGTGAAGCTGCCTCCACATATGGCCTTTGCTTGCAGTATCTACCGGAACAGATACTACACTTCGATCTTGGCCAAAAGGCAAAAAAAATGCTTTTATTAACAACAGACCTTGGATCTTAACAAAAAGGTACACTAAAAAAAAAGCTACACTAAACATGTTAATGTTTCGGACAAATTTGTTTGGAAGAAAATTCTTTCCCCTTACCGCCTTCTATGTTGAGTCTAAAATGTCACTTAGTGTTAACCCCTCCCACTTAAATTTTACAGTTTTAATATTTTATTTTATAAATAAAAAAAAGTAATTTCACTTTTTCCATTTTTTGAACCAGATGCCTACGGTGTAAAATAAAGTTGTTATGTCGCCTGACGAGTTACTTTTGGTTTCTTGCAAGCCAATTTGTCCAAAACATTAGCATGTTCAGTGTAGCGACTATGTAATATTTGTCTATATAAATACAATATTATATTTTATTCCTTTCTATTGAGCACTCTTAATAACCTCGTTTGAACTCATGAATTTTACCTCTTGAATACCTTAAACTTGGTATATATATATATATATATATATATATATATATATATATATATATATATATATATATATATATATAAATGTAATTCTTTTGGTTTGTTCAAAATCGATAAACCATATTT
Source organism: Euprymna scolopes (assembly GCF_053919585.1). Taxonomy (NCBI): domain Eukaryota; kingdom Metazoa; phylum Mollusca; class Cephalopoda; order Sepiida; family Sepiolidae; genus Euprymna; species Euprymna scolopes. The sequence continues at coordinate 76,989,904 of NC_136493.1, read as the reverse complement.
CTACATTACCAATTTATTTGAAATTTTAAGACAATCCATCTTTAAAGTCGAGGGATGTTTCCATGTTATTAAAATAAATTAACATCACCAATTATAAAAATATTAAATAAAATAAAAATATTTTTCGTAAGCCCATAGTGCGCACCTTTTTTGTTGATAGAACTTAACTTTCGTTTCAATTCATTTCAAACACCACGATTTGACAAGATGAATTAGATTTCATTTTCTGTTCACTCGATAAGTAAAAAAACATTCCCTATTTTAAAAATCTAAATTCATTTTTATCTTCCAAATTTTTTAATTTAAATTTTTTTTTCTTTATGATATCAGGCAAAAAAAAAGTGGTTCGCTTGCGCTTTGAGTTGAAGCATAAAAGTTTAAGTCGAAGTTGTTTTTTGTTTTTGTTTTTGTTTGTTTTTTTTTGTTTGTTTTTTTTGTTTTTTTTTTTTAAACAGTTGTTTCGATATAAGAAAATATGAACTTTTTATTATTAAAACTATTAATTGTTAGGTGAAAGTACCGGTTTTTTCGAAAAAAATTTACGGATTGGTAACGTGCTTAAATAATAAATCGGTGCTAATGCATTTGCTGGTCCGCGCTATTTTTAAATCGTATTTCCACGTTTAATTAAAGTTTTATGATATGTTTTTAGGTACAAAACACCCTCTCCTCCCTATGTTAAGAATGGCTTTTTAAATAATAACGTTATTATTTCAGCCCGGACCAATAAGTGCATGAGTACCGATTAATGTTTTGTTTTTTTCTTTTTTTTAAAGAAAACCTTTATTAACAAAATTGAAAGTACACTTTTTTCGTTTTTTTTTAACAGAAGTTGTTTTTGCATAAGAAAATATGAATGCTTTTTCTTTATTAAAGAAATTGGGTACTCATGCACTTATTGATCCGTGCTGAAATAATAATGTTATTATGTAAAAAGCCATTCTTAACATGGGGGGAGGGTGTTTTGTACCTATTTTGTACTTTAATCTTAAAATTCATTAAAAAAAGGTAAATTGTTAGATTAGGTCCACCGCCACAATTTTCTTTTAAATGACGACGTTTATAAATTTCGACTATGCTGAATACGGAAATCGCATTGAAGTTTTGCAGTTATTCAGATATAAAAAGTGTTATAATGCATTGTAATCTCTGGCGGCCATCTTTTTTACGTGAGTGTCATAGACAAGTTTACGCGCGTAATAAAGATGGCCGCCAAAGAATACAATGCATAAAAAACTATTTATATTTCAATAACTACTTATTTCTGCAAAATTTCAATGCGATTTCCGTATTCAGCATAGTCGAACACCTTAAAAAGTCGTCATTTAAAAGAAAATTGTGGAGGTGGACCTAATCTAAAAAAATACTAAAAAAAATAAAACTTTAATTAAACTTATAAATACGATTTAAAAATTAGCGCGGATCAGTGAGTGCATTAGCACCTATTAATCGACTAATGTGAGCATATTTCCAAATAAGCTCCGGTTACAATGTTCAACACACCGTTCACGTTTTTTTTCAAGTTAAATTCAACTTTCACAATATCTTTTTTATTTTTTTATAATTTCACGATATCTTTTTTAATAAAATAAAATAAAAATATAAGGTATTCATGCAGAAAGTGATCCGTGCTGAAATAATAACATTATTTAAAAAACCTTTCTTAACATGGGGAGAGGAGAGTGTTTTGTACTTATTCTGTACTTTAACCTTACGATTGAATAAAAAAACATATCATAAATCTTTAATTAAACTTGGAAATACGATTTAAAAAATAGCGTGGATCAGTAAGTGCATTAGCACCAGAAATTGTTAGGTGAAATAAAGAAAAGCAAAGAAAATACCAAGAAAACCGTTATTTTTTCAGCCATTCTTACCAAGGGGAGGGGATGGTGTTTTGTCACTATTCTGTGCTTTCAACTAACAATTTATTAAAAAAAAAAGGTAAACTTTCACATTATGTCCAACTCCACAATTTTTAACATGGGAAGGTTGGGGTGTTTATTCCGAAAGCCATTTTTAACAGGTAAAAGGTTAAAACACGTGGTTAGGCATGGGTGTTGTTTATTCCAAAAGCCGTTCTTAATATGGGGAGGTTGGGAGTGTTTATTCATGGCTGCCAGGGAATTATAGTGCATAGTACAGGTCTTTCTATCTCAAAAACTACTTACCTCTGTAAATTTTAAATGAGATTTTCTTATTCAGCATAGTTGAAAATTGTGGAGGTGGACCTAATGTAAAAAAATTACCCCCCAAAAAAGATATTGTGAAATTTGAATTTAAGCGCGGTACCAAAAATAAAATTAGACAGAAAATACCGCCTTTGGGTTTTTACTTGCACAAAGACTTGAAAAAGTTGTCAACAAAAACAATATATAACAAGTAAATATTTTCAAAGGCAAGATAAATTACTTTTCTACCTAATTGGATAATTTTTAGTGTTTTTATTGGGTTTGTACTACTGTACATATAGATTCGAAAAAGTTGTCAAAAAATAAATGTATACCAAATATTATCAAAGGCAGGATATGTTACTTTATTACCAAAATGGATAATTTTAGGTTTTTTTTTTAATGTAAAATGTTTATTCGGCTCAAAAAACACAGCGTTTACTGCTATAATTGAAAATTACAAATGGCGGCAGACTGTGTTAAACACGCTAAGTTTGGGAAAATGAGTTAAAACTAAAAAACTATACAAAATACTGTTAAAACCCACCGAATACATGTCTGCCTATGTCATGGTAACATATATTGAGTTAGTTCCTGACATTATTTTGTATAGTTTTTTAGTTTAAACTCATTTTCCCAAGCTTAACGTGTTCAACATAGTCTGCCACCATTTGTATTTTTCAAATATACCGATAAACCACTACATGTTTTCGAACCGATTAAACATTTTACACTAAATAAAAACACTAAAATCTTATCCAGTTAGGTAGAAAAGTAACTTATTTTGCCTTTGATAACTTTTGATATTTGTTATATTTATTCTTTGACAACTTTTTCGTTTCTGTATTTAGTAATACAAACCCATTTTATTTACTGTAACGTTTAGTCGGCTCGAAAAACAGTGTTTATCAGTGTATTTGAAAAATACAAATGGTGGCGGACACTGTTGATGAGGTTAAGTTTGGGAAAATGATTTAAAATTAAAAAAATATACAAAATACTGTCAGAAACCCACCGAATATGCCAGCCTATACCACGATAATATATAATCAGTGGTTGTCTGACACTGTTTTGTATAGTTTTTTTTTAGTTTTTAACTGATTTTCTCAAACTTAACGTATTCAACAGAGTCTGCGACCATTCGTCTTTTTCAAATACATCGGTAAACACTGAGTTTTTCGAGCCGATTAAACATTTTACACTAAACTAAACTAAAAAAAAAGTTATCCAGTTAGGTAGAAACATAATTTACCTTTGCTTTCATTTATTTGTTTTTGGATAACTTTTTTCGAATCTGTGTATAGTACCACCCTCACTCAAATATTAATTAAAAACTCCTATTTTTGAATACAATAAAAAAACGATTACGCGTTTCAACATTTTAGCAATGTTCGGCTTAATCCACTGAATGTTGGTCGAGCCCAAGCCATGATTGATGGTAACTCCCGAGGATCCGGATTCAATTCTGCAAGAGTAGCATTTTTTTTTCTTTTTCGACGTTTTTTTTTTTTTTTACTTTTTGGAGTGGATGGCTGTACTAAGAATATAAGAAACATGCATTTTCTCTTTTTATTAGAATTTTCCATTACACTAACTTGAGCCACAGCAACGCGTGGCAGGGTACAGCTAGTATGTATATACATATATATATATGTATATATATAACTACTTCGTTTAGTCATATAAAATTAATAGTTTAAAAGTAAAAATTTATGCGTAAACTTTAAGTATTTACTTCAAAAGTGCTCAATACGTAGGTAGAGCTAGTTAGTAATTTATAAAATATATATAGGCGATTAAGCTACATTGAATATTCCTAGAGTGGATGAAAAGCAGAATATTCAGTGTAGCTTAATCGCCATATATATTTTATAAATTACAATATATATATATATATATATATATATATATATATATATATATATTAGTATCCCCAATGAAGGATAAAATGACAGAATTCCTCTTAAAACTCTACTTCTGCCAGCGTTCATTATGATATGCTTAGCATCCAATATACCCTTTAATGAAAACTTAATAACCAATGCAGAGTGAGTCAGAAGTTCCAATCTTCATCAGGGTGGATACTGGGAATACGACTGTAAATTACTTAAAACTTCTATCCGTTAATTACTGACGGAAAATCGGCATGCTATAACTGTGCATTAAATAAACGCTTTCGTTTGAAGTTCCATATAGATTCCCGAGTTCGACAAGATGCACATAAAGAAGGCACAATTTACACGGGCCGAAATGCTGTGCGGATAACATCAGGATGTAGACCGTAGTTAATTAATACCGTCGTATATCTGTTTATATTTTTTCAAGAAGAGAGAGAGAGTAAATTGTATTTTTAGTTAAGGGGGTTTTAATAATTATTTTCTATTTGAGCAAGACTTTGAAATGAGATGATCAGGAATTTGCTGACGTCAAACGTCAACTGTAGATGTCAGATAAGACATCAATCGGGGGTCAGTCTGTCGACAATATCTACCTGCGTAGGATGACTGTCTTTCGATTAGTTCAGGGAGTGCTTGCGATCTAAACGGGTTTGCCACACCTTGGACAATAAAAGCCAGACAGATATGTACGCCCCTCCATCCTTTACATCACCCCCTTTCCTTAATCGAGGATCGCGGTACTCTCGTCTACATCTCGAATGAAGAACAAACATACGAGGAGGCCATTTAGTTATGTTGTTAATCGGCGTTTTATTTATTTAGGTTGTAGCACGACCCGTTTCACCATCACCACCACCACCACCATTTCAACTCTATTTTGTGAGTGTTAATCACGTTAACCGCTAACCGCATAACATATATGTTTCTTGGCAAAGCGACAACATAATATATTTACTTTCTACAATTTCCAATTCAAGGTGTGGGTACACAATTGAATTCATTTAATAAAGTCGGAGACTGAAATCAGCTGCGTGGCGCTCAATTCGAGTGTGAAATTTTCCACATAAAACCGATGAAAATGTGTGGACCCTCAGACTACTGCAGATACAGTGAAGAAATCCGACAGAACATATTGTCTATATTATAATCCGCTAATGCATTTTGGGTTCGTACGTACGTTATCACATTTCTGGCACATGTAATCGTGAGATCAGACTATTAGCAAAGATAGTGATCGGTGTTTTATCCGACCTGACTAAATTACATAAAAATCCGATTTTATCAATTTTAAAATGAATTGTTCCCAAATTATATCCTGACATTTTAGTGATTCAAGCCGCACAGTAAATATCTGAGGGAGGGGGTTAATGTAAAATTAATCGTAAGCAAAACATTCTTTAAATCAATCAAACGCATGACATTTTGGATGTATTTTATTACAATTATACCGTTTTAGTCGAACAGGTAACGTAATTTGAATTCGAAATTATTCATTTAAAGTTATTAAGTCCCACTGTCCTCTAAATAAGACGGCAAATAATATTGTTACATCTATTATTATATACAATGGTATTGCTTATCGCATACCTTGAAGAAAGGATAAAATTCATGTACATTAATCAAATTCTCTCCATGACTTTTTAGAACTTTCTTAAAATTGTTGCGAAATTTGTTATCATTTTTTTTGTGTGTGATAATGGATGGATTTATATAAATGAGTCATGCAACAGTAAGACACTAACTGTCAAAAGTGACATGTATGTCTTTATTCATTTCATTTCGAAAGCATTTCAAAAATACGAAAGTCGTTCAAAAAGTAACACCTCTTATTTTTTACTCCGGCCAAATCGATCACAGGGGATTGCAAATTCATGACGTGAAAGTGTCATCTCTGTGCTGAAGATATTGACGGCTTCAGGTTCTAAGAAAACAAGTTCCGTCGTGGATCTGCTTCCAAAGAAGAAATATATTATTGAATTCCTCCATGCATTCATCAGCGCCTGATTAATGTCCATTAAGCAGATACGTTTAATGTCAACACATTTACGATTTCAGTGGAAACGTACATTATGAATGGTGATGACTATTAAGAAAAATAATTTCTGACCCACAAAAGGTTTATTGTTTTTGTTGTATCTCTACCGTATGCGTTTATTTTCAACTTCTTTAATTTGGGGTTAACTATAGGAGACCTTCTTTTTGAACTACTTTCGTATATCACGTACACCAAGTTTCCTATATCAATATTTCATATTCTAACTGAAATAAGTAACCTTTTTTATTCGACTTGTGTATTAAAACATATTTTTAGTTAGTACACAAAGGTTCAACTCAGTAGTAAAAAACATACGACATCTTTGCATATAATGGGTTAAAAAGTGGTAAACTCGAAATTGTTTATACAACAACATCATAATAATAACAATCTTTGCTCATTGGACGGTCTCATTGTTTTAATGTGTATTTGTAAGGTAAGAACCTTTATGCAAACATGAAATGTTTTAACGAATTGTTATATAGATTCTTTTCTTTCACGTGTATAAGCATTTTATAAGTTAAATATTGTAAATAAAAACAATTAGTTTTTGGTTCATAGTTTATTAATTGTTTTAAAAAATAAATAAATTTGCAAACACGCAGCCTCGTCCAGAAATAACCAAATAACATCTGTGTATTCATACTAGCAATCCTAATCCCTTATATAATCATTTTTATTATAGATCTCAGGATTAAAACTTCTTATCCGTTAAATGAAATTAATTTCAAAATTATGTACAGAGTTATTTGCTTTGTCTTTATAACTTACTTGACTGAAAGAACATTTTTTCCTGAATGCAGAGTAACTAATCTAGTTACTGAGAATCTCAAACCAGTACGTATAGCAGTTATTGTTTAAGCGTACTAAATATCAGCCATAACAAATCATAATATGTAAGGCTGGTAAACGAAGTTTCTAATATTTACCTAGAATTATAGAGAAGATTACTGTATTATATTAAATACTAATTATCACAATAGCCCTTAATAAAAACACAGATTAGTGAAACTATTATTTGCACTTATGATGATTCTGCGTGTTAAATTGAAAGGCAATATCTGCGTCGGGAGGACGTATATACTTATCTCCGAATGGATTGCTTGTCTTGTCCAATATTATATTTTCGGCAGCACTAAGCGTTGCAGAGAGAATACTCTATAAGGCAAATAAACAGTAACAACGCATATACGCACAACAAAGTCATATTGTGTGATACTTTGGATATCTTTATACCTATATATAAGTATGCTCATATATACATATATATATAGTTTTGTATCTTTTTGGATATATATATATATATATATATATATGGGGGGGAGATGCACTGCGGGAACTGATAGCAGGGATATTGTTAGGCAGGAAACCGATCATCTGCAAAGATAAAGCAATCATTATATAAATATATGTAATCATTATGTATATAATCATTATATATATATATATTTATATATATATATATATATGTATGTATAAAATGATTGCTTTATCTTTGCAGATGATCGCAGTCCTGCCCAAGAAAATCCGTACTATCAGTTCCCGCAGTGCATCTCCGATATATATATATATATATATATATATATATATATATATATATATATATATATATATATATATATATATATATATAAAGCTGAATGTGTGTGTGCGTGTGACTGGTCACGAATAGGCTCGTATGTGGTTGACTATTTTAAAAAAACTGATTTCATATAATGATAGATGATGTATCGAGACACAAGAATGGGTATGTTTGATCTGGTAGAACGGTGGTTCATTAAAATTGCGGGGTCTGCGTTCGCGCCTGGTCCACAAAGTATGGAAATATAAAATTTAAAAATTAAAAAACAAACGTTTACAAGTGTTTTTGATATAGATGTACATAATAATACTTTGACAAGTATGTTTAAACTTAAATAGGGATGGTATAATAAAATTGTGGGGTCTTCGTTCGCACCTGGCCTCCATAGAATGGAAATAGGCACAAAGTTTAACACGGTCTTTTAATATAGATCCACAGAATATTGTGATAAGTGTTTCAATGTGAACAGGTATGGCATAATAAATTCTGGGGTTTACATATTTTATTTTTACTTTCATCATATTTTGCTTTGGTTTTGATACCCCCAAATTCGAAGCTTTTTCTTTACAACCCTTCCTTTTCATAACCTATCATACTTTCATAAATTTTCTGTAGGCTGTTTTTGAACCCAGTCAACGACGGGTACTTTTGCTAGTATATATATATATATATATATATATATATATACATCTATCTATATATATATATATATCCAAAAAGATACAAAAGTATATATATATATATATATATATATATATATATATATATATATATATATATATATAGATAGATAGATAGATAGATACTAGCATTTCAGCCCGGCGTTGTTCGGATGTTTGGTGGTGATGTTGAGGAAAAAATAAATAAAATAAAGCGGTCAATTTTTTTAACTTTGACCCCTATTATGAACCCTCAAAATTTAATATTTCGGGCTCAAATCAAGTTATTAAGTTAGATCCATGTCAAAGGTACCTATAGGTAAAATTTCAAGTGTTTAGACGCAAAATTGGCGGAGGAGTTAGGTAGATTTCTCCAAGATAAAACCTTCAACTTTGACCCATTAACAGCCAAATTTCTGGCTGAGATCGGATCACATAGATTTTCCCAAATCTCAGTACCCTGTATATCAAATTTCGAGTCTGTAGACTTAAAATTGGCAGAGTTATTGTGTAGGAAAATGCACGCACACAGACACACAGACACAGATACACACACAGACACTTTCACTTTTATAGATATACTAGCATGGGTGCTCGGCATTGCCCGGGTATTTGGAGATGTATGTTGAGCTAAAAAATAAATAAAAAGTGGTCATTTTTTTAAAATTTGTCCCTATTATGACCCCTTAAAATTTCATGTTTTGGGCTCAAATTAAGTTATTTAGTTAGATCCATGTCCAAGGAACCTATATCTAAAATTTCAAGTGTTTGGACCGAAAATTGTCGGAGGGGTTTGGTAGAGTTCTCAAAGGTAAAATCGTTGAACTTTGACCCCTTAATCGCTAAAATTTCTGGCCGTAAACCGATCACATAGATTTTCTCAAATCTCAGTACCCTGTATATCAAATTTCGAGTCTGTAGGCTAAAAATTAACAGATTTATTGCGTAGAGAAATGTACACACACAGATGCACAGACAAACACACAGACTGACACACAGGTACACAGACACATTCACTTTTATAGATATATAGACTAGCATTTCAGCCAGGCGTGGCCCGAGTGTTTGGATGTGTGTGTTGAGAAAAAAAATGTGGTAATAGAATGGCAGGCTCGAACCCGTACCGCGAAGGACGAAAAGTACGGGGAAAAAACCTGACGTCTTTTCGTTACGACCACTGCCGACCCGGAAGTGACGTAGATTGTAATTAAGGCTAGACAATAAAATAGAGGGGATTACTTTCAAAAATAGCGACGAAAAAAGCTACCAAATAAGTGTTTAGGCCCAAAATTGTCGGAGGAGTTTGGTAGAGTTCTCAAAGGTCAAATCGTTGAACTTTTACTCCTTAACAGCCAAATTTCTGGCCGAAAACGAATTACACAGATTTTCCCAAATCTCAGTACCATTAAAATTTCGATGCTGTAGACTTAAAATTGACAAAGTTATTGCATAGGGAAATTTACACACACAGACACACACATAGACACACACCCAGACACGTTCACTTTTATAGATAGATAGCTAACTAGCTAGCTAGATAGATAGATAGATTAAACAAAATATACAAGCATACATAAATATATATGGAAACAATTGTGTGTTTACTGTAGACTTTTTACGCAAATATTAAATAAGTATAAATCATGTAGAATATCTGTATGAATATGATTACACGTAATCTATTTATCTATATATATATATATATATATATATATATATATATATATATATATATATATATATATATATAAAAGTGAACGTGTCTGTGTATCTGTCTGTCTATATATCTGTTTGTATGCCTGTGTGTGCACATTTCCCTACGCAATAACTGTCAATTTTAAGTCTAAAGACTCGAAATTTAGTATACGGCGTACGGAGATTTGGAAAAATCGACGTGATCTGTTGTCGGCCAGAAATTTGGTGATTAAGGGGTCAAAGTTCAACGATTTCACATTTGAGAACTCTACCAAACTCTTCGACAATTTTCGATCTGAACACTTGAAATTTTAGATATAGGTTCCTTGGACATGGATCTAACTTAATAACTCAATTTGAGCCCAAGACAATAAATTTTAAGGGGTCATAATAGGAGTCAAAGTAAAAAAAAATTGACCGCTTTTTTTTTTTTTTGCTCAACATACACCTCCAAATACCCGGGCAACGCCGGGCACCCATGCTAGTATATCTATAAAAGTGAACGTGTCTGTATATCTGTCTGTCTGTGTATCTGTGTGTCTGTGTGGGTACATTTCCCTACGCAATAACTCTATCAATTTAAAGCCTACAGACTCGAAATTTGATATACAGGGTACTGAGCTTTGGGAAAATGGATGTGTTCGGTTTTCGGCCGGAAATTTTAGCGATTAAGGGGTTAAAGTTCAACGATTTGACCTTTAAGAACTCTACCAAACTCCTCCGACAATTTTGGGTCTAAACACTTGAAATTTTAGATATAGGTTCCTTGGACATGGATCTAACTTAATAACTTGATTCGAGCCCAGACAATAAATGTTAAGGGGTCATAATAGGGTTCAAATTAAAAAAAATTGACCGCTTTTTTTTTTTTTTGCTCAACATACACTTCAAAATACTTGTTTTAGAAGGACAGCTTAGTATATGTTCAATTGCTCATTTAAACTTGCAAATATTCCATCGGAGGGAGCATATTTGTGCTAACAATGAATATGTAGTAAAATAAGGGTTATATAGAAAGTCATATAGCAAAAAGAACAGAAAAGAAACCCAAATTAAAAGAAATAATGCAATTGACTACTTCAGTAGATGCTGAAAGAGAAAGGGCAAAAGGTAAGGAAAAATGGAAGACACAGAACGAGAAGGCGTCGCCATTTTTTATTTTCTCAATACTGTCCGCATTCAATTGGCGCACATTGTTAGTAAGAAATAAAATTAGATAAATAAATCGGGATAATCGTTAAAACTGGTATTCTCCTATACTTATATGTATAGAGGGTTGAAAGGCAATATTTCCCTTAACCCAACCCCATGCTCTACTTAAACTCGTATAATTTAAATAACATTCTACCCTCAGGTCATTTCTTCCAACATCGGATACAGCAGTGCGTCGCTTGAAAGTTATGTCGCGTATTTAATGTCTCTTCTTTATAACTCACTTTTGTGGCTCGCCTACGGTGGAGCGCAGTAAGGCACTTTTAAGGCGAGGAATGAGAGGGGGCAGATCAAAGGAGACGAACCGACGAACCGACGAACTTACTACTCTTCCCTCATAGATTTGCATTTACTACGTTAGTTTGATGTCTCAGATGGTCATTTAGTATTCAAAATATTATTGGCATCGGTAAACCCTCAGATTAGAATCATGCGTTTCTTTTTGTTTCTTTCTTTACTAATGAATCACTTCTTATTCAGGCCCAAAATCACTCAGGGATAAGGGTTTACAAGTTGAAAGATAAAGAACACTCTGGAAGTAGTAAAACGGATGAATGGGATGAATTCAGTTTGATTTATCCATAGGACTGTTTATAAGTTTATGCATTGAATTTGAAAACGATCGTGTTGTAATATGCAAGGATGCATGGTAATGTTTCCCACTGGAAAATTATTGGAAAGAAACTCTGTTAATGGAAGAAATTAATGGAAGAAAAACGATTTATCCGTTTCATTATAAAAAAATGTATAAATGGCTTGTTTTTTTATTTTCATGTTTTATTTGAGTTTCCTTATGCTTCTGTATTGACTTTAGCCGTTTGAACAATTTAAGATCTATTCGGAAAGTTAAATTACAATACCGAACTCATTTTAGAAGGTTCTACAGACAAAAACATATACTTATATCAATGGCCTTTAGTCCAAATATATTTGCTCGTGCACCATGTTTATATCTCACATTAGACAATTGTTTTTGTTGTCTTTCTTATAGCGTTCCTGTTATATCGAAGTCGATTAATAAAAACTATTTGAATAATAAAAAACAATAAATAGAAAATATTTAATAGATTCATCTTATGTACCTATAAAATTCAGGAAAAGTTAACGCGGCATAGACGGTAATAAAACTTAAGTTTATTTACTGCCTCTGCAGCAGCTTAGGCATAAGGTCAGACGAGGATAACAAAAGCCAGCGTAGTAGGTGACGGGCACTCTGGTAGCAACTCAGTCGGCTTTCATTTAAGGGCGCCTCGAGCGATGAGCAATAAACTAATCCCTTCTACTAGAGAAGGTAAAACTGTGAAGGGTGGATCTGCAAATGACTGAGCCTGAACAGAGTGATACTTCAGTCCAATAACAACAAAGCCTTTGTCGGACTAATTGTAAAGGACGCATTCCCGTCCGGTACGATCAACACCAGATACTGAAGTTGCGCCAGTATGTTCCTATTTATTTATTTATTTATGTGTATATATCTATTTTCCCACTTTCTCTCTCTCTCTCCCTCTCTCTCTCTCTCTCTCTCTCTCTCTATATATATATATATATATATATATATATATATATATATATATATATATATATATATGGGGGCGTGTGTGTGAGCGCGTGCGTGTGGTGTGTAATTAAATTTATATATATTTTTGTTAATATTGAACTACACAAAAAGAATAGACGCACAAGTGATAGGCGTAACCCAACAGTTAAAACGGCATAGTACAATTCTAGAAATATCATTCTTAAACCGATTTTATAGTTTTTTTTCTAAAACGTAAAATGCCTATAATTAAAATGTAGTAGATATCAATAGCTGACAATTTCTGCTTGAACAAAAACTTTAAATGAAAAAAAGGCTTAATCCATTACAACGCATGATTTTAATACTTAATATACAAAAATACTACATAAAGAACTAATTAAAGAATTATATAATACTGAAGATCTAGCTTTTGTTGGCGCTAAAGGTAAATGCGTAGACTTTTCAAGATCCAAAGTCTTATAGTACTTGTTTTAGATATGTCACCATGACATGTCTAAAACATATAATTATCATGGTTGCAGACGACCTCATATATATAAATAATAATAAGGAATTAAAAAAAATAAACATTTGATTTTCATAAGGAGGTAGAATTAAACTGTGAACATAGAGGAACTAACGCTGCATTCCTGTATTTAAGTATAAAAATGAGGATTGGATATGTATTTATGAAATGTTCGACAAAAGAAACTCCCTTTCCTTTGAATAGTTTGTAAAAAGAGCACATGCCCTATATATATATATATATATATATATATATATATATATATATATATATGCGCGCGTGCGCGTGTGTGTGTGTGTGTGTGTGTGTGTGTTGCGGTAGCATTATGTCCGAGTTTTAAGAATAGCTTGTTTTACCGTAAATTGGATAAATTTTATACCTTCATTATCTAGCTTAGTAATATGAATTATTAAACAAGATAGTGAAAAACACAACATATTAAAACCGTTAAATAAAGCATTTACTTAGTATCCTGATGCTTTTAAATCATATCAAACTAGATTAATAACAAAATATCCAGAACCACACAAGTAATATACATAAAATATATATATATATCTGAATGATGCATATAAGATGGCGTGTATATATTTATATCATTTTTAATTTTATACATATTTTATATATATCTTATATATTTTTATTAACTAATAATTATAAAGATGATACGAGTAAATAAGAATGTAAATATATAAAAATAGCACTTATAACAAAGAAGGGGCTGATAAGTAGGAGACTAGATTCAGTCAAATACTATATAAAAACAGTAGTTTGTAAATAGCCACAAAAATGTGTGGAGAAAGGGACGGAGGGCACAGGTAAGAAATATATATTTTTAAATAACATGAATTCGTTAACCTAAATTTCTTTGGAGGAAGAACTTAGATAAAGTATTAGAAATAATTTTGTTCATGTGTGTTACGAGAGGTAGTGTTTGATAACACTGATGGGGAGCCATGATTTTATGTACTGTCTTGTTTTGAAATCCCTGAAACAGTGTTTTATGGTGAACAACTGATGATGCCTTAAAAAACATTGGTACTATTGTTTGTTCATGCGAGTAAAACTATACAGCGATACAGAAAACTAATTTACTTACTGACAAAATGTTTCACCGAAATTTTATTTATAGTTTTAAAGATTTGAAAGAAACTTTCAAGTATATATATATATATATATATATATATATATATATATATATATCTGTGTGTGTGTGTGTGTGCAAAGGAGAATACGTCTCTGTCTGTGTGTATGCCTATCAGTAATTGTGGTGGCTAATCCGTGTTAATCCAAAACTATTCATGAAAAAAGCACCATATTACTTAGCTTGCGCCACCTCATCATAACACAGGTCCATACAAAATTTCGACCAAGTCGGACCAGTAGTTTCCGATAAATAGGGGAACGGACCAACAGACATATATATATACACAAACATACACACACACACACACACACACACACACACACACATATATATATATATATATATATATATAAAGGAATAAATTATAAGGTGATCAACATCATAAATTTTGGAATATAACTTTTTGTCATTCATTCTCTATATTGGTCTGTAATTACATTGATCTTCTTAAATAAGGATTGATATATTATAAGAAAATATACTTCTACACAATATATATATATATATATATATAAATATATATATTATTATTATTATTATTATTATTATTATTATTATTAAAGGATAATATTTTCCAAAGGTAAAGTAATCAACGAAGTTATAACGAGGTTAATACAGTAGTGCGCAATACTAAAGTAGGGCAAAATATACTTTCTCTTTGTTTTTACACAAGCATTGATATGTCACCACCTTATTATGAGCATGTTTCGGTCAGATAGTTACTTGTAACTAGATACCTCTTCAGCCGATACAGCTTTGCGAAAGTTAAGATTTAGCTTTTGTATTAGCTGTATCTCCTGAAGTGGTCTCTAGTTACTAGTAGTAGCTGACCAAAACGTGCTAAAAGCTGAAGGGATAGTTCTCTCTATCAATGTGTTCTGAATGGCATTTTTAAACTGCATCCGACATTTACTTTCACTTGAGCGTCGCTAAACGAGCAGAACCGTTATTGTACTCCGTTTGTATGCTAGAATCCTGCATTTAATAGAATTGTGCCCACTCGAAAATGTGCAATCTTTTAAAAACAGTATTTACAATCTATATAAGCGTATCCACATCATGTCCATATGTACGTAATCACCTTTCACGCACATTTAAATAATAAGATCTCTTGATCAACAAAGTTAAGTGATTGCCGCTAATGTAAAAAAATTCTGACATTATCCATTTTAAAAATAAATTGTTCTAAAATCAAATTATGTTGCCTCATCGCTTAAAACAATTTTCGATAACTACATTTCAAAATTGATATTCCTTCTATTGATTTGAAGTATATTTAACCGATAACTACTCTTTTCGATTAGAAAGCAGTGTATATTTATGGTTTAAAAAATATAAACTGTAACAATTTTAAATGAATATAAGACATATTTAGTTTATTTAAAGACTATTTAGTTAACGATGATAATTATTTTATGGAAAAAAAAGGAAAATACATTTTTTCTTTTATATTTAATATTGCCCCTTATAGACATCTGCTATTTCCAAACAATATTTTATTAGCAGCAAATTATACAAATTGATCTAAAAAGCATCGTGTAATAATTAGATACCCCGCTAATAAACTTCGTTAAGCAATTTCATTTTAGGACTTACATTATCAGCGGCCATATTTCTTTAGAAAATAGGATCGTCCGATCGCCGAATATTTATCTAATCTAATAGGTCCCGCATTACCAACCAAGCTCCAACCCCTGTCATCATCGTAATGTTGCGTCTCTGTGTGTTTTACGAGAACTGTAAACGAATACGCCTTGACGAACTCATTAAACTTGTGATTCTTCGATGTACAAACACCCGACAAACCCGTAAAGCAACAAAATCCCACCCTTTACTGCAGAGGCTCCTAGATGCCGGAAAGCCTTCTGCTATAATGGTCCCTTCCTATAGACTGCTAGAGTTTTGAATTCCCTTCTTTGTTTCCTGCTTCACTGACTGTACTAAAATACAGAATTTTAAATGTAATTTGAACAAATATCTCGCTCAGCACATTACATCCTGCCCAGTAGACATGGTTCCTCTACGCTCAGTAACAATATGACTTGTTTTGGGGCGAACAAGTGTATATAAAAAAAGAACTTTATCTGAAAAATGTTTTTTTTGTTTTTTTTTTTACATCAAATGGATGTACACCTTGTTTGGGATGAAAACCCATGTCTCAACGTTGGCTAGAGAAGTAGAGAAACTTTACAAATTATTGGTCCCAACCTTTAACTATTGCATAATTTATGATTATGGTTGTCCAGCGTGAACGCAGACCCAATGATGACACAGTAAAACAGCGACTGAAAAAGAAAAAAACTTCAAATATTAAATTTGCGAACTGCATGATCTTATGCATTTGTTAAAAAATATTTTTAAAAAATAGGTTGGCAATAAACGTTCGAAATTTATGCAGAGAAAAACGAAATTCTAATGAGAATGGACGTAAAACTTATTTTTGCATTCATGCAATTTGAAAGTTATACTGGTCAATATAATATGGAAATTCGTTTCACTTTATAAATATAATATGTTACAAAAAGTCAAATTCAATTGTAATAATCAACAGCAATTGAAAACTATTGCCTTGTATAAAAGAAGGCTACGACGATTATTGAAGCACTGTGTAAAGAGTCATAGCCCTCAATTTACAGACCAAATGTCAGAGGGTTTTAATGTTCATTCGTGTGAAGCGTGCCAAAACAAATAGCGCGAAAATTCAAAAATGGCAATTACACACCGACCTGATCTTAATACAACTTCTACCTCGCTTTCTACTGTATCTACTACAGAAATTTGCACTACATCGATACTTCGTACTTATACTGATCCGCCGGCATTTTTTTTTACTGATACTTCCAACATACTTCAGCTTAATGTACGAATAATTTTCAATCCCAGTCCATACAGTGTGGGCACTATTATTTCTAATACTCCTACTACTATTGATACTTCTATTCTATTTCTACTAGTAATTCTGCTACTCATAATATACGTATACTCCAACCTCTATTTCCTCATAGATTTGAAAGATGAGGAATAAAAGTTTTATATAACTTTATTATATCATCAAAGCAATAAGGAAAAGTTAAGGAGAAATTTAAGAAAAAAACTAACTTTTAGGCCATAGCATTTTGAAGTTAAATGCTTTCCATCGGAAGAGGAGAAGGGCCAGAATTATTCAAAATACAAATATAGATAAAACTGACTTAATGACATTTAGAAATCAAAGGAAATTGAAGGATTAGAATATGATAAATAGTGATTACAATTAGGTACAACATATAAGGGTAAATCAGAAGGGCATGTGTATGTAGGTAATATTTAAAAAAAATATAGGTCACTATAAAATAATTGGGATTATTAAAGAAAGGAAATAATAAAAGAAACAAAAAGGAAAAGATAGGAGAGAAAGTGAAGAAAGTCAACTGACAGATGAATTGACACAATTCTACGCGCTCACTCCAACCTTCTGGCAAGTTCCAAGTATTTACATAGCGTTTCTATTTCCTTCAGGAAATGCTGATGGCTGACAGGGATTTAGAAGTCCGCTGTTTGGCCCGCTTTCTTTTTTCTTCTTCTCCTTTTTCTTCTTACCCCTTCCCTCATCCCCTATTTCTCTTGTTAACCTACACTCAATTAACCTCATTGCTCAAAAGTAAGGCTTTGTTATGCATTGACATTAATCTCTTCTGGACTGGTTGTTCTAATGTCGCATTTCTTTTCTTCTCCAATGCAGAATAAAACCTAAACACCTTATGGTGAACAGAGTACAACCGATTGGTATTTTTTCATCAATTCCATTCTACAGTGTCACCCTTTCTCTTTTATTGAGCCCCATCCATTTACACGATAAAGAGAAATAGAGAGAGGAAGAGAGGGGGGTTTTCGCGGAAAATGAAACACAAGCCTATTCAACAGTTTAACACACGTTTTAATGCCCACATATTCGCCTAAAATGGTTAATTGGGGAGAGGAAAATTATGTTCTCAATTTCCTTACTAACTCAGTGTTTGAGAGATAAAGAACTTAAATAGAACATTCGAATATCTATGTAGCTCATATAGAGTTCAAGTGTTAGCCCCTTGACTTCTAAGAACTTCGACTGAAGTAAAATAAAACAAAATAGTACAGCTTCAGTAGGTGTTGGTCATCCTAATTAAAGAGAGATAAATCTTCGACAACCAGTCCGACACTAGCTTTGTTGCTGCCAGACTGAGGTATGCTTATGTTTAGTTCTAGGCATATCTTGTTATATATTGCTTATCGGTAAAATTAAGGTCATATTGAAGCTGTTAGCTTCCATAATTACTGTCAAATTTGATCAATTATTTTTATCTAATATTGCTAGCAATTATATGACAAATAAACACAACTTCTTTCTTTTATTTTGTTTTGAAAATATCAATTTGTTTTCTGATTTTCTTTTTCGTGTTTTGGAATATTTGTCTGATTTTCTTTTGTTTTGTTTTGGAAATATTAATTTTTTGTTTTGAATTTTTTTTTTCTGATTTTCTAATTTTGGTTTGAAAATAATTATTTGTTTTCAGATTTTCTTCTTTTTTTTTTTTGAAAACACTAATTTGTTTTCTTGATTTTTTGGGTGCAGATTAGTTGACCGAAAAAAATATCCGATATATGTTCTCTATGGGACACATCGTTATAACACCATTATTTTTGCATTAAATTTATAATATATTTCTAATAATAATTTTAATAAACACTATGATTTTACTATAGGTTTTATTATTCTTCAAAATATGTTTCTTTCTAATAAATAATTTTTCAAAAAGTTTTTTCTCCGATAAATTATCTTTAAAGCCGTTCTTTACAGTCTTTTACACATATATTATACCTTACCTAACACTGACAGTAACTCAAACTTAAGGTTGGTCTGGAAAACATTGCTTACTAGCCTAAAACGCTAGAATTACCTTGGGATAATGTTGATTTGGATTAGATAAATCTAGTAAACGGATCTCCCAATCTAAATTCTAAAATATTTTTTCGTTTCTGTCTTGTTCAGAGTAACTACAGGTGAAAATAAAAGTATAATCTCAGTTTTTAGGTGTTGGGAATTTAATGGAGGGTGTTAGTTTACATATGCACTAAAACATTTTTCTCGGTAATCTTATGTGATTTCCGTATAGATAGAAGCATTTAAACACAACACAAGCCTCTTGAGGCATATGGAAGTAAATCATTGTTACTGAAGTATATTCATAGTAATGAAAATAAAGGCCAAATGGTTTATAGAGGATTAGTAGCTTACGAAATTAACTATTCGTAGCATCTTCGACGCGTTTCTATGCATTCCAGTTCTGTGCGATGCGCAAAATATAACCTCTTGCACCTGAGTGACAGTCTATGCACTATGAAGAGCCACATGCTTCACGAGGTTAACCTGTTAATACGCATAGAACATGGCGGATTTAGAGGAGTCAACATTGAACACAAATCCCTTTAATTTCAGTGGCAACTATCAATAAATGAATGCTATAGTAGAGAGTATATTGTAACTTCGCAGGAGGTCATTATTGGCAAGGAAAATGTTGTACTACACCAGTGAACTGTAAAAAGTAAAAATATGTAGGTTCGGACGAACGCTATACTTATTCAGCTATAAAGACGACTTTAGCGCTGATGGCACAACAGAATAACCAGATGGTATTTTGTTCTCATACATGTAGCGACGCTTACCGGTGTATGCAAATGGCCAAACTGACTATTAGGACGAGAGAACTTCGCAGCTTTGACGAAACTTCACTTTTACATTGGCTACGATACCGAGATACGCTGAGAGATAGGGAAGCGCCACTCTTTTCTTTTGAATACTATATGTACCTTTGATTGTCAGGTGATATTGCTGACTGGCATCAAGGAGGCATCAAGTACAATTGTTGGGCCTTTGGTAATACTGTAACCGGGATGGCTAAGAGAGGGAACTCTGACTTCAAATCCTACTGCTGCCTTGCAGTTTTCCTTAAAAGGATATGGAACATCATCCAGAAAGAAAATATGTAGTAGCGGACACAATAGGGCAACTGAGATTACTTCACTGAGATTAATTTTGGCCAGAAGCTCCTGCCTTCTCTGATGCCAGTCGTCTCGGGTTCGCTCCACTGGACATGAGCATATGGAGGTTCAGATGGTGTCTATCTGATGCGGAACAGATACTGCACCTAAACTGCGCAAGCAAGTTTGGAGCCAAGGTAGAAAGTCCTGTAGTGATGGAGTGAGGCTACGCCAACACCAAGGAATAAAGCACTGAAGCCTCAACTAGTCATCGTCAAGATTGACGGACTGCATGATGAAGAACCGTTATGGAAAATAGATCGACGATTTTTATAAAAAGTATAGTAAATACATTTATTAGTTCGAAAAATGATTTTCAACGCACATATTGGATAGACGTATCTCATTTTAGATGCGTCAATGTATTTCTTTGCGAACATCTGTCCGTCAATAGAGCGACCAATCTTAACTTTAACCTCGCATTTTAATGGTCTGTCTCGTTCGCATTTACGATAGCATTTTCTTTGGTTGTCGCGCTTATATTTGGAACACAATTTTCTGTAACCTGTCATGTTTACGTTTGAAATAGCATTTGCATTGATGTGTCAAGATTACTGAAATAGAATTTTCCCTGGTCTGCCATGTTTTTACACAATTTTATACTAATTTTGATTAGTCACGCTAAAGTTTGATATATCATGTTCCCTCGTTTGTCACGGTTATATTTGAAAGAACATTTCATTTATCTGACACATAACATTTTGTTAATCTCTTCTACTTTCGTTGCACACTCACTTTTGAAATAGCATGGTTTTTTGGCCTGTTATGCTTGCGTTTTCATAGCAATTTCGTTGATTGTTTTCTAGGTTTGCGTCTGGAATACCATTTTCTTTGTTCTGGTGCGATTAAGTTTGAAATAATGCCTTTGTTGGTCTGCTCACGTTTCGTTGGAAAAGCATGCTTACGTTTGAAATAATTTTTTTTTTTTTTTTACACAGTGATCACCACTTATCAAGGCCCGGAAGCCACTCCGGGATAAGGGTTATTGCAAGTACATCACGTTAGTGAGGAGATTTTATGAAGTGTTTAATTAGGAGGGCGGTTCATTAGGAATTTGTTAACATTAGACTTGAAGACATCCAAGTTGTAGTCCGGAGGGAAGCAGGCAGACGGAACAGAGTTCCACAGGCGTGCAGTTCTAAGAAAGAAGCTTTGCTCATGAAATCCGCGTTTTGATTTAGGCACAGATATAGAGTGGGGGAAATTTTTCACAGTGGATTCAGCTAGACGGGTGATTTTCGTGAAAGTTTGGCGAGGGGGGACCAGGGATTGGAGTTCAGACGAGCACCTGCCATGAAAATAACGATAAAACAAGGATAGGCTCGCAACGTCTCTTCTGTGGGAGAGAGGTTGCAGGGTAGAGAAAAGGGCATCCCCCACTAAACCACAAAGTCTATTTTGTACTCTGTCAAGGCATGATAGGCTGTTTTTGGCAGCTCCTGCCCAGATATGGCAACAGTATTCCATCCTTGGCCGTACTTGGCTTTTATATAGATAGAGAATTGAATCAGTAGTGAGATATCTTCTGGAGCGGTAGAAGGATCCCACCATCTTTCCTGCGACCTTGGCAACAGACTTGATGTACGTGTTCCATTTCAGATCAGGAGTAAAGGTCAAACCCAGAAGCTTGTCAAAACACGGGGCCTCACCCAGACGAGAGCCATCCATCCCAATTGATGCCAGCTGGGGATCAGAGCGTTGATGATGTAAGGATAGGAGTTTGGTTTTAGATGCATTAAAGGTAACTAGCCACATCTTCCCCCACTGAACCACGCGCTCGAGATCAGAGGAGAGAGAATCCGAGAGAACTTCGTCATTTACAGCCTTTGATGTGTTGCCGTAGATGGTCGTGTCATCAGCATAGATGTCAACGAATGATTTAAGTATGTGTTTAGGGAGGTCATTGATGTAGATCAGGAAGAGAGTTGGGCCGAGGATTGACCCCTGAGGGACTCCAGCATTTATATTGCAGGCCTCCGATTTTTGTCCATCTACCACTACTTTTATGAGCCTATCGGAGAGAAATGATTTAATGATTGAGAAAACATTTCCAATTATACCGTAGCTGGAAATCTTGTGAAGTAGACCCTTATGCCATACTTTGTCAAAGGCCTTTGATATGTCAAGAGCAATTGCCCTAGAAAGGAAGCCTCTGTCAAGAGATTCACTAATCCTGTGGGATATAACCGTCAGCACATCTGCGGTAGATCTTGCAGAGCGGAAACCATATTGTGTGTCACTAAGAAGGTTGTTTCTGCTGAGGTGGTTGACTATTTCTCTATTTAATATTGATTCCAGTAACTTACTCATAACACAGAGAAGACTTATTTGTCTGTATTGAGAGGGAGATGACTTATCACCTGAATTCTTAAATACAGGGCAAACTGATGAGGTCTTCCAGGGGGTCGGAAAGCACTTCTCCTTAAGGCAGCGCTTAAATAGTTTCGTAAGTATGGGAGCAAGTTCTGGTTGAAGCTTTTTTAACACTATAATTGGGATGCCATCAGGGCCAGTTGCTTTACTGGAATCTAGGTTTTTTATTAGCTTGGCGACCTCATGCACGGATATTTGTATATTACCTAGCTTGTTCTGTGTTATAGGAGGAAATATGGGGAGTTGATGGCCTTCGTCGCATAGGGTAGAATTAGCTGCAAAGTTCTTTGCAAATAGTTTGGCCTTGTCTGACGCTGACGAGATAACCTCTGGTCCATTGATAATGGTTGGGATAGAACGCACACTTCTGTTCAGGATCCTATTTGTTATTTGCCAAAACTGGTGGGAACCAAGCCGCTGATCAGCTACCTTGGATTTAACAGACTGGGCATATAGCTCTCTTGCATTTTTTATTACTCTTTTACAGTGGTTGCTGGCAGTTCTGAAAGCAGCTTTAGTCTCAGTGCATCTATTACGTTGGTAGTTATGGAAAAAGTGATTTCTGTGCGCGATAGCAGCAGCACATTCTGGGGAGAACCATGGCTGGCTGTTAGGTTTTTGTTGGAATTTTTTTGATGGTATGAATTGGTCTATGCCTACAATTAACCATTCGGTCAGATCTGATACTATAGAGGACACTTCCTTTTTAAACATGGAGTGCAGATGTAAATCAGATATGAATGTACGGAAGCTATCCCAGTCAGCCATAGAGTATCGGTATACAGTACGGTGGAGGGGTACGTCTGATGGCTTCTTACATTTTGTTTTTATCTTAACTGATACGACGGAGTGGTCGGAGGATCCTAAAGGAGAATGAACGGTACATGAACATAGCTCAGGGGAAGTTGAAAGAAAAAGGTCTAAGAGGCTTGCATATTGATTGGGTGTATCGGGCACACGGGTGGGTTCGCGAACAATCTGAGTGAGGTCATAAGCAATGGCAAAATCATGACAAAACCTCCCCTCATCATCTGTCTTATTTGAATTGGTCAGCCATTCCACGTTATGGACGTTGAAGTCACCACAGATGTGGATGTTAGCCGAGGGATGTGAAGACAGTATGTGGTCTATTTTCTCAGATATGCTCTTAAAGATAGTAACTCCGCTGTTGTGGGGCCTATAGAGGGCAAATATAAATGCAGTGGTGTTAGCAAGTGCAACCCTGAAGCACATATAGGGTAAATTAGGATCTTCTCTAGAGATATCCCTGCCACATGGGAAGCCATCCTTAATGTAGGCACATATTCCATGCCCATGGCGATCTTGGGAGTCAGATTTAGCTGTTAAATTGGAGTATCCATTAATTATGAACTCATCTAGGGAAGTGGTCGGCCCTATTCCAGTTTCACATAGAAATAATATGTCCGGTTTCGTCTCCTGTAATTGGGTTTCAACCTCTGGAAGGTTGGAACGTAGACCCCTGATATTGGAGAAGGAGACCTGGTAGTAGGGGTCTACGCTGGAAGATGGGGTTCTAGGTTTAATCGAGTTTTTATTCTGGAGAATAAATACTTACATTTCAAATAATAACAAGTTTACTTTGTTACTCTTACGTTTGACATAGGTTTTATGTTGAGCTGTAATGCTTATGTGTAAAAGCATATTTCTTTTTTGGTCATTCGCATTTTGTTGAAATAGAATTTTCTTTGGTCTGCCACGCTTATATTTGGCATAGCGTGGCTGTTCTGTCGGCTTACGATTGAAATAGCATTTTGTTCACCTGTCATGCCTACGCTTGAAATGACACTTTCTTTTGTCCGTTGCACATACATTTGTAATAGCAGTTACTCCCATTGTCATGAAGAAACCCTTCACTCTGAGCGACAATGAACTTTTGACTCATCGCTAAGGTTTGCTTCGTTGAACATCAAAAGTGGCGATTACATGTTGGAACCTAACGCATTTGCTGGATTATCATAAAATCAAATTATGCCCGTTCCACTTCACTTAGTTATAGTTTTCCACTATTCATACGAACATTCAACCGTAGCATTCCACCGAAAAATGATTCTTTTATATTTACCGACCATAAATAAATACTAACTGAAATGCAAGGCGTTTCCTAAGTAACAATTTGGAAGAAAAGAATTTGATCGAATTTAGATACTCCCACTCTCTCTCTTTCCTCGTTCATCGATTTATTTGCTGTCAAAATACTTTGACACAATGTTACTCGCAAGATCATCGAAGATTAGTGATATTGCATTTTATTACTACTATGAACGGTGACTATTTTGGAATATGATGTCTTGTACCGAAATGCTCTTAGTAGCGCGCAGAAGAGGTGACGTAGCAGTACACTCATATTCAAACTAAGGCCTTTTCTACCATTATTTCTAAGAACTAGAACTTATACTTGAGTTTTGGGGATACACAAATTATGAGTTGGCAGCAGGTATTGCTAGGTCGCTGGTTTTGCTCAACTAGATACATAACTTCATACATATCTTTTGAAAGCATAACACGTGACAGATTAGAATCTACCCAAACGTGTGCTTCAAAGAATAAACATGAATATTAGGAGAGTTGTTGCAGGACGAGAGTAACAATAAATAAAAGAAAATAGATTGTTGTATGTGTTATACTTTCGGTCAGAGTAAAAAATCCTTTTAAACGGAAGCAATGTTTAAAATTAACACAATCTTGTGTTTCTCTTTAGGGAACATACTTTTAAGGACATTCATTAACGACCTAAAAACCGGCTTTAGAGTCTGTAGTTTTGGTTCATCCATTTTAGAGACTTATAATTCAATAAACTTATTTTTTTTCCTTTAGTATCACACACGCAATATTATATACTAGCATGGGTGCCCGGCGTTGCCCGGGTGTTTGGAGGAGTGTGTTGAGCAACAAAAAAAATGTCGTAGTAGAAAGGCAGGCTCAAACCCGTACCGCGAAGGGGGAGAAGAACGGTAAAAAACGTGACATCTTTGCTGTTACGATCACCGCCAAAGCGGAAGTGACGTCCGCTTAAATTAAGGCTAGACAATCGAAAAGAGGGGATGACTTTCGAAAATATCGGCGAAAAAAGCGACTCATGCCTGTAGAAAAGTTCCCAGTTAAGGATGAAGAAAATCAATGTTTTTAGCCAATTTTTCGGTATTTGTCGTCTGAAGAGTCGAGCTTCAAAACGATACTAATCTTTTTAAAATGCGTTTCCTCTGTCGAAAGTTTTAGGCAGACATGCAAACAACCTATACCTCATTTGATTCGCCTTTTATTCTTCTATAATTTTATCTGTTCATATTTGACTTTTAATTGAAATATTCTAGTGTCCATGTCAATTTAAAAAAATAACTTAAAATTGAAGAGGCAAAAAGAAAGTCCGCATCAACAAATTTGCTTAAAAACAGCTTAAATTATCGCCCTTAAATAAGTTTAAAATATCCAACAAAAGGCAACAAAGCATCTCTAATCGTAATTGTTGTTGTTCCAGGTTATACAACGTAACATTTAATCCATATGCCATGACTTTCTCTTAGTGATCATCAGGAACTCATTAATCTCCACCTTTCTGGTTTATCCAATCGAGAAATCGGCCACAGATTGATATGTGATGAGAAAACGATACAAAAGACTGTGCAAAAGCACCAAAACACCGGCAGTGTTCGTGATGCCCCTAAATCTGGTTGTATTAGAGTTACTTCTAACAGGAAAGACAATGCTATCAAGATCCGCAGCCTAAAGAACAGATTTGGAACGGCTCCCCAAATCCAACAACAGTGCAATCTTGTTAAAAAGTACTCTCTTTTTCCTGTCTAGAACAGAGTAAATGCATTTAATCTGCGAGGATATGTTGCTAGACGCAAGCCAATGATTTTCTGTAAAGAACAGAAAGCGCCGTCTAGACTTCGTCAGATGCAATGAAGATCATGACTCTTCATATTGGTCAAAAGTGCTTTTTAACGACGAAAGCAAGTTCAATAGGCTAGGCATTGATGGTAGTAAGTACGCCCGTCGGAGGAAAGCCGAAGAATTAAATCCTAGGTGATCAGTTTCACGCTGCAGGGTGGCGGAGGTTCAGTTTTGGTGTGGAGCTTTATTAGTAACAATAGTCCAGGGCCTATAGTTCGCTTGCAAGGTCGAATTAATTCGAACAAGTATATTAATATGTTGACTGAGCATTTTCTACCCAAGTCTGGTCGGAATTTGGATGATAATCTCATATTTATGCAGGATAATGCTCCCATTTACACAGCTGGCAATGTCAAGAGGTTCCTGTAAGAGCATGATATTCCGTGTTTGGATTGGCCTGCACAATCTCCAGACCTCAATCCTATCGAAAACGTATGGCTTTACATCAAGCAACAGTAACGCAATGATAAAATTTCAAGTTTGGAAGAACTTTGGACAAAAATTAAAGAAAAGCGGGATGCCCTTTCCCGAGAGTATTGCAGCAGTCAAATTCAAAGAATTCCCAAAAGATTGTAAGTTTTCAAATTGCAGAAGGGCTATGCTACTAAATATTAACTAGTTCATTGTGTTCCTGTTGTATTTGTGTTGCGTTAATGTCCAAAAGTTACATTTATATAACTACTTTCCATTGTGTGGACTTTCTTTTTGCCTCCTCAATTTGAAGTTATTTTTTTAAATCGACGTGAACACTAGAATATTACAATTAAAAGTCAAATATGAACAGGTAAAATTATAGAATAATAAAAGGCCAATCTAATGAGGTATAGTTTGTTTAAACAGTTTCATTAAATTT
This sequence comes from Euprymna scolopes, assembly GCF_053919585.1. NCBI lineage: Eukaryota > Metazoa > Mollusca > Cephalopoda > Sepiida > Sepiolidae > Euprymna > Euprymna scolopes. Next base: position 76,962,262 of record NC_136493.1, on the reverse strand, counting down.
AGCTTAAGTTTGCAGTTTTTGAAAAAATTACAAATGCGGAATTTCTTTTTGCCGCCTGTATATACACACACACACACACACACACATATATATATATATATGTATATATATATATATATATATATATATATATATATATATATATATATATATAAATGTAACTCTTGGTTCGTTAGGAATTAATAGTCTAAATTACCACTGGACGGATGGCTTCCACATGTTGGTATAATATGTTTACTGTACCCATGCGTGTTTCTATATATCTCTTTTTAATGATAACATTATACATAATTTTTCTATAATAAATAAGTGGTTTTCTTTGTACAGATGGGCCATTTTTTTTATTTGGGGACAATTATTTCACACCGCGTGCCATCACGTGACATCACTAAACGGAACTTTTATATACCAAATTGACTTTTTTCGTTTAAAAATGGAATTATTTCTCTTTCGTTAATATATATATATATATATATATATATATATATTAATATTTTGTGTTTTGTGTATATAAAGTACAATTGTTGAATGTTATTCTCGATTATATTTGTTTGGGAGAAGCACAATTAAAAAAAGATTAAAACGGAGATGCTATTAAAATAAAAGTCGATAAAACGGAGATGCTATTAAAATAAAAGTCGATAAAAAATCATTTAAAAAGAAATTAAAAAAATAAAGGCCAGCATACCCATCCGCAAATGCTATTAAAATAAAAGTCGATAAAAGTCGTCATTTAAAAAGAAATTTAAAAACAAATGTCTGTAAAATTGAGGCATTATTAATAAATGTTTAGTAATTTTTCTTTTAATTTCATTTTAAATGACTTTTTAACGACTTTGATTTTTTTAATAGCATTTGGGAATGGGTAAAAAACGAAAATAAAAATAACTAAACCATTTATTTCTCACTTTTACAAATATTTTTAACAAATAAAGATTATGAAAGTCAAGATACCGAGAAAAATGTCAGTAAATGGCTTAGTTATTTTTTTCGGTTTTTACCCATCCGCAAATGCTATTAAAATAAAAGTCGATAAAAAGTCATTTAAAAAGAAATTAAAAAAAACAAATGTCAGCATACCCATCCGCAAATGCTATTAAAAAAAGTCGATAAAAGTCGTCATTTAAAAAGAAATTAAAAAACAAATGTCTGTAAAAGTGAGGCATTATTAATAAATGTTTAGTAATTTTTCTTTTAATATTCATAAAGAGTAAAACTTTTTTCAAAATAAATAATGTGACAAATAATCGTTTAGTTACTATGACAACGTCAGTAAATAAAAAAGTGTTACGTTCACTTGCATCAGAAAGGATATGATGCGTGTTTTTATGCTGGTAGCCATGGAACTCAACGCTTAAGGAGTACCAAATTCTGTTTTCAAAAAGGAACGTTTACTACCAACTTTCTTTAAAAAAAAAAAAAGTGCAAGTTTTCCTGAAAAAACATTTCACCTAACAATTTATGGTAAAAGTAGCAACCCATAAAAATCTGGGGTGCTTCTGCCCTTTATTGCCGAAATTGGGGACGCCATTTTTTTTTCACCCACTTGATATCCAAATCTAGGGGAGACATCATTATATGGCCGAACGATTGCTTCCGGAAAGGAAAATAATAAATTTACAAAAATTAACATTTATTACTTCCGGAAACGTTAAATTAAACTAAAATGATCATTTATTACTTCCAGAAACTTGGTAAACCGATATTACTGGAGAAAATGAATCTTGACAATTCAAAAAAATGCTTAAAAGTATTTATTTGTTCGAAAAAAAAACTAATTTTAAAAGTGCAATGTTGCTTTAAAAGTAAATAAAGAAAGTGAAAGAGAACATATATCCGTAATTGTTTAATTGGACATGTTTCGATTTAATTGATGAGAACGGGAAAGTTTTTCATGGAACAATTTTTATTATTATTAAAAACAAAAAATTGAAATGACATATTCATAATAGTTTAACCTGGGCGAGCGTCATTTGAAGACCAAAGCAAAACCAAAATATGTATTAGTTTTTTTGTTTGTTTGTTTATTTTTTCGTTTGTGTGTGTGTTTTTTTTTTCGAACAAATAAATAATTTTAAATATTTTTTTGAATTATCAAGATTCATTTTCTGCATTAATCGCTTTACCAAGCTTCTGGAAGTAATAATTGATAATTTTAGTTTAAGGGAGTAATAAATGTTAATTTTGGTAAATTTACTTAGTTTAATTTATCGTTTCCGGAAGTAATAAATGTAAATTTTGGTAAATTTATTCATTCCCTTTCCGGAAGCAATCGTTCGGCCATATAATGATGTCTCCCCTAGATTTGGATAGCAAGTGCGTGAATAAAAATGGCATTGGGCCTTATTTGGGGTAGAAATGGAATAAAAATATGTTTAGACGTAAAAAGTATAATAACTTGACAAACGCAACGCTTAAAAGATATGTATGTATATATATATATATATATATATATATATATATATATATATATATATATATGAAAACTAAAATCAGGTACATTAAATAATGTTATATAGGGGTTTCATTGACAGAGTCTTATTATAAGTGATGCCTAGAAAGAGTCTTATTAGAGTGTTTGTCGTTGAGAGAGAGTCTTATTACAAGTGATGCTGTTGAGGGAGATGTTGTTGTAAGAGAGATTGTTCATGTTATGAGAGATTCCTATATTTTAAATGTTCATTCCTTAGATGCGTGTAGAAAAAGAAACTCTTAGGTTGAGGAGATAGTGTTCACTGTTCAGACATTGTGTAGACATGAGATGTCGAGACGTGTATGCAATGGCATTTTATAACACAGATATATAATACAATTTTCACTTTACCTTTTTGTAAGAATCATAAGACAAGACGACGTTTTATAAAAAACACATGATGAGTTTATTTCTTCACACGCGACCGGCCGTGGTTTTCGTCATCAAGAATTCAAAGCTTCACATTTTAGTTTCAAAGTGATCGTCTCGCTTCCTAGACGTTCGAATTCGCAGATCCTCTTTGAGTTTCTCACTGACTGTCTCTAAGTAACTGTCACTTCCTATATTGAGAAATCCATGCATGTCGGCCACGTGACTAAAATTCACGTGCCTTCAACATGCGTGGACTTGCACGTTTCCAATATTATGATTTCTCAATAGCCTATTTTTCTTTTGTTGTTTTCACAAAAGAATTCAACCTACATATCTAATTTATTTAACCCATATTTTATTATCCACATTCTTTCTAACAATTGAATAGTTTATTTATTATTTATTTCATCAGAATTAACAATTTACTGGACATTCCATTTAAACCTATTGTTCTTTAAAATTTATGTCCAGGGTTCGAGTTATGCTTTCTCTTATTTTATTTTCATTTGAACTAAATCTCTCTATTTTTATACTTACATGAAAAGGGGACAGCCCTTATCATGTAACAATAACACCGTTATTGAATCAACCCTGTGGTAAAGAATTTAAATCAACTAGTGCTATTATATGACAACTTGGAATACTACAGAATAGAAATTGTCATATATATTATACACGTTTCGAAATGTCAGTGTCGGCAGAGTGTGTATATAAGTTTCTAAAACAAAATTATATAATTATGTCTCTTCATCAACAGAAATTAGAAAAAAACATCACCATTTTGCTAAAAGTAGAATCAGATAATTTTAAAATAAATTAAACATACTTTTTTCGTTTTCATTTCTTTGTATGACGAGTTGGGTTATATCAGTTTTTAAGTTATATACGTGTATATAATTAATAAAAGGATAAAAACCTGACGATGTTATTTAAAAATGCAGAGAAAAATGTAAATGCTCGACATTTTATCCGTCTTACGCCGGCCTTTTTAAAAGTGAAACACATAAATACGATCCACGACGAGACGGTTAATTATTGTAGGAGTATATATGCTAAAGGAGAGAGAGCAACATGCAAATTGGGAAATTACATTAGTGTATGTATATAAATACAATATATTCGAACTTATAATAGATACAAAAAAGCATCATATATAGGGAGAGAGAGAAAGAGAGAGAGAGAGAGAGAGAGAGGAGAGAGAGGGGGAATGTTATTTATTTGTTTTTGTTTTGCGATACGTTTTTGAATGAATTCAATTATTTATACGAAAGTGCATTTTTACCTAAATGCGAGTTGGGAATAATTTTCCCTTTTACCAATTTTGCACCTCCAAATTTTTTAAAATATAATTATCAACTGACAAGTGTTTCGTCGTCTACGACTCATCAGATGGGCTGCGATATATTAGTAGTCGTGCGAGATAGGCCAGTGGTAGAAGCTTAAGGGTTCCTGAATTCGAATCTTGATCCCGGCTTCATGTGAATAATATTTCAATGCGCCCTAGTATCGCAGGTTATGTGGTCATATAACAAGCTGAAATTGGTTGAAATGTTGCAAAATATTGATGACGTAACATCATTGATTTCATTTATCTGCAGAGAAGTGCATTCATCTAGAAATGAAGGAGAACGACAAGACTAATGGCGAGAACATTAGGAAAATATTGAAGACAACATTTTCGGAGTATGCTTTTGAGGCATATAATAATCTAAGAAGAGTTATCAGGACTAGGGAATTGGTAGACGTATATACAGCAGAGATATAGCGACTAGCAGAGTTGGGTGGAAATATGGAGCGAAACCTTGACAAGACTGAAAACTGGCTTTCATGAGTGATTTTCCTGACCGCATCTATACGGAACTACAATGACTGATCTAAGAACTATGGAGGTACAGAAAAAATTGAAGCATACCAGGGTGTTGGCAAAACATCCAAGTTTCACGTTCTCTTGGGAACATGAACAGTAGAAAGGAAACAAAACCGACAATTTACTCAAAAGAGATTATCGAGAACCGAGACAAGATATTATCTGTTTCCGGTATGGCTAGGTTGAGCACATTATTAAAAATTGTCTTTTGCTTCAGTGAAATGAGTAAATATTGTTCCAGTATTCGCATCTTTAAATCTTGAAAAAGCGTATGAGTTTTGTCACTATCAACGGAAAGAGGGCAAGAGCTCTTGTTGATACCGCCTACACAACTACACTCGTCACTATAAGTTTCGCTGACTCTTGGACTGGAGTCAACAATATTAGAGCAGTATATGGTAGAATTGAAGTGTTGTTGAGAGATCGATGCCGATATAGGGGTAAAACAAATACAACTACGACTTAGAGTGAGTGTGCTCGATTAAATCGTAGCGGGAATCGACGTGATCTCAGGCCTGGATGTTATAGACCAGCTATAAGGGCCAGGTGAAGTTCGGCTCTAAGAACATGACTGAAATGGCAAGAAATGTGATCAATAGCAATGCTGTAAAGACAACAAAACTTAGCCAATGCCAGATTGACGATTTTCGAGTGTATCTGGTATGGCCACGAATGGATCGTATTGTCGTAACAAACTGCCGAGCTTCTTGCGTTTACAGACCGGGTTAACTGCTACAAAAGCACCGTAATAGAAGAAATAAAAAATATTTCCAAAACGAAATTGAGAATTGGGTCAACAAAGAAATTCTAATATCATAGTCAGAGAATGTTCGACGAATTCTGCCAGTCATGTCACTAGTACAAGCTACCATAAAGAACATCAGACCAATGTTGGATTTCCGGGAGTTTATCAATTATGTGGCATGTAACACCAACGATGGAATGGTTGTATATGAAGAAGTTATGAGAAAGTGTGGGAGAATGAAACAAGCAACCAAGATTGTGGATTTAAAATCGGTCTACTTTCAAATTCATTTTGAAAAGAAACTGTGACAGTACCAATTAATAAAATATAAAAGTCATATATATTGTTTGACCAGATTTAGATTCGAACAAAATTCCGCACCAAAAATTATGACAATAATGCTTAAGACCATGTTGACTAAAGATAATACAATGAAAAGAACTATCAGCTCTATAACTGATGATGTATTGGTGGAACAGACAGAGGTGACAGCGGAAAAAAATGGAGAGATCATGTCATCAAACATGCGATGACGGCTAAACCATCAGTCGTTAGAAGATGGAAAGGCACTGGGTTCCAAATTACAACGGAATACGACAGGAAAGTTAATGTTTAGACGAGAAAATGAGATCCAAGAAATAAAGGATGGCCTTACCAAGCGAAAACTTTTCTCGGTGTGCGAGAGATTGGTTGGCCATTATCCTGTATTCAGATGGTTGCAGCTTGCATGCAGCTTTATTAAAAGGCAGACTAGTGCGCCCGATGGGAGGATGCCATTAATCAGATGTAACACATGATACAACAGGTCATTGCGGAAGTGAAACGGTAGACCCTGTAAAGGGAGAATGGTATATAAAAAGGAGCTCAGAAGGGGTAATATGGAGAGACGTTAGAGGCCCGGCATTAAGGGCTTTGTAGGAAATAGAAGGAGTAACTGCTAAAGATGCCGTTATACTACGAAAGAAGGATAATAGTACCAACATCAATATTTATATTATAGAATAGTTAACACTTGATTATTTAATCACATAAACTAAACAAAATAAAATCAACTATTAAATATACTATACAAAAAAAAGTTCCATATCTTGTTATTGATATTCAACTAATAACAACAGAAATAAAATAAGTTATAAGGTTACCTGCAAACCAACTAATAAAAATTACTATCTAAATTTCTATTCGCACCAACACGAGTAGATAAAAACAGAAATTGTAATCGATTTTACATCTGAACTCTAAGAATAGGTAGCAGTAAAATCTAAACTCGAATACAATAATCTCAATATTTCATTTTAAACTAAAATAGAAAATCTCTCCAAATATATTAAAAAAACAACAATCAAGACAGGTCCCAAAGTAATCTGACATGTAACAGAAAGTTAACCTAACATTAATAATAACCGCATCTACACGAGATTAAACAAAATAGGCATCAAAATATCCCCTGTGATCTCATCTACAAGTATGCATATATTAAGGAAATATAGATCTGATACCGCAGGTGAAATTAAGGATGGTTGCACACATTTTCCTGTCTTGATAGTTAAATTGGTGAAACTCAACATAATCTGGACAGAAGAGTTTATAAACACAAGAAAGACATAAAAACAAATAACATGTTCGATGCAATTTTCACTCATATTAGGGACTATTGTCATCAATTGACTTTGAAAACGCAAATCTTATAAAACCAATGCACAATAAATCCAAATGTTGTTGAATTGAATCTGTCCTTATTTCCCACTCAAGCAATATATATATATATATATATATATATATATATATATATATATATATATAATGGTTTCTATATATTGCAAATCTGAATATATTGTCTATATGTACACTTACTAATGCATTTTCTTAATTTACATAATTTAAATATGTTGATCTTCCCATTTAGCATATATACTTCTAAAATTATAGACCCTCTCGTTATGGATTATTTTATATATTTTACCCTTGAAAAAGTTCGCGTAAGACGGGTGAAATATGGAACATGTAGGTTTCTCCTCTCTATTTAGAAATTATATATATATATATATATATATATATATATATATATATATATATATATATATAATGTCCTTAAAACTAAACAATTAAATGTATTTGTACAAACCGCAAAATTTGCAGTCTGACAAAAATTTTGTAATCAAATCGAAAGTACCTGCTAAAAAATTTCGTATAAGCGTTTTTTCTTTTAAGAAAGTACCGTGTCATTGAAGCAGTTTTGTATGTTTATATGTATTTTAATCGTTATTTTTTACAATTATTTGATTGTTTTTGTAATGGTGTGTGGTGCAGTTAAATTGTTGGTGGGTAAGTTTGAATCATACCCTTAGATTTTGTAAATTCTGCTTATGTTTCAAACCATTCCACAAATTCCTAATTAGATCTAAGTCAAAATTCCGGTTTGGCACATTTGAGAGTACTAATACTATTATTTTCAAACCATTCCGTTGTAAATTTTGCGGAATGTTTAAGATCATTGTCGTGTTGAAGCACGAAATTTCGACTATGCCCTAAAGAAATTGCAGATTCATAAAGGTTCTTCTCTAGAATATCCTTGTACAATCTACCATTTATCCTATTATGAATAACTTGTATCGCACCAGTGCCCTTGAATGAAAAAACATGTTATATAATAATGGAACACCCTGTAGACTTAATTGTGAGGATGGTGTTGTGCTTGTTGAAGGCAGTGCCAATTATTCGTCAAAAGCATGTCGATGTGTTCCTTCCGAATAGTGCAAACTTCGTTTCATCCGACCAGATTACTTCTTCCCAAAACTGCATACCTTTCCTTTCATAAGTTACTTTAATGATTATTTATTTAGCATGTTTGGTTTTCAGTAAATAAGACTACTCACGCCTGGGCGTATCCTTTACATTTACAAGGCCACCATTCGCCCATGCATGGAGTATTGTTGCCACATTTGGGCTAGTGCATCTACCACTAGTCTCTCCCTCTTAGTAAAAGTTCAAAAAAGAGCTGTCAGTCTAATCGGCTCCACTTTATCAACCCCTGTCTTATCGTCGCAATGTTGCATTGCTGTGCCTGTGTTTACAAATATTTTAATGGAATGTGTTCTGCTGAACTTGTTTCACTTGTACCCCCTCAACGTACATATCCCCGACAAACCAGTTTCACAATAATATCTCATCCCTTCACTGTTGTTGTCCCTAAATGCCAGAAATCTTTCTGTTCTAATAGTTCCTTCCCTCGAACAGCTAGACTTTGGAATTCCCTTCCTGCTGCCTGCTTCCCTGTCTGTACTGATATACAGAAGTTTAAATGTAACATAAACAAATATCCTGTTAATCTTTCCTAGACATGCCCCCAAATAGTAGTCCCTTACGTCCAAGTGGCGATATGCTTTGTAAGGGGTGAACATGAGTTTAAAAAAAAATGTTGAATAAAAGCACGAATAGAGCTTTGCTAACGGTTTCCTTATTTACATTAATTCCACCACCCTAAAGACCAGCTTTAATTTCAAACGAGTGATGAAGTTTTTTGCACGTTTCTTAAAGTAATCTCATTTATTTTCTCCGTTTTCTATTTCGGTTTTTTGTACTGCCGTCATAAGTCTCTTATTTTCTGGTGATATTTCCTACTGTGCATAGTACTAGATTCATTTCTTTGCTTATATTTTGGTAACTTCATCCTTTGTGGCCTTCAATGTATTTATTTTGCATATCTCTGGATTATTCTTTATTTTTTGCCATTGTTAAACCGAACATTGTAGAATATACATAAAAGTGTTTGATGATTAATAGCACAGCTGTGCCCTTCACTGATTAACCACAGATAACGTACCAATATTATCGAAAGTTTAATATTAAAAGCTGTTTTAAATACTAAGTTTCGATGGGATTTTTTAAGTGTTATGTATTCAATGCTCTTGCATAGGTAATTTTAAACTTTGATAAATAAAAAATATATTCTACAATGAGGTTTTAATTTTTCCTTCCACATACAATTTAAAAACTTTACGAGATATTACTTACCAAATACCAGGCAAAATACGACAATAAACTGGAATTATAACAGAAAATAACATGGATCCAATACTTAATCGTGGCATCGTATACTGCGTAAGAGTATTTTGCAAAATATAAGAAATAAATACGTGTTCGGTCGTCAGAATGTTACATATTTCAGATACCTACTATGGTTTTATTAACAAGGAAGGAACTTTACTCTTTACTTAGAATCCATCATAATTCCTCGCTGACATAAAAATAAAGACAGTGCGTAAAATGGAAATCAACAATAATCGCCCGGTTAATTCATTAACGTGTTACTTTTGTGTGAAGTAGCGAATGTGTCTTAATCGTAATTTCGTGTTATTTAGAAATAATTTAATGGTTGGTTGTGGATGCTCTATGTTTGTCTGTATAGTATGCTATGCCATACAAAAAACAGTGGTATAATTTATTGATCGGCGGAGGGGTTACATTCTGTTGTGACCGCTCGTAATGGATTTACAGGGTGAGGTATATTACTGTTATTACTATGGTTTATATGTCGTATTTATAGGATATCTATTTGGAGGATGCTTATATTTTAGTATATAATATGTTTTAGTATAGTTATGTTTTAGTATTGTTTAGTTTAGTATAATTATGTTTTAGTATAGTTATGTTTTAGTATGGTTTAGTTTAGTATAGTTATGTTTTAGTATATTAGTAGTTTAGCATAGTTATTTTTAGTATAGTAATGAATTATAGTAATGAATTATAGTATGGTTATGTTTTGGTATAGTAATGGGTTTACAGGCTAAGTTTTAGTATAGTAAGTGATTTACTGTTAATCAATGGTTTATATGAAATAGTTATACGATATTTATTCGGAGGATGCTTATTTTGTAGTATGGAACGATTATTATAATTGTAGTTTATTCGCTAACGGAGGATTATCTTCATCTGTTACAAACATGCTGCCCTAAGGTATACAAATACAGCGAATGAGCTATTAGAGTTTTGTAATCACGTAAACATATGAGATGTGTGGAATTATGCAAGGTCCTTATCTTTTAATTCTTTCAACTATTACCTAATTACGTTTATGAATCTACAAGAGGTTAGGTTTAAATTTAGGTTGTATGTGTATTATATTTAATTGAATTTAATAATATGCCATGAGTATATTTCAGGTGTTTTTCATTTACTTGAATATCAAATGATATGATGGGACGAAGTATATATTAATTATTTAGCAAAGATTATAAGGATGTCAGTGTGGGTTATATAAGGTGAGATGTGGGGATGATATATATGGAGGAAGTGCGGGATGTGTTATATCATATATAAATAATTAATTTTGATAAGTAAGGAATTATAATTGACAAATTCCTGGTGGAGATAGATAAGCTATATAAGACTTTCATTGAGATATGTGTTCTATCCATTTAGCTAGTAGATTTTTTTCTGTGAATGCACAGTTTGAAGACCTCAGTTGTGTTCATACAGTTTATGAAGGGGTTATTAATCTACTGTAGTATATTTTAATTGTAAATGTGCAATTCTTAGAGGTACGGCTATAACGTTTTTGATACACATATATCATGGTTTCCAATATATACAGGGTGCGGAGGAAGTCCCTGATTTTGTAAAAATGTTCATTTAACAACCAATACAAGATAAGATCAAACAAAAATATTCACACAATATTGTAGAAACCCATTTAACATTGCTACTGAATTATTTTTCAATATGGCCGCTTTTGACTCGAATTATACGTGCAAGTCTTCCCGTGAAGCTCTTTACTGCGTCACGGAGTCTCTAGGGGAATTTTGGCTTATTTTCGCTTAAGGGACTTCTTCAGAGCTTCCATAATACAATGAGCTGTAGCGCAAGTCTCTTTCTCTAAGATGGACGAGACACAAAAATTCAGTCTTTTGATGAAGGAGGCCACACTTCCTTCCTCCAAAAAGCAGGAAATTGACTTTCACACCAATCCTTCGTTTTGTTTGCAGTGTTAGAGGGCGCATCGTCCAGTTGAAATGTGGATGACCTTTCCTTGAAATGCTTCTCCATTTCGACATGTGCAGTCAAAATATCTTCGATGTATGGGTTTCCGTTAATTTTTGCACCTTTTTTAACAAAACTATCAGAAATAGCAGCCCAAACCATTACCCAGGCAGGTTTTTTTGGTGACGGAAAACAGATTTCACGGAAAAGAGGGAATGCTATCCGCGCTCATTGTCCAAATTCTGTCGTTCTGCGAGTTGAATTTGGCCTCGACAGTGAAGATTTTCTCATCAGAAAAGATGATTTCACTAGTGTCCGTGCCAACCTTCATTGATTCAAGAGAATCTTAGCTCTTTCTAACCTTTTTTGTTTCTGCAATGTTGTGAGCTGCTGTCTGCTGGTCATCATCAAGGTGAATAATTTGAGATCTTCTTTAACAATGATTCTAACGCTGTTTTGTCAATTTCTAAGCTTCTAACCATTTCCCTCGTGCTTCTCTTTGGATCCCTCCTAATTAGCTCCCTAATGACCTTAATTGTGGATGATGCACGAGAAGTTCGGGGTTGTCTATATCTGAGTCGATCATCTGTTGTCCCAAGTTCTTTGTAGCGCTTTACCACATACTATCTATTTGGGGGCTTTTAAGAGCTTAACAATCTCTGGGGTTTTTCTTTCCCGCGCAATGTAGCTGGATAATAGTCTCACGTTAACTTATTTCTACAGAAATTTAATTTAAGAATTTGGAGCTGAAACATAAAAATATATGCATCTGCAAAGACAACGAGCTAAAAATAGACAAATTTAATAAATTAATAATATCTTAATTCAATTTTTGAAAATTCGATCGTGGACTTTTTCCACACCCTATATATATATATATATATATATATATATATATATATATATATATATATATATATATATATATATATATATATATATATATATATATATATATTTCCAGAAACAGTTTCATGGTAAACAACTGAGGATCTCCAATATAACATTAGTGGGAATAGTGTAGTAATTTTAAAAGAAAATTAATAAGTAATTACAGATAATTAACGTACATAATGGCAAAATAGTTGTACAGCGAAGGTCATTATCTTTAATAGGTTTAAACGTGGAAAAACTTCAAGAAAACTTCCAAGTATATATATATATATATATATATATATATATATATATATATATATATGTATATTAGGAACATCCACGACTCGTTTGTAATCTCATATCATAAAGCTGTCATCAAATAGGTAAGCTAACTTTTTATAAGTACATCACGGCATTGACTGGAAGGGAATGGACAATATGGAAATATTCGAAGACTTATTTTATTTTATTATTTTTTTTTCGATTTTAGAAAATCTAGTAACAGCAAGTAAACACTAATCGAAGTGCGAGTTTTCGCCTAGGTAACAAGTTGAAAGAAAGAAACCTCATAGGATATACATACTCTCTCTCTCCTCTCGCATACATCTCTTTCTGTATAACTATTTGCAATCAAAATATATTGACACACTAGTTCTCGCCAAATCATCGAAGTAAAACGATAATGAGTCCGTTTAATAGTAAAACATGCGAGCATTGCCGATGAGCTCACGTAGCATTTTTATAAAGTTTATATTAGAATTAAACATTGTTGACGGGTTAATGCAGCATTTTTAATAAGAATGGATACCATTGCTACTGAGCTGGTGTAGCATTTATATAAATTTATGTAATAATTTAAAAAATTGTTTATAACCTGACGTAGCATTTATAAAAGTTTATACTAGAATATAAAACATTCTTGATGGGCTGACGTATCATTTTTAAAACGTGCATGAAATACTTAAAGATATTGGCGTAGCATTTTGAAAAAGTTTACAATCTAAATAAAAAAATAACTGATAAGCTGCCATAGCATTCAAAAATCTATAATAGAATGCAGAACATTGTTTATGACCTGACGTAGCATTTTAAAAATTTCATGATAAAATTTGAAAATAGTTGATGAATTCAAGTAGCATTTATACACATTTATAAATAGATTTAGAACATGGTTTATGAGTGGACGTAGCACTTTTACTAATTTCAACACAAAGAAATGCATTTGGTTTTTTAAATTTATTTTTGTAAGTGTTCTTTAGGCGTTCACGTAACTCTTCTTAATGCTTATTTATTTTCTTTCATCCCATTTCATTTTCTTTATAGCAAGATACAACTAGAGTAACGTATAGATACGCTTTCTTCAGTGTTGTTTTCAGTGCCGTAAGATTTGGCATAGGATCTACGGGATAGAAAGTAAACTGAAAGCAGTGAAGTAGTAAAACCTCAGAGAAAGAAACAAATATTTCCTTTTTTAACGGTCCGCAATTGGAGGACATCCTTTGTTCCTCTCCGCCGATATCTGCGAATTCTCAAAAGAATCTGGGACACTAAAAGGCAGGTCCACATTGTTCTCTCCCGGGGTTTGATATTTTGGAAAGGGGCGGCATGGGCAGTAGAAGAATGTAGATGTGGCTGGGTTGGTTGGTATTTGTAGGGGCGCGCCTTACTTCATTTGTAAGTTGACTGGTTGTTCGCAAATCTTGTCACATGGGATTCGCACTATTAACTGTCACTTTGACCTATATTCGTCAAAGCTTTACAAATACTAATTTTCCGAGTTATTGGGACTGATTTATTTTTCTGTTGACATTACTTAGGAATAATAATAATAATAATAATAATAATAATAATAATAATAATAATAATAATAACAACAACAAAATATTAGAACTCGATGGATGTGAAACCTGCTAAAACCCTTTAAACTAACACCCGTACACACATAGTCACAGACTCATGTGGTGACACCAGCATCGGCTGGTGCGATAAATAAATTTTTGTGAAGAATTAATACACCAATCAGGCCACCAGAAAATAGTAGAAACCTTGGTGAAGCTCTTTATCACTCAAATTTCAGAGAACACCTACAATCGTTGCCAGAGAGTAAGCTATAGTAACCGGTTGCTTCAATAAAGCTGATGTGCGACGATTATCAAAAGAGGAAGAGAGTATTAGAAATGTATCATGTTTAGATACTTGTCACTCGGATTTCAGGGAACACGGCCTGTGTTTTCCAGTGAATTATCAGTGATAATAACTTGTGTAAATCCATTTCATGAGTAAATAATAATAATAATAATAGTAGTAGTAGTAGTAGTAGTAGTAGTAGTAGTAGTAGTAGTAGTAGTAGTAGTAGTAGTAAAATGCGAACATGTCATATGGACAATTTATAAGACCTACCAAAGAGATATACGAAAACACGAATTACTTAAAAGTTAAGATGAACAAAATCCAGGAAAAGAGACGAAATGGAAAACCTTGCCATAAGTAGATGCATCAAATTAGACTAAAAAGAAATACAAAATAACATGTGACTGAATTAAGGAAGATAATCCACTAGAAATATAAGCAATTCTTTAGATATTGCTCAGTAACTAAATATGAATCATAAGGAAGATGGCTGTAATGCACATAATAGTAAGAGCACCAGGTATGATTACCAAAATAATGGGAAATGAGTGAACAATTTAAGGAAGCATAACTGGCGGTCTAAGCAGGCTTCTACTGTCTCTCTCTCTCTCTCTCTCTCTCTCTCTCTCTCTCTCTCTCTCTCTCTCTCTCTCTCTAGTACGGCAACCGATAACAAATATCGATTTTACATTAAAGGAGAGAAGGAGCACTGAAACTGGTTAGTATAGAATAGACAGTTCGGATTACACAAAAATGGAATAGAACAACCAGTAAAAAGACTAGCCACTGAGCTGAAGATAAAGACTAACACAATGCAACGGGCAAAAGCTGAAATGTGAAGAAAAACCTGAATGCAGGAAACCTTCCTACATAAACTACGGACGCTAACCAACCACAAAGATTTTGCAATAAAAAAATTTAAAACATAAGGTGAACCAAACAGGTCTGTAACTACAAGACATCTCATAAACATCTTTTTATGCCAAAAGACAGACACACAACATGTGATAGAATCAGCTTTACATGTTCCCACACAAAATTGTCGTGAAGGTTCAAGAAAAATGGATAGGCTGAGGATAATAAGCATTGGAAAGATGCAAGACCTTGTGATTTTTTTTTGTCACCCAAATTCATGAAAAGACTAATGGTCAGCGAGAAATAAATAGTAAACAGCTGTTGTGATGACATAAAATCATTTGTAATGTATATTGAAAGCTGTGTGAAGTGTTGTAAAATTCTGGGTTTCTTAAAATTCACTCCGGGAAACATCATGGCTCACGTAAAACCTCATAGTGCATAAAACACAAAGAAACATCGCATGGAATCCTGAAAACTGAAACGGTTATAAGATACCGCCCTCTTTTTTGTGGGTCACCATGAACTGGCATCAGACGAAATAAGTGAGGAGGGTCAAAGAAGATTTAAAGACCGAGGAGAGAAAGCGCTAGCCAGATCTCCGCTGATTGAGCGCAAAGAAGACCGGGACCTTGGGGAAGCTTATTGCCACCCAAATTCTAGTGAAGACTAATCGGCGCTGCCAACGTGAAATCAATGGTAATAGGCTGATGCAATAACCCAAATTCTTTTGCAAAGGTTATCGAAAAGAGTGTATAAGACTGGAAATCTGGGGAAACTTGTTGACACTCATACTCCAAGGAACACCACAAGTTGTTCTCAAAGAGCAATCTTTCATGATGGCTTGTGTGACTGGTTCTGGTGAGTAAATAATAATTATTATTATTGCAACGGTGTAAAATGATTGTTTGGCGACAAGTAGCTTTCCTAAGTGGCTAACAAAGGGCACTACAGTCTTGATCTTGAAAAATAAGACAAAAGGGGTGGAGTGACAAACTTGAGACTAATAACTTTCCTCTCAGTTATGTGGAAAATTTTCACTAGCATATTGTCTGAAAGTATCTATGGTTATTTGGACCAAAACAATTTGCTCCCTAGGGAGCAAAAAGGATAGTACAAAAGATAAGCACAAAGGTTCCGCTTGTGATGGATAAAATTATCCTAGGAAACTGCACACGAAGATCTACTAACCTTGATATTGGGCTGGGTAGATAATAAGAAGGCATTTGACATGGATGGTTATTTATGGGTACTCAAAATCTTGGACATTTTTGGAATAGCCCCAACATCTGAACATCTGTAAAGAATAGTAGGAAGAATTGAGAAACCAATTTAACTTCAGGAAATGTTGCATTAGGCAAAGTGAAAATTAAGAGAGGAATTTTCTAGGACAATAGTTTTCTTCTTTGCTTTTTGTCATCAGCTAAATCCCGTTAAGATTTCTTTGATTGAATGGGGAAGCAGGATATGAGCTCGAAAAAGACTTCTTAGAATCAATAATCTACTATTCATAGAAGGTCATAAAGTTTATGGAAGAAATTAGAACCAGCTTGATACCCTAATGAATACGGTCAGGTTGTTTAGTAATGATAAGGGCGGAATTTTGTATCACCAAATGTGTTATTTTTGTGATTACTAGACACAAACTTGTCCACTCAGATGGTCTTGAAAGTTCAGCTATTGATTTGATAAAGAATGGTGACAGCGAGAGAAGCTACAAA
>NC_136493.1:76757744-76940244 GCF_053919585.1 Euprymna scolopes | reverse complement strand
AATATGGCAGATACATCGGCCAACTTCTGCATGAAATCAGAAAACGCATACGGAAATTAAAAAGAATTAAAACAGAAATATATAGACATAACGTTTCTGTCCTGTATATTTAACGAAATATGTGTGAAATTAAATATTGCATATATATATATATATATATATATATATATATATATATATATATATATATATATATATATATATATATAATTACTTCAACAGCCAAACCTGTCGTAGATCACAAGAGCCAAGAAAGCTAACAAATCGGAATATATATATATATATATATATATATATATATATATATATATGATTATAATTATTACTATATTGTTTTTATACTTACAAGTAATTATTACTATGATCATTTTTTAATACCTAATATCTCTCTATCTATTTATCTATCTATCTATCTATCTATCTATAGATAGATAGATAGATAGACAGACGGCCAGATAGATAGATAGATAGATAGATAGATAGATAGATAGATAGATAGATAGATAGATAGATAGATAATCTTAATCCGTGCTTAGAAAGTTTTGCTGCAGTGGAGAGATGCAATAATAGCAAGTGCCCGGTGTTACAAAGCATTGTTCTTCCTGTTCTGCCTGCGCTTCCGTGTAGCAGCTTTCCTGTCACTTTCAATAGCCGTCGTGAACGGCGGCCTCCGATTTTGTTCTGTAGGGCGGATCAATGTTCAACGCCTTAAGTGATGCTTGTTTAAACTATATCCTTTGACCGCCATGGAAGCGCTTGATGTGCTTGATATCATCAAACAGTAGCGCGCGCATGCACCCCCCCCCACACACACACACACACACACACATATATATATATATATATATATATATATATATATATATATATATATATATATATATATACATGCATGATGAACAAATAGTCTTCATCGTTTCGACGGACGAACAACACCATCAATATATAAATTGAAAACATTACAATATAATGGAATTTAAATTCAAGAATTCGATTGTAGATCTTTTTCGAATTGATTACAAAATTGTACAGATATTGCATTATGTAATTTAGACACGTGGAATACGTATGAAATATTACACCAATCAATTTTAGTAAATAGCGTTCATGGTATATATATTATTTAATTGGAATTCATTATTGAGATGAGTATTATTTATTTATTTATTTATTGCGGACTATTATCCTCATCTTTTCTTAGTTGTTTCACGACGTTTCGGCCAACTATTCATCTGGCCTTCGTCAGGTGGTCATCGCGGCGGAATAGGAACTCCAAATCTCCTAACAGCATTCTCACTAATTGCTTAGAATGCAAGGAGAGTCGGAGTTAACCTTTCAACTGTACTTTTTTCAAAAAGAAAGGGTAATTAAGGAAAAAAGCGAGCAACAGAGTTTGTAGAAAGAATATATTGCAAAAAGAAAGTATATCCTAAGAAAGATTGTCGGAATTTCCAAAGGTTAGTTATATAGCTTGTAGTCTCGCACTAGGTCGCAATATTTTTCTACACGCAAAAATGAACCTTGTTGTTTATATGATGGTTCGAAGAGTCCATTATGAGTAAATGGGTGACTTCTCATTACATGTTTTTTCTAAAGCCTTTATTCTGCACGGAGTACTTAGTACTTTTGGTTTGGAGTTATTGTTAAAGATCCCTTTCATTATCTCCCGGCGTCGTTATGGAGCTACTTCGTGTTATTGATGTCGAAAGTGTCGTATATCATCTCCTCTTCTTGTTTTTGAGGGACATAGTTTGGATCATCAAACAGACGGGTTTTTTTATCTTATAAGGGTGGCTTTTATTCGTGAATTTAGGGCTATGAATAATGAATGACATATTTCAAGTCTATTGTGGCCAGTTCCTAGAAAGACGCGTTATTTGTTTTAAGTCTAGTAGAAATCTTTTTTGTTTTCTCTCTCTTTGAACGGAGTGTTTCTTCGGCAAAATATACGCCCTTAATTTTCTTTACTTTGTAACATATTTTGAAATACGGGTCTAATTTCTCACTGGAACATGGGATAATGCTGATGGTGTGATCTTATACACCTCTAGAAACTATTATAGTGCCATTTCTATAAGTGTGCCGTATTATTTTTGCGGGTTCGTTTTAAAATGTTAAAAAAGCGTTCAGTCGTCCCATTAGATCGCTGGTGGAGGAGGGATGCGGGGATTCGTGACATTATTTATTTGGAACGTCTCACAGAACTCCGTGAATTCCGTAGACGTAAATTGCGTTCCGCTATCACTTACTAGGCAGTCGACAACTTCAAACCGGGCAGATAATTCCGGGATAGAAATAAATAAACATGCATGCAGTGTGTCTCTTACATCTGACCACTTGTGTCCATTACAAATACTTCAGTAGCCCTGCGAAAGCTATACGACTTCTAGACTAAGATTGATCTGGTTTTTTTTTTTGGGCCACGGTTTAAAAGTGATAAGGGTGCCTTTACTATCAAAGCAAAACCCTTGCATGATTCACCCATGTTTCTGATGTCTTTATCCATCTTTGGCCAATATATATATATAACTACGCACAAGGCTTTTCCTTCCGTTTATTCCATGATGACTTATGTGAAAATATTTCATTATTCATTTTTGTAATGCTTTTGGTATGACGACTCTCTGGTTGTATAGTAAGACAGCATCGCACATACAAAAACTGTTTTATAGCACTAATGTATCTGTCTTTTATACAGCATAAGGGTTCGTTCATGTGAATATCGATGAAACTTTAAAATTTTCTCGATCCGTGAATATTGCATTTCTGCGAGGAACAGTGATCTTCACGCGTGTGGAATCGGTTTGTTATTTCCATCCAGCATTTTATGTAAGATACTAGCCCATATATTATCTGAGCTCTCATCGCTAGCGACTAATATGTCTAGTTTGGAGTCATAATGCGTAATAGATAAGTTTGGTGTCAGAGTTTGTTTTTTTATTTTATTTTATCGACTGTCGCCTTGGATTCATGTGTCCATTTCTACAGTTTGTCCTTTTTTAATAGCTTGTTTAGTGGGGCACGTAGGGCGTGCATGATAGCAATGAATGATATGGGAAATTGGAATTTTTGAATTTGCCGTGGGCGGGTAGAGCGGGAAGTAAGACACTCGTGTGTGTACTACGTCGTTTTTCTGTAAAAAAAAAACAGATGCCCGAATGTGATACGTTATATAGACACGATAGTTTGGTCAAATCTCACTGAACAAGAGGTTGGGTGTATAAAATATGCTATATGCAGTCTCTCTTTGTCAGTTAATATTTGTTTTTCAGACAGCAGGATCGTCTGTCTACGTTACAAGTTTGTTACCGTTACAAAAAAGAGTGTTTGTAAGGAACGACGTCATTTCGTTACAAGATTTAAAGTCTTTTCTTCCCACTTTACTCGTCGGTAAGATAATTTCGACAATCTTAGTGATTAATTCAACTCCCAAATTTATTTTTCATCCTGTCACCTTTTTGGCTGTTTTGCAATACTTGTCTCTTAAGTTTATTTAATATCCTCTATGTATGCAAATTTATGATCGATAACCCTGAATCTGAATCTTTCTGAAATTATTATCTTCTATTTCGTTTTTTTTATTTTTGTGTGTCCTATCCGAATTTTAATTTTGTTCTTCGCACTGTGACGAGAACTTTAAAAAGTAATAAATCCGGTCAAATTTTGTGTGATATGGGCAATCTTAAATCCAATGCAGGTTCTGCATCGATAAAAGTGGTGCCGTATTTTGATTTTACAAACGAATTGCCTTTTTCTGTGTGCAGTGAAAATATGCTTTTTTTAGTGGAGGGAATAGGATTTTGATTTTTCATGTATTCTTTTTTAAGTACGAAATGTTCGGATTCTTTTATATACGAATCACTTGTTGGCAATCTTCGAACAACCTTTGTAGTCTCAGGTTTAATTCGATCTCTAATTTTGTTAAAACTGCATATAATGTCATTCTTTTATCGATACTAGTCCTTGTACGTATATCAGGCGTTACAAATTGTCAGCACCAAGTTCAGCGAGTTTTAAACCGTCGCAGTGTTTGTTGACTACTGATACAAATCCTCGTCATATTGCTTGGTTAAATTCATTAATTTCTATTTCTTATAGAATAACGATGTTTACAGTTGAGAGTTCTACGGTAGCTAAAAAAAGTTATCACACATTTTTCGCGGTAAAATTTAATCTATGAATTATGAAATGTTCAGTGGATGTCAATTTCTGAAGCAGTAAGCCAACCTTTTAGGATTCCGCTTAACCGGCATAATAAATGGTGTACAGGTCTTCATATCTTCTAAAGAACGAAGTGAAATTCTTGACTTCGTCCTGGTCATTAATGAAAAGTTCTATAACGTTCCAGATTGCATTTTGTGAGAAGGCTATGTAACTTTCTGCGACTTTGTTTTTGTTTGTTAGCATTTATAGTAATAAGTCTATTTCCTCTTGTGGTTCCATTAGCACATGTTTTTTTAGTTGTTGTTTAATAACCAGTATTCAAAATCTTTCTTCACTTTCTCTGTAATTTTTTCTGATATATATATATATATGGTCGTTTTTTATTTTCTGTCGTTGCATTTGTCTTTTTTGTTTTTTTACTGTAGCTGCATTTGTCTTTTTTGTTTTGTTTTTTACAGTTGCTGCATTTGCCTTTTTTTACTGTTGCTGCATTGCCTTTTTTACTGTTGCTGCATTTGTCTTTTTTACTGTTGCTGCATTTGTCTTTTTTTGTTTTGTTTTTTACTGTTGTTGCATTTGCCTTTTTTTACTGTTGCTGCATTTGCCTTTTATTACTGTTGCTGCATTTGCCTTTTTTTACTGTTGCTCCATTTGTCTTTTTTACTGTTGCTGCATTTGCCTTTTTTTACTGTTGCTGCATTTGCCTTTTTTTTACTGTTGCTGCATTTGCCTTTTTTTACTGTTGCTGCATTTTCCTTTTTTTATTGTTGCTGCATTTGCCTTTTTTACTGTTGCTGCATTTGCCTTTTTTATTGTTGCTGCATTTGCCTTTTTTACTGTTGCTGCATTTGCCTTTTTTTACTGTTGCTCCATTTGTCTTTTTTTACTGTTGCTGCATTTGCCTTTTTTACTGTTGCTGCATTTGTCTTTTTTACTGTTGCTGCATTTGCCTTTTTTACTGTTGCTGCATTTGCCTTTTTTACTGTTGCTGCATTTGCCTTTTTTTACTGTTGCTCCATTTGTCTTTTTTTACTGTTGCTGCATTTGTCTTTTTTTACTGTTGCTCCATTTGTCTTTTTTACTGTTGCTGCATTTGCCTTTTTTTTACTGTTGCTGCATTTGCCTTTTTTTACTGTTGCTGCATTTGTCAAATTTTTACTGTTGCTGCATTTTCTTTTTTTACTGTTGCTCCATTTGTCTTTTTTTACTGTTGCTGCATTTGCCTTTTTTTACTGTTGCTGCATTTGCCTTTTTATTGTTGCTGCATTTGCCTTTTTTACAGTTGCTGCATTTGTCTTTTTTTACTGTTGCTGCATATGCCTTTTTTTACTGTTGCTGCATTTGTCTTTTTTTACTGTTGCTCCATTTGTCTTTTTTTACTGTTGCTGCATTTGCCTTTTTTACTGTTGCTGCATTTGCCTTTTTTTTACTGTTGCTGCATTTGTCTTTTTTTACTGTTGCTCCATTTGTCTTTTTTTTACTGTTGCTCCATTTGTCTTTTTTTTACTGTTGCTCCATTTGTCTTTTTTTTACTGTTGCTCCATTTGTCTTTTTTTACTGTTGCTGCATTTGCCTTTTTTACTGTTGCTGCATTTGCCTTTTTTTTACTGTTGCTGCATTTGCCTTTTTTACTGTTGCTCCATTTGCCTTTTTTTTACTGTTGCTGCATTTGTCTTTTTTTACTGTTGCTCCATTTGTCTTTTTTTACTGTTGCTGCATTTGCCTTTTTTATTGTTGCTGCATTTGTCTTTTTTACTGTTGCTGCATTTGCCTTTTTTACTGTTGCTCCATTTGCCTTGTTTTTACTGTTGCTGCATTTGCCTTTTTTTACTGTTGCTGCATTTGCCTTTTTTACTGTTGCTGCATTTGCCTTTTTTTACTGTTGCTCGATTTGTCTTTTTTTACTGTTGCTCCATTTGTCTTTTTTTACTGTTGCTGCATTTGTCTTTTTTTACTGTTGCTCCAATTGTCTTTTTTATTGTTGCTGCATTTACCTTTTTTATTGTTGCTGCATTTGCCTTTTTTACAGTTGCTGCATTTGCCTTTTTTACTGTTGCTGCATTTGCCTTTTTTACTGTTGCTGCATTTGCCTTTTCTTTTACTGTTGCTGCATTTGTCTTTTTTTACTGTTGCTCCATTTGTCTTTTTTACTGTTGCTGCATTTGTCTTTTTTTACTGTTGCTCCATTTGTCTTTTTTTACTGTTGCTGCATTTGTCTTTTTTTACTGTTGCTGCATTTGTCTTTTTTATTGTTGCTGCATTTGCCTTTTTTATTGTTGCTGCATTTGCCTTTTTTACAGTTGCTGCATTTGCCTTTTTTACTGTTGCTGCATTTGCCTTTTTTATTGTTGCTGCATTTGCCTTTTTTACTGTTGCTGCATTTGCCTTTTCTTTTACTGTTGCTGCATTTGTCTTTTTTTACTGTTGCTGCATTTGCCTTTTTTACTGTTGCTGCATTTGTCTTTTTTTACTGTTGCTCCATTTGTCTTTTTTTACTGTTGCTGCATTTGCCTTTTTTATTGTTGCTGCATTTGCCTTTTTTACAGTTGCTGCATTTGCCTTTTTTACTGTTGCTGCATTTGCCTTTTTTACTGTTGCTGCATTTGCCTTTTTTACTGTTGCTGCATTTGCCTTTTTTTACTGTTGCTGCATTTGCCTTTTTTTACTATTGCTGCATTTGTCTTTTTTTACTGTTGCTGCATTTGCCTTTTTTACTGTTGCTGCATTTGCCTTTTTTACTGTTGCTGCATTTGCCTTTTTTACTGTTGCTGCATTTGCCTTTTTTTACTGTTGCTGCATTTGCCTTTTTTTACTGTTGCTGCATTTGTCTTTTTTTACTGTTGCTCCATTTGTCTTTTTTTACTGTTGCTGCATTTGCCTTTTTTACTGTTGCTGCATTTGCCTTTTTTTACTGTTGCTCCATTTGTCTTTTTTTACTGTTGCTCCATTTGTCTTTTTTTACTGTTGCTGCATTTGTCTTTTTTTAATGTTGCTCCATTTGTCTTTTTTTACTGTTGCTGCATTTGCCTTTTTTATTATTGCTGCATTTGCCTTTTTTACAGTTGCTGCATTTGCCTTTTTTACTGTTGCTGCATTTGCCTTTTTTACTGTTGCTGCATTTGCCTTTTTTACTGTTGCTGCATTTGCCTTTTCTTTTACTGTTGCTGCATTTGCCTTTTTTTACTGTTGCTGCATTTGTCTTTTTTTACTGTTGCTCCATTTGTCTTTTTTACTGTTGCTGCATTTGTCTTTTTTTACTGTTGCTCCATTTGTCTTTTTTACTGTTGCTGCATTTGCCTTTTTTTATTGTTGCTGCATTTGCCTTTTTTCTGTTGCTGCATTTGCCTTTTTTACTGTTGCTGCATTTGCCTTTTTTTACGGTTGCTGCATTTGCCTTTTTTGTACTGCTGCTGCATTTGCCTTTTTTTTTTACTGTTTCTGTATTTGTCTTTTTTGTTTGTTTTACTGTTGCTGAATTTGTCTTTTTTGTTTTTTTACTGTTTCTGCATTTGTCTTTATTTGTGTTCTTTACTATTGCAGCAATGGCTTTTTTTACTGTGGCTGCATTTCTCTTTCTTTACTTTGTTACTCTTGAAGCATTTTTCTTTTTATACTGTTGCTGAATTTTTCTTTTTTGTTTTCTTTTACTGTTGCTGCATTTTCTTTTTTGTTTTTTACTGTTGCTGTATTTGTCATTTTTTGTTTTTTTACTGTTGCTGCATTTGTCATTTTTTGTTTTTTTACTGTTGCTGAATTTTTCTTTTTTGTTTTTTACTGTTGCTTCATTTGACATTTTTTGTTTTTTTTACTGTTGCTGCATTTGTCTTTTTTGTTTTGTTTTTTACAGTTGCTGCATTTGCCTTTTTTACAGTCGCTGCATTTGCCTTTTTTTACAGTTGCTGCATTTGCCTTTTTTTACTTTTGCTGCATTTGTCATTTTTACTGTTGCTGCATTTGCCTTTTTTTTACTGTTGCTGCATTTGCCTTGTTTTTACTGTTGCTGCATTTGCCTTTTTTTACTGTTGCTGCATTTGCCTTTTTTACTGTTGCTGCATTTGCCTTTTTTTACTGTTGCTCCATTTGTCTTTTTTTACTGTTGCTGCATTTGCCTTTTTTTTACTGTTGCTCCAATTGTCTTTTTTATTGTTGCTGCATTTGCCTTTTTTACAGTTGCTGCATTTGCCTTTTTTACTGTTGCTGCATTTGCCTTTTTTACTGTTGCTGCATTTGCCTTTTTTACTGTTGCTGCATTTGCCTTTTCTTTTACTGTTGCTGCATTTGTCTTTTTTTACTGTTGCTCCATTTGTCTTTTTTACTGTTGCTGCATTTGTCTTTTTTTACTGTTGCTCCATTTGTCTTTTTTTACTGTTGCTGCATTTGCCTTTTTTATTGTTGCTGCATTTGCCTTTTTTACAGTTGCTGCATTTGCCTTTTTTACTGTTGCTGCATTTGCCTTTTTTACTGTTGCTGCATTTGCCTTTTTTACTGTTGCTGCATTTGCCTTTTCTTTTACTGTTGCTGCATTTGCCTTTTTTTACTGTTGCTGCATTTGTCTTTTTTTACTGTTGCTCCATTTGTCTTTTTTTACTGTTGCTGCATTTGCCTTTTTTACTGTTGCTGCATTTGCCTTTTTTTACTGTTGCTCCATTTGTCTTTTTTTACTGTTGCTCCATTTGTCTTTTTTTACTGTTGCTGCATTTGTCTTTTTTTACTGTTGCTCCATTTGTCTTTTTTTACTGTTGCTGCATTTGCCTTTTTTATTATTGCTGCATTTGCCTTTTTTACAGTTGCTGCATTTGCCTTTTTTACTGTTGCTGCATTTGCCTTTTTTACTGTTGCTGCATTTGCCTTTTTTACTGTTGCTGCATTTGCCTTTTCTTTTACTGTTGCTGCATTTGCCTTTTTTTACTGTTGCTGCATTTGTCTTTTTTTACTGTTGCTCCATTTGTCTTTTTTACTGTTGCTGCATTTGTCTTTTTTTACTGTTGCTCCATTTGTCTTTTTTACTGTTGCTGCATTTGCCTTTTTTTATTGTTGCTGCATTTGCCTTTTTTCTGTTGCTGCATTTGCCTTTTTTACTGTTGCTGCATTTGCCTTTTTTTACGGTTGCTGCATTTGCCTTTTTTGTACTGCTGCTGCATTTGCCTTTTTTTTTTACTGTTTCTGTATTTGTCTTTTTTGTTTGTTTTACTGTTGCTGAATTTGTCTTTTTTGTTTTTTTACTGTTTCTGCATTTGTCTTTATTTGTGTTCTTTACTATTGCAGCAATGGCTTTTTTTACTGTTGCTGCATTTCTCTTTCTTTACTTTGTTACTCTTGAAGCATTTTTCTTTTTATACTGTTGCTGAATTTTTCTTTTTTGTTTTCTTTTACTGTTGCTGCATTTTCTTTTTTGTTTTTTACTGTTGCTGTATTTGTCATTTTTTGTTTTTTTACTGTTGCTGCATTTGTCATTTTTTGTTTTTTTACTGTTGCTGAATTTTTCTTTTTTGTTTTTTACTGTTGCTTCATTTGACATTTTTTGTTTTTTTTACTGTTGCTGCATTTGTCTTTTTTGTTTTGTTTTTTACAGTTGCTGCATTTGCCTTTTTTACAGTAGCTGCATTTGCCTTTTTTTACAGTTGCTGCATTTGCCTTTTTTTACTTTTGCTGCATTTGTCATTTTTACTGTTGCTGCATTTGCCTTTTTTTTACTGTTGCTGCATTTGCCTTGTTTTTACTGTTGCTGCATTTGCCTTTTTTTACTGTTGCTGCATTTGCCTTTTTTACTGTTGCTGCATTTGCCTTTTTTTACTGTTGCTCCATTTGTCTTTTTTTACTGTTGCTGCATTTGCCTTTTTTTTACTGTTGCTCCAATTGTCTTTTTTATTGTTGCTGCATTTGCCTTTTTTACAGTTGCTGCATTTGCCTTTTTTACTGTTGCTGCATTTGCCTTTTTTACTGTTGCTGCATTTGCCTTTTTTACTGTTGCTGCATTTGCCTTTTCTTTTACTGTTGCTGCATTTGTCTTTTTTTACTGTTGCTCCATTTGTCTTTTTTACTGTTGCTGCATTTGTCTTTTTTTACTGTTGCTCCATTTGTCTTTTTTTACTGTTGCTACATTTTTTACTGTTGCTACATTTGTCATGTTTTACTCTTGCTGCATTTGTCTTTTTTTACTGTTGCTACATTTGTCAGTTTTTACTGTTGCTGCATTTGTCTTTTTTTTTACTGTTGCTGCATTTGTCTTTTTACTGTTGCTGCATATGTTTTTTTTACTCTTGCTGCATTTATCTTTTTTTACTGTTGCTGCATTTGTTATTTTTTTATTGTTGCTGCATTTGTCATTTTTTTACTGTTGCTTCATTTATCTTTTTTTACTGTTGCTGCATTTGTCTTTTTTACTGTTGCTGCATTTGTCTTTTTTACTGTTGCTGCATATGTTTTTTTTACTGTTGCAGCATTTGTCTTTTTTACTGTTGCTGCATTTTCTTTTTACTGTTGCTGCATTTATCTTTTTTTACTGTTGCTGCATTTGTCAAATTTTTACTGTTGTTGAATTTTCCTATTTTTCTTTTTTACTGTTGCTGCATTTGTCTTTTTTTTACTGTTGCTGCATTTGTCTTTTTTGTTTTTTTACTTTTGCTGTATTTGTTTTTCTTTTTTTTTTAATGTTTCTACATTTTTTTATTTGTTTTGTTTTTACTGTTTCTGTATTTGTCTTTTTGTGTTTTTTTTTACTATTGCTGAATCTTTTTTTTACTGTTGCTGCATTTTTTGTTTTTAAATTTATTTTATTGTTGCTGCATTTTTCTGTTTTCTTTTTTTTTACTGAGTTTCTTACAGTCTTTTTTCTGTTGCTGCATTGGTCTTTATTTGTTTTTCATATATTTGCATTTATTTTTGTTTTTATATTGTTGCATTTTTCGTTTTCGTTTTTATTTTGTTGCATTTATATTTGTGTTTTTATGTTGTTTCGTTTGTCTTTTTTCGTTATTAGATATTGTTGCACGTGTTTTTCTTCGTTTTTATGCTGTTGCAGTTGTGCATTCCGTTATTTACAGGTGGTTGCATTTGCCTTCATTTGTTTTTTATCTATCAATTGTCTTTTCGTTATTTCATTTTGTTACATTTGTCTTTCTTTGCTTTTCATGCAGTTGCATTTGTTATTTTTCGCAACTCATGTTGTTGCCTTTGTCTTTTTCGTTTTTATGTTATTGCATTCGTCTTTTGTTGTATTTTTATGTTGTTTCATTTGTCTATATTTATTTTTTATGCTGATAGATTTGCCTTTTTCGTTTCATTTGTTGTTGCATTTGTTTATTTCGTATTTTGATGTTGTTGTTATTGTCTTTCGTTGTTCTTATGTTGTTGCATTTTTTTTCGTTTTTATATTATTACATTTGTCTTTCTCGTTTTTGTATGTTGTTGCATTTTCCTTTTTGAATCATGAATATCGTTACATGTGCTATATTTCATATTTTTACTATTTTTGGATGAGTACTGTTTCTAACTGTGTATGGTTATTGTTTAACGTGTGCCCTATTTCCTCTCGGCACAGAGAGATGAAAATGAAAACGAAAGACGGGAAAGGCCTAGGTTGAACAAACGATTAAATAAATATACTAGCTTATAACACATAATGCATTTTTGTTTGCTTGTCTCGCGTGCTTATTTATTAATATGCCACAAAATAATGAGTATGAGTTTTACAAGTTAATACCTCCTTAGCCTATGGGCTAACTTTGTTAAAATTATTTACGGCGTACACTCTGGGGTAAGAAACAACTTCCAACTACGTTGTGAAATTGAACATAAAGTGATATTTTGAAGTATGGATTATAGTAAAATAAATAAATAAATAAATAAATAATAATAATAATAATAATAATAATAATAATAATAATAATAATAATAATAATAATAATAATAATATCGTTCATCGAATTTCGTCTGTGTTGTGTTTGTCACCTGATATTTGAGCATAATGATAAATGCTCTGGTAAAGTCACTTCTAATTAATGTTTAGGCTTAAAATATGCAAATGGAGACAGGATTAACAGCGATTTTATTCGGTTGGTGCAAAAATAATGTTGTTTTTTTACATTCAACTTCAAAAGATAACTCCTTTCATAATAAACTTTAGTAATCTAAATTAGAACCCTTTTTCGACGAGAAACAAGTTTATTTATTCTATTAGCATAGAAACCCGGAGTTCTGGAAACGATGAAGTCATTGAAGACCGATTCGGCATCATCTCGGCTTTTGAAGCATTTTTCCCGCGGGAAGTTGTCGAGATGCTTTAAAAAGTGATAATCAGTAGGCGAGAGGTCTGGTAAATATGGTGGATAAGGCAGAACCTCGTAACTCAATTCGTTCATCTTCTGCAGGGTCAGTTGATCAACTTGCGGCCGAATGTTGTCATGAAGGAGTATTGGTCCCTTCATATTGACCAATCTCGGGCATACATGCTGAGGGTTCTGATGCATTTCGTCAATTTGTCGGCAGTACTTGTCCGCCATAATCGTTTCACTCGGATTCAAGAAGGTGTAGTAGATTAGCCCAACCGCAGACCACCAAACAGTCGCCATAACATTTTTTTCGGTGTAATTTCGACTTCGGAAGTGTTGTGAAGCTTCCCTGGCATCCATCCACTGTGACAAACGTCGCCGGTTGGCGTAAAGAATCCACTTCTCCTCACATGTTACAATCCACTCGAGAAATTAGTCGTTTTTGAAGGAGCGTAGAAGACACCTCAAAACGACGATTTTTTATTATCGCTTAATTCAGGCGACGGCCATATATCCAACTTTTTGACTTTCCTATTTGCTTTAAACGGCGAACACTGAGTGATCGAACTGGAGTTACACAGCAACTTCTCGTGTGGTTTTGCGAGAATCGGCTTCAATTAAAGCTTAAAATATTCGTTATGAAGCGCAGTCGGCCAGTCGCTACCGTCTTTATCGTCACCATTGCGAACTTTCTTAAACCGCCGTTGTGCCACACGTTTGTTAGTGATTCCTGGGCCAAACGCCTCATTGATATCACGAGCTGTCGCGGCAGCTTTTCGGCCTAATTTGAACTAGAACAAGATTTGAATTTTGTCGAAAAACCTGTAAAAATGCAGGAATGAGATTGATAAGCTAAGAAATAAGGCGATTCGATAGAGAGAAAATCGCGTTTCAAAATGATATATAACATGGCTATATTTCTCAAAGAATTAATTCAGAAATTATATATAAAAGTAACATCTGTGAGAAAACGATATAGTTTTTGCACCAACCTAATAAATGGTACCTCTTGTTTTATTGAAATTGAACTCATTAGGAAAAGAATAAAATAAAATGGTGATGTACACCTGGGCTTGCACAAAATCATTCGATCTATTGTCGAATATTCTGCAACTGAGCTACATCTCCAGATGTCAATAGTTCTTTTTCTCTAGAAAAAAAGCTAAGATTTTATTATATCCCTTGCCGGTGCAATGCATAAAAATCACCTGTAAAAAGTATTCTTTTTTATATGAAAAAAATACTATGTTTGGGATCGGATTTTTTCGATTTTGGATATTTATCGAATGAGTTTTTGTCCAAAACCTATCTAAGAATACTGCCAGCCATATAAACTAGCTTTATGTAAAATTTGAAAAAAATACGCTCAACCGTTTGAGAACCCATGAACTCACACACACAAAGTGACTTTTATATATTGGTATGAATATATATATATATATATATATATATATATATATATATATATACATACATATGTGTGTGTATATTAAATGATGACTTGTGCGCTTCCACACATACTCGGCGCACTCCTCCCTAATCTCGAGATCACACAGATGGCAATGCTGGGAAGGCCGTTTCCTTCTGGTATTTCGCCTAAAGAGTAAAGGCTCAGGAGCTTCCTCGGTGATGCTTGTATCTACCGCATCATTAAACGCTCCTTGCTCATGATCATTGGGTGCGTCATCTTCTGAGGAGCTTTCATCATCTGGTTGTTCGTACAGCAGTGGGGATTCGTCATGATGAGGAGAGTTCTTCACTGATTACGCAATCACGTAGGCATGCTGAGCGCACATCCTTTATGAGGCGTGCTGTTCCATCAACTGAACTTGAGTGTTGGCTATTTATTTTTGTCACAGTTCCTGTGCCGAACTGCGTCGTATATCATCCCCTGGATTCTTTACCCAAAGCGCATTTCCCTCCTTGTATGGAGTAGCCACTGTGGTGTCGAGCACCATCACTTTATCGATACACTTGACACGGATCTTATACTTGTATAGCACATTCGCAGGTGCCATCATGACCGTCTTGTCGTCTTAGGCGTGACGTGGTGAGTATACTGCTTTTAAGATCGTGCACGTTGTTCTTGCCAAAATGAGCTTTATCGGCGATCAGAGCTGTCAATTATTCCATTTCCGGGGGGTATGTGGGCGCACCGAAATTGAATGCGCACGCCCCACATCTGTGTAAAGTCAATAAATGTCTTTCCGCAAAATGCCGCGTCATTATCTGTAAGCAATTCGGTCGGCGGTCCCTTTCACAGAATATAATTTGCAAATGCTTAATGATGCTAGCAAAATCCTGTCGGTGTAACTGCCTTCAAAATGCAAAACGGTTAGGGCGATAGTCTATCAACGTCAAGTATAACTGAGTGCCGAAATGGGTTATATCCATAGCAATCCTGCTCCAGGTTTCTGGAACATCAATCAAACCTGGCTTCCAATACACCGGGCTGGATCTATGGACTGGCATTCTTTACAATCTCCAACCACCGACCGCACTTAGATTTCAGTTATTAGTGGATTTTCTAACTTAACAAAGTGTTATGTCCTTTTCACACCGGGATGTCCACTAGATCGATCAATTTTTTATATGGTAGACACGTGTTCATGTTCAGCGGCTACAGCACACACACGTTTTCTGGGTTCTGTCGCTTTACGGATCTCATTTAACCACCGCTGTGGTACTTGAGTAAGTTGGCCAACTCTGCTATCGTGAGCTTAACGAGCCCTATATTGATTGTTAGTGCATATACCGAGGCTAAATCTCGGAGCATAGAGAGGCGACCCCTAATTAATATTTCCGAGGCTGTTTTGGTCTGCAATCTCGTCTGTCCAGACAAGATGTCAGTTATCTATCCATATACACAGGCAGAGTCCGTTCGTAGATGTATGGTTTTGGCTTTCCATTGTAATGCAAGGTTGACGCCTCGTTGCACAGCATCAAGTTCTGCTAAATTTATGTGTTTGTCTTCATGCACTGCTCGGAGACAGCTTGCGTACTTTGCCACGGAACCATTGTTTTCCACAACGACGCCTGTAGTAATGGAACTAGCGTCCACCTACTCTGTAACATCTTATCCACAGACACACCAGTCACTTTTATTGGATCGTTCTGGGTTGCTTTCAAACAACTGTCTTCGATTATCCGTGCTAGAATAGGGTCTGGCACTTCATCACCCATCCAGTCGTCATCATATTTGCTCTTCGTTTTACAAACGCTGTGGCAACGCATAATCACCCACACACCGGGAAATGATCAGTCAGTTTCCTGCACACTGAAGATACAACTCGGCGAGTAAGTTTATCGGGCACTACTGGAAGGTCATTTACACGTTGCCAAAACAATTTTCCGTGCTCCTCCTGGACATGTAATCCAAATACGCGTGAACCCAGTTTCAGCTGTTCTGGAGTCTTGCTTTCTAAACCAAACTTCTCGAAATGTTACTTGAGACGAGTAGCAGAACACATACTTTCATTCACAAAAATGTCGTCAATATACGAATACATAGCCGCGTTTATAGTCTTATCCTGGCTGAGGACAGTATTAACAATGTCCTGCATTATTAAAGGGCAACGTTAATCCCAAATCCGATGCGGACGATACAATATTGCTGTCACTTGATCTCTACTGTTTGGAACGGCCACAGAGATTTGTCAATATGTACTTGCAAATAGGCTCGGTTTAGATCCAACACTGCAATGTTTGGTCCCTGTTGTCGCCATTCCCTCATTTTTGTAAGCAAACATTCGCGTTGGCCTTATGAACGTCCACATACTTAGTTAGCTTCCGATAATCCATAACAGGCCGCACTTGCTATCTGTTCTCCTGGACAACAGCCATGAGGGGAAATAGACTTTTGGGGGTCCAAGTTCGTCCTCAGGATATGGTAGTAACCAACCATTACCAATCAAGATCTGCTGTTCGTGATCATATATGACGTGACCGTCTAGAGGAGCGATACTGCGCCCCATTGGGGAGATTAAAATCCCCTAAAACCCTGAGTAAGGCCGGGTAAATATGCTTAGATTGTCCGTTAAACATTGATTAAATCCCGGACAGCGGCAGGTGACCTATAAAAAGTGACGAATTTATTATGCTTTGTAAAAACAGACAGATAATTTATTGTTTTACGCAATGACAGGAAATGTCAGCATAATGTGGAAATGAAATCATACACTCGTTGGCCTAAGGTACACCTGCTCAGACCTTTTTGAGAGAAATTTAGTTTTGGTCCTATATTCGCAAACTATGGACGACTTGTTGAAATGCACACACGCAAAGGAGTCGGGTATTTTCCGTTTGACGTGTTGGGTTCTGGTTGGCTGGGCGGATCGCCCGACCAACCGTGTTACTTTAGTATAAAAGGAAATACCCAGGCTGAATTTAGCAGATTAACCCAGACCTCCGGGGGTGAGGACCTAACCAAGAGATATCACCCCTACCTGGTTGTCGCCACCACCGCCATCGTAAAGAACGAAGAATAAGATTTTGGAGAATCTTGATGTTATTGGTATAATCAAACTTAACGATATATATATGCAAAACTTGCACTTTTTGTGAAATTAATTTTTTCGTAGTTAGAACCCCGGAGTCTGTTTTCCATTTCTGGCGTGCATGCAAGCTAATTGCTTTTAAGCAGAATCGACACGAAACCTAAGACGCTGAGAATTTATGTGAAGATCTCCCGGAAGAAGACGATCATGACTATTTCATTTTCGATGAGGTCAGAGGCCATCTGCTGACCTGGGTGGGAGAGGTTTACACATGTTCCTTACGAATTGGTATTGGGGTTGGATACTCTGCACGTCTATTTCTCAACGTAAGTGGAGGTTGGTCGCCAGCCCATTTCCACAATGTGGTCCACATACTCTGCGGAGAAGTCAGGCTCGGTGATAGCAGCAAAACTGATTTTGCTGAAATGTGGGAAGGTCACCTCACCTTCACTAGAGACAGCTATTCCTTCCAGTCGCTTGATTACAGTCAGCCCAATCAATAAATGAAATTCCAGCAAGTATTAATCCACAATTAAGACTTCTGTGTTAATTTTCCGCGTTACAGCAAGGTTCACTTGCACCATTCCTATTCCATAGCAGCTAAGTGTGCTTCCATCTGCTGTGAGCACCGGGGTCACTTTCCTCGTTCCTTCCTTGCAACACGACTTGCGGACCAGTAACTGTATGCATCCAGTATTCACTAGAGCTGTACGCGGTAGTCCATTGATGTGAACAGTGATAACCGGCAATGTGCCATTTACATCAGTTTAGGGAGTGAGATTGGCGCTGAATTTTCGTCCCCTTGCTCGTTTCCCGAACAAAATCTGAAAATGTGCCCTTGCCGCTTACATCTGGAACACGTGATAGGTTGTCAAGGTTTGACACTAACATATCTTCCCGTCGACCTATCCAGTAGGCAATCACTTGCTCTATGATTGAGTCCATTACACTTGTAACACCACCGTGAAATGTCCGCCTCCTTAGGTGTAATTTGTGTTGACCGTGCAGCTAATGCAGCTTGCTGTGGAACTCCCGTGCAGTTCTTTAAAATGGCACAAGTGCACGCCAGCACGTGTGATAGATCTAGTTATTCCATCTGGGAGGATGCTTGTAACAAGCCTTCCGCATGCTCCGGCAATCCAGCAATGAATGCACATTGAACGTACTGATCCGATACGCTGCCAAAACAGGACCACAAGCCTGCGTAGTTCTGCCAAAAATACCTCGACTGTTTCACTTGGTTGGAGGCGCTGTGCTGCAAACTGCTTCCATGCAGCGAAAGGATCCAAAGCAAAAACCTTGTATACAGTGTTTTCTTTATACACTCAAAATCGGCCCGCTTTCCGTCACTTAATTGCTGGTACACAGCATATGCGCCGCCTAACAAGCGTATCGGATTGACACATTCTATGCGCTTCGCCCCACTCAGCTGACATTTCTCCAACCACTCCACTAATGACTGTCTGGGTTCACTGCCATCAAATACAGGTATGAGCTTCGGGTCGAAGGCCATGATAGCCGAGAAAGCTTGTCGCTACACGAAGGAGAGTGAGCGCCAGAAAAATGTATATATATATATATATATATATATATATATATATATATGTGTGTGTGTGTGTGTGTGTGTGTGTGTGTGTGTGTTTTCACAAATGACGGTGCGGTCCTTAACAAATTCCTCCACGCAATTTCGAACACCATCGTCGAATCGACACGCTATGCCACGAACAAATACCGTCGAATCAACACACACGTGTCCAAGCAGGACCGAGGAATCTCGCCGAATCGAGACGCCACGATACGAAAATGTAATAACGCGAGACACGTTATCAAGAAGTGTATTTCAAAACCGCAAATCACTTATTGGCTTCTTCTTTTCATAGCCGTTGGGCGAAACTAAATCCTCACTTTGGGGTAAGATGGGTGTAGTTCATTAGTGAACTTGATTTGTAATCGAAACGTCCCGGATTCGCTTTTCACCGCAGGTTGGCCCGACTCATACGCTTGTGCGCTTTCGCGCATGCTAGGCACAGAGAAAACTCGGGGTGGGGGTGTGCTCTGTGTAACATTAATCTAGTTTTTATTCGTATTTCCTTCGTATTTTTTTCTAATTCTTAACTAGCTAGTGTTATACAAACACTGGATTGTTTACTTTGGTTTCCTTCGAAAGTTCTCCGAATCTACCGTCGCCACTGTTATGATTGCTTAAGTGGTCACACCGAAAACAGAACACGAGAGTAGAGTAACTAAATGTATTGACGGGAATATACAAAAGTTAGGAGTGTTTCTCAAGCCCACGAATAACCTTGGTTAGGTCACCGGATACCAACTCCCGCCACACGGCTTTGTGTTCTGGTATTTATTGTGTATGGATCAGTTCATTCGTAGATGACACAGGAAGTCCGCCACTACAAAATTCGAGACGCGTCGCGTAGATTAATAATAGCTTGAATCATAGAAGTACACTTGATCTGAAGACATTTGTTTCCTAAAGAGGATACGTTTAATGAAACGAGAATGATGTTAGCTAAAATGTTAGGGACAATATGCGAATGCTAACACTGATAAATGGTATAAAATTCGTTGTTACTTTTGAAGTGGTACATGATAATTTGTTTATATTTACTTTGAAGACAAGCACGTTGTAATTAACATGAAAGTGGGCATGACAGGTGATGAGTTCTAGCAAAGAAGGCATGCCCATGGAGGTCAAAGAAAGACCTCTCTTCGCTGTAATAGAAAGCGAGTTCTTGTTTTGAATATCTAACAAAAAGAAACAAAAATCTGAATCTCAGTCGAGGAACTTCATAAAAATAGATAGGTTAACAACACTTCATCTGTAAGGAAAAGGATTTTATGTTTTAGGTTCTACATATAGAGGTTTACTTTGTATTATCACGACAGAAAGGTTGCCCGATGCGCTACCTACTCAGATGTTGCAGCAGTCTTTCACCTGATTCTTAAACCAGCAAACAAACCGTAGTAAATTAATGTCCTTAAAGCACGTTTTGAAATACTTGATAATATCCCACAACGTCATTAAATCAACATGAACACACATGCAGTTGGTGAATGCTATGCAGTTCGTGACTGCGTTTAAAATTTTATCAAATTGAACACTACCACAAAATTACTGCGCATGCTAAATATAACCGTTTGCGCAAACAGCAACCTATGAGCGTGTTCGATCCAGGAAAAATATCCAAAAACATTCAGTGTGTTCATAAAATGACAAGAGAAACTAACAGCTAATAAGGCCTTCACTGGTAGCCAATCTCTGCGTCGGAGTAAAAGATAACAGCACGATATTAATCTTAGCTATAATCTTCTATTGGTAATTTTCTTATGTATATTATAATGTTAGGACTTTGCGAAAATCAACAATCGACAAACAATAACAATTATACTGAACCGTAATAATCAGCATTGCAAATACTAGATTACAAATGGGCACCAAACGCCATGCCCAATATCCATATCAAAGCAACTTGCATATTTCCCGCTAACAGACACATTGACCTTGGACTGCAAATTGAAATCGAGGAAATAAGATGTAATTTGTAGCCCACGAAACAGTCGGTGTCCAGTCCAGGGTAAATCGATACTTTCCTACAATGAACCGTTATAAGTTCATGTTGAGAAAATACTATTTGCGTAAATCGTCAGAAGTAACTAAAGCAAAAACAACGACGAAGCACAATCAGTATCATCTACATAAAATAACTACGCAAGATCAACAAAACTACGGTAAAATACCAGCATAAACATAAGACCAGCTTGTCGCCCTATGAACTATTATGCACACGCATAAACGGCACAGTCAACAAGATGGAACGATAAAATTGTCGCCCCTGAAAAGAAGACGATGAAATGTTTGAAAACCGGATTCTTTTTGTTTTGTGTTTTTGTTTTTTGGTTATTGTTTTTTTGTTTTTTTTTGTTTTTTTTTGCAGACCATCTACTAGCTAGACAGTTATGTCAAAATTCCAAGAGCGATAAGAGTTTTCTATCATGTCTGTAAGTGACACAATGTTCAATGAACGAGATCGGAAATGCGCCGCCGTACGACTACTGATCCAAGTTATACAACAGGAACATTGTCAACACCCTCAAATGCAAATCCGGACAGTTCTACGCTTGAGAGCACAGCTGAACGAAGTTTTCAGCTACGATTATGGTTTTTGATGTTGTTTCAAATGAGGGCCACACTAGTCCACCTCACATTTCGAAGTTGGCTTGAACGTCAACATTAAAGTGTACTTGGATGTGCTGAAGAATATGGTGATCCTCTGGTGCAATCAGGTAGCTGTTGGCAGATCATGGGTGTGGCAGCAGGACTCAGCGTTGGCCCACAAGTATAAAGAGATTTAAGCCTGGCTTCAGAAGGAGTGCTACGACTTTGTACCGTGATCGAAAGTTACCTCTGCCTGAAAGTATCCTGTACACAGATGTTCTCATAACAAAGCCACCATCCGCCCATGCATGGAGTATTGCTGTCATCTGGGCTAGTGTATCTATTATTAGTCCCTCACTACTGGACAGGGTACAAAAGAGTCACCAACCTGATAAGTCCTGAACTGTCATGTAAGCTTAAACCTCTGTCCCATCGACGAAATGCTGCATCCCTCTGTGGTTCGACAAGCATTATAATGGCGGATGCTCAGACGAACTACTAGCCCTTATACCCCCTCGACGTAAATATTGCCGACAAACCCGACAAGCAGCACAGTCTCACACCTTCACAGTAGATATCCCTAGATTTAAGAAAGCCTTCTACTCTAATAATTTTCCCCTTGAACTGCAAGGCGTTGGAGTTTCCTTCCGAGTTCCTGCTTCTCTTACTGTACTAACATGCAGAAGTTTAAGTGTAATGTGAACAAACATCTTGCTACTCAACTCCCTACATAGTATCCCTGTAACTTATGTAACTGATAGTAGACCTCTACATCAAAGTGGCACTGTGCTTTGTTAGGGGTGGAAATGTAATAAATTTCTTTTTTTTAACAGCCATAAAACTATGTCTACATTACGAATTCTCATTTGCATGAAATGATCTTGAAAGGCAGTTTTTTATATACACAGATGTTCTCATAATGTTCTAATTAATTCGCGCACACGAACACAAAACACTCTCAATTCTTTCTATGGAATAAAAAAAGTGTTGTATATTTAGAGATTTCTTTGCGGACTGCCATCCTAATCCTCATAGTTATTGTTTGACGAACTTTCGGCTAACAAGTTCCTCTGGCTTTCGTCAGGTAATTAACTGCGACGGGATAGGAATGCTATTTCTTAACTGTATTCCCAGTAATTACTGCCTCTCAGAGTTGTTGTCGTGTCACCACGTTTTGGTCAACTAATCTTCTGGCTGGCTTTTGGTAGGGTTGAAACTGCTATCTTCAGACAATGCTCACCTGAAACCAAAGAAATTCAATGCCTCTATCCACTGCGTTGAAGGGCGATCAAATTTGAATTCTTTTGGGTCTTATAAATCCAAGTTTTTTCATTCTTATCTGGTCTTCCATCGTCGGATAGTGTGTTATTTTATTATTGGTATTCGTTTGAAATGAGTAATTTACATGTTTATTTATTTATTTGCGGACTGTTATCCTCATCTTCATAGTTGTTGTTTAAGAAGTTTCAGCCGACTATTCCTCTGACCTTCGTCAGGTGGTTAACCGTGACATGATAGGAATGCCGCGTCTCTTTACTGTATCCTCAGTAATTACTACCTTCTGTAGTTGTTGTCATCTCACCACGTTTTGGCCACCTAATCCTCTGGTCGGCTTTAAGTAGGTTAGAAACCGCTATCTTCAGACAATGCTCAGTCGGAACAGTAGGGATTCAACCCCTTTATCTACTGAGCTTCGAAGGGCAACCAATTTATTCGTTTTTGTGTAAAGATGACAACTATGAACAGCAGTAATTACTAAGAATACTGTTAAGAGACATGACATTCTTATTCCGTCGCGGTTAACAACCTGAGGAAGGCCAAAGGAATATTTACGACACGTCGTCAAACAACTTCTATAAAGATGAGAATAACAGCCCGTAAAATTAAATAAATATGCAAATTAATCATTTCAAATGATTCCAATAATAAAAAATATACTATTCGGTACTCGAAGATGAAAGATCTGATAAGAAGGAAACGCATGAAGATTGGAATGATTACCTCTTATAATAAAACATTGAGGGTCAATGAAAATAGAAGTTGGAACATATTTAGCGAAATATATTGCAAGTCCATTTGGATACTTTACTCCTTAAAAAGCTGAGAACTTTAGAAACGGCCGAATAAATTCGCAAATAGGTTTGTATATCTTTACAAGCAAACATTTCTTCTCAAGCTTTAAAACACGTCTTACCTGGTGTTTCTGGATAAAGGACGTTCCGATCACGGCGACTTTTATAGTTGTTATTGTTGCCGCTGCTACTGCTGCTGCTGTTGTGAAGTCTAGTATTTATGCTCGGTCGTGTCACTTCCATGATTGTCTTTGCGATCTTCACAAGGCGATAGAACTTGTCGGTGTTTTTACGGTCCGCCATACAGTTCAGGCCAAGTGTGCAGTTGGTATTACCAAGCATTGCAATGCGTTTGCTGGCAGCTGCCGACGTGATCGACCCGAACATCTGTGAAATCAAATATAACATGGCAACACATGGGAATGCCAAGGCCGAGACGGAATAGCGGGTCGCCATGACCTGGTTCGGATTTCTCTCCTTACTTCAGCCTTGCGACAAATACCTACAAAAGCAGATATAAAACAGAGTCAGAGACACAATTAACTCTTAAAATCACATAGATGAATTAAAAATAGACATATCAAATGCAATCGCATTAGTTTTGTTATTTATATTTAGCAATATTTTGTTTTGGGGAAGCAAGTTTAAAATGAATCTATTATTTCAACGAGATCAAATCGTATGTGAATTACTTTTGGAAGGTAACTTCTGGATATGCCACGAAAAGTTATTAACGCCAATGTACACATATCCATAATATCGCTCATCAGTTAGTTGTTTACACGTTAAACCATACTCCTA
Organism: Euprymna scolopes; assembly: GCF_053919585.1. Taxonomy (NCBI): domain Eukaryota; kingdom Metazoa; phylum Mollusca; class Cephalopoda; order Sepiida; family Sepiolidae; genus Euprymna; species Euprymna scolopes. The sequence goes on along the minus strand of NC_136493.1, from coordinate 76,916,270 downwards.
AAAGAACTGGTAATTTACTAAAATAATAATAATAATAATAATAATAATAATAATAATAATAATAATAATAATAATAATCCGGGTCCACTGATATTTTAATCCACTGATATTACTACGCATGGTCAGTAACTCAGAAACCGAATAGCAACTACTTAGAAACGAACTTCAGACCAAAAAGATAGCATCCGATCCCTCTCTCTCTCTCTCTCTCTCTCTCTCTCTCTCTCTCGCTCTATCTATCTATCTATCTATCTCTCGCTAAAACCTCATGTGTATATTCTCAAATAAAAACTGATTATATTGTATTAAAATTATTGCCAAAAATTACAGTTAAGAAAGTTCTGTGATAAAATATAATGAAGGGATTAAAAAACAAAAAACAAATTTATTTTTCTGGTTTGTTTAGAACGTGAGAAAATAGTTGCTGTTTAAATTAGTATATGTTGATTATATGCATGGTCTGACTATTTCAGACTTTTCTTTGCATTCATTTTTTCATTAATTTCCAAATTTCTTTCTGTCTATAAGAACATAACTCTTTTAACTAACTTTTATTAATTCTAATTTATTTATTTACTAATCTATTTAACTGTTTTGTCGTATAGCGTATACTCTTTATTTTGTGTAAAAATGGAAAGCAAAATATCTCTAATAACCAAAGGGAAAAAGTCAATGCCACCCACTCTGTCCATTATTGTCACCTAAGCACACCGTATAAGGGAACAGGTTTTTTAAACTTCCTTTACAGAAGATAATCTTCGACTTAGTATATATCTAAAACTTATTTGGCCCCTTTTTTCGTTCATTGTCTCTTAATATATGTATATGTCTTTTATGTATATGTAGTAGTGCACCTTGCTATATATTTAGATGAGAGATAAACACTATCCCTGTAACAGAACCACAGGTAAAACAAGTCTGTGGTTAGTGTTGCCACAAACACTACACCATGAAATATGCAACGTGAGACCCCAGAAGAAAGATCTGGATGTCATGGAAAGCTGGTGCTCCCACGGTGGCCAGCATTGTGGGCTCGGTCATCATCTTATAAATTCGGTCATCATCTTATAAATTCGGTCATCATTTTATAAATTCAGAGACAACAATATCACAGACACATTTTCAAGCTATAACTGTGATATTTAAATAGCGTGTTCATATGGATAAACTTTATCAAGTGTTATTATGCGAAGGAATATTATAATATTTGAAATGTTAATTAATATTTCCTTTAACTTTATAATCTACAGAACTTATAGATGAAATATGGGATGCATATCACCTGGTAATAATTAAACTTCATCTCTATTATTTAAATATATCATGTGAAATGAGGGATATATTTTTTAAATAAAGAATATATAAATTAATCTCACAGGAAAACTTCTTGAATTGTTTTCGTTCTTTAACATGGATCTTTTTTATATCTCTACTATTATATCAAAGAAACATTGAGTGAGTATTGGTCCAGTCGTTTACGAAACGACTGGACCAATTATTATGAAACTTTACTTTAACTTACTTTATGTGCCTAGCAGCGTTCTTAGATAAGTGTTGTAGCTGAATGTCATCGATAAGTATCGATAATCGATAATTGAAATAATCCGATGAAAGAAAGAACAAGCGACTGTTACAAAAATTTACGCCTCACACAGCCTTACATCACAATTTCATTTGAGAAGTTTTATTACCATATAAGCCGAAAGGTTCGGCACATAAAATCGGCAGTTGATTCTTTAATATAACCGGAGCACATTCAAAATGAATGTTTCTGAATTGAAGCATGATACTTGATTTTTGCATTTCTAACTATGATATATAAAAAATCATTTTATAAAATAAAAATTAGGTTCCCTACGGTACAATGTTTACTACAATGTATTATAGACTCAGTAAGTGTGGTGAGGCATGTCAAGCTTTCTTCCGGTACACCGTTGTGGATCTTGTAACAGAGCAAGTAATCAATCGATTTCATGGAAAAATGAACGATTTCGATGACAATACAAATATGGAAGTGTGAAATATTCGTTCATCATTAAATCTCGAGCAACGTCGGGTTTCCCTGCTAATCTATACTATAATATAAAAATCACTTTGTGTGAGTGTGTGTGTGTGTTGGTTGGTTGTTTTTGTTTTACGGCATATCAACCCTTTTCGGGTTATTTAATGTGTGTGAGTTACCGAAACGGGTGAGCCTATCTTTGGCAAATTTCACACAAGGCTAATTTATATGTCTGGCAGTGATTTTAGGTATGGTTTTACAGAAATTCTGCTGATAAGTATCGGAAATGAAAAAATCCAATATTAAAAATAGCTTTTTTCTCTTATAGAGACACAATTAACTCTTAAAATCACATAGATGAATTAAAAATAGACATATCAAATGCAATCGCATTAGTTTTGTTATTTATATTTAGCAATATTTTGTTTTGGGGAAGCAAGTTTAAAATGAATCTATTATTTCAACGAGATCAAATCGTATGTGAATTACTTTTGGAAGGTAACTTCTGGATATGCCACGAAAAGTTATTAACGCCAATGTACACATATCCATAATATCGCTCATCAGTTAGTTGTTTACACGTTAAACCATACTCCTAAAAGAACTGGTAATATACTAAAATAATTATAATAATAATAATAATAATAATAATAATAATAATAATAATAATAATAATAATAATCCGGGTCCACTGATATTTTAATCCACTGATATTACTACGCATGGTCAGTAACTCAGAAACCGAATAGCAACTACTTAGAAACGAACTTCAGACCAAAAAGATAGCATCCGATCCCCCCCCCCTCTCTCTCTCTCTCTCTCTCTCTCTCTATCTATCTATCTATCTCTCGCTAAAACCTCATGTGTATATTCTCAAATAAAAACTGATTAAATTGTATTAAAATTATTGCCAAAAATTACAGTTAAGAAAGTTCTGTGATAAAATATAATGAAGGGATTAAAAAACAAAAAACAAATTTATTTTTCTGGTTTGTTTAGAACGTGAGAAAATAGTTGCTGTTTAAATCAGTATATGTTGATTATATGCATGGTCTGACTATTTCAGACTTTTCTTTGCATTCATTTTTTCATTAATTTCCAAATTTCTTTCTGTATATAAGAACATAACTCCAATATTAAAAATAGCTGTTTTCTCTTATAGATAAAAATGAAGAAGTTTGACAGGGAAATATTTTACGTTACATCGGCCATTGGGAGATAAGCAAATTTTCAGCAAATCATTTTTTTCTTAAAAACAGATTTATTATAATCTGGAGATATAGCTTAGTGGTAGAGCCTTCGACTACAGATCGAATGATTTCCTGTTCAAACCCGGGTGTACCTCCCCATTTTATTTTAATTTTTTTTCTTATTAATGAGTTCAATCTATACTCCTATACATTTGCTTTTTTTTTTTCAACTAAACATTAATCAGAAGTGACTTTTCCAAGACATTCATCGTCAAGCCTAAATATTAGCTGACGTGATGCGTGTGTTTGAGAAGTTTAAGTTATAGACTAAAACAATTTAGGTGTAATCATGACTGGGATTGATTCTTATATCTTTTTTATAGAAAAAAAACATACATATATCATTTCGTATTGAATATGTAATTCTTAACTAATTGATCAATACTTTAAATCAATCAGCGCTGTAATATAATGATTGCGCATATTTCAAAGTTAAAAAATTATAATTTCAAATATTTTAATCTTTCCTGCGGTAATAAATATTCAACCATGTTACTTTTCGTCTACATGTATTTTTAACGCGATTTTAATTAAAAATGTACATTTAAGTAAAAATACGGAGTGTAAATGATTTTCTGCGTCAGTATATTCTAAAATTATCAATTTGTAAATATTGATTACATTATATTGGAATACAATAGATTCTCAAATAAAAAAAATTCCGAGTTTGCCGAGAGTATCGAATAAATTGCAAATGTCACCAGATATTTATTTTTAAATAAGGTAGATCAAAAACGCAGCTTTTTTATTGGAGTCACAACTTATCAAGGCCCGAAGGTCACTTGAGAATAAGGTTTAATTACTGTCACGTGGTCGGTAAGACGGCACTTTAATGATTGGAAGCGGTTGATATTGGGTAGAATTGTATTATTTAAGGCTGTACAACTTGTTTATATTGGTCTTGAAAGCCACCATGTTGTTATAACCATGAAAACAGCCTTGCAATATAGAGTTTAACAGATGGGCAGTTCAAAGAAAGAAACTTTGATCATGGAATTTGCGTTTACGTTTAGGCACAAATAGAGAGTAAGGGAAGTTGTTGACAGTGGTTGTTGCTAGACGAGTGCTTGTTATGAATGTTTTGCTTGAGGAGGCTATAGATTGAAGCTCGGTTGAACTGTCTATAAGAATAACGATACAGAGATAGACTTGCAATGTATCTTCTGTGGAAAAAAGTTTCAAGAAGAGAAAATGACATAGTCTCCTATATTTCGAAGCTGGTTTAGAACCTTTTCAAGCCAGGAAAGGGTACCTTTAGCAGTTCCTCACCAGATGTTAACAGTTCTCCATTTTCAAACGAACTTAAATAAATAAGATGAATTTTATACACCATTTTCAACAGTAACACAACCAACTCACACGATTATAAGTAAAATCGGATCCTTTCACTGTAGAGGTCTCTTGATGCTAGAATATTCCATACACTTATAGATTCTTGTCTCCCTCCGTTTGACTGTAGAATTCTCCCACTCTAAGTTTTCTCAACTGTACTAACATGCATATATGTAAATGTAACGTGAACAAATACCTGGCTGACTAACCTCTCACGCGGATTGTAGTTCTATAAATTATTCGCTTTCACATTAACCCCTTACGCTTCAGTAGGGATATGCATTATTTCAAGGGGACAAAAGTAAAAAAAAAAAAAAAATCAACATTGCAAAGCATTAAAATCGCGGCAGTACTTTATTTACGTCAGGCATTGTGCATATTTTACATTCTGATGTAGTGTAAACCGCAGTAAGTAAGCACTACATGTTTATTAAACCTTTGTTTGATTATATTAATCCGAAAAAAGGTTATAATATAGAATGATAATCTCGTGCCGCCTTATTCCTTATTTTTGTTCACTCAATCAAAGTGGGCGGTATTTAATGGCAAGTACAACAGCCATTTTTTATCACTAACTTCACATAAAAATTAGCCTTTGAACTGTAAAGTTATTGCATGAAATATAATGCTATTTGCCTAATATACGCCCCGTTAAATGCTGCATTGAATTGAGTCGCCCTTTTCTCATGGTTCAATGATAGTTTCAGATTAATAACGTTTTACTTGTTATTCTTTTTCTATTGCCTTGAGATCGAGCACAAGATTCAAAGGTGGTCATATTGGTTTTCAATTGAAATATTAGTCGACGTTTTACGTCCACCTCACCAATACTTAGAAAGCATTGACATCTACTACACTATCAGTTTCTACTGCATATTAAGTAGGTCCATAGAAATTCCAGTGCTTTCTATATGAATCTGTATAATTAAACTTTCCAAATAATAATATTCGCATTATTAAGATGTTTCGAACTACCGTTCTCTTTGTGAATGTTATGCTTACAAGACTTCAGTCGATATAATCTCCGCCCTCTTCCCGCTGTATCTTTTCGAACTACCGTTCTCTTTGTGAATGTTATGCTTACAACGCTTCAGTCGTTATTATCTCCGCCCTCTTCCCGCTGTATCTTTTCGAACTACCGTTCTCTTTGTGAATGTTATGCTTACAACGCTTCAGTTGATATCATCTCACCTCTCTTCCCGCTGTATCTTTTCGAACTACCGTTCTCTTTCTGAATGTTATGCTTACAACACTTCAGTCGATATCATCTCCGCCCTCTTCCCGCTGTATCTTTTCGAACTACCGTTCTCTTTCTGAATGTTATGCTTACAACACTTCAGTCGATATCATCTCCGCTCTCTTCCGCTGTATCTTTTCGAACTACCGTTCTCTTTGTGAATGTTATGCTTACAACGCTTCAGTCGATATCATCTCCGCCCTCTTCCCGCTGTATCTTTTCGAACTACCGTTCTCTTTCTGAATGTTATGCTTACAACACTTCAGTCGATATCATCTCCGCCCTCTTCCCGCTGTATCTTTTCGAACTACCGTTCTCTTTCTGAATGTTATGCTTACAACATTTCAGTCGATATAATCTCCGCCCTCTTCCCGCTGTATCTTTTCGAACTACCGTTCTCTTTGTGAATGTTATGCTTACAACATTTCAGTCGATATAATCTCCGCCCTCTTCCCGCTGTATCTTTTCGAACTACCGTTCTCTTTGTGAATGTTATGCTTACAACGCTTCAGTCGATATCATCTCCGCTCTCTTCCCACTGTATCTTTTCGAACCAATGTTTTCTTTGTGAATGTTATTCTTACAACGCTTCAGTCGATGTCATCTCCGCCCTCTTCCCGCTGTATCTTTTCGAACTACCGTTCTCTTTGTGAATGTTATGCTTACAACGTTTCAGTCGACATCATCTCCGCCCTCTTCCCACTGTATCTTTTCGAACTACCGTTCTCTTTCTGAATGTTATGCTTACAACACTTCAGTCGATATTATCTCCGCTCTCTTCCCGCTGTATCTTTTCGAACTACCGTTTTCTTTCTGAATGTTATGCTTACAACGCTTCAGTCGATATCATCTCCGCCCTCTTCCCGCTGTATCTTTTCGAACTACCATTCTCTTTGTGAATGTTATGCTTACAACGCTTCAGTCGATATCATCTCCGCCCTCTTCCCGCTGTATCTTTTCGAACTACCATTCTATTTCTGAATGTTATGCTTACAACACTTCAGTCGATATCATCTCCGCCCTCTTCCCGCTGTATCTTTTCGAACTACCGTTCTCTTTGTGAATGTTATGCTTACAACACTTCAGTCGATATCATCTCCGCCCTCTTCCCGCTGTATCTTTTCGAACTACCGTTCTCTTTGTGAATGTTATGCTTACAACGCTTCAGTCGATATCATCTCCGCCCTCTTCCCGCTGTATCTTTTCGAACTACCGTTCTCTTTGTGAATGTTATGCTTACAACGCTTCAGTCGATATCATCTCCGCCCTCTTCCCGCTGTATCTTTTCGAACTACCGTTCTCTTTGTGAATGTTATGCTTACAACACTTCAGTCGATATCATCTCCGCCCTCTTCCCGCTGTATCTTTTCGAACTACCGTTCTCTTTCTGAATGTTATGCTTACAACATTTCAGTCGATATAATCTCCGCCCTCTTCCCGCTGTATCTTTTCGAACTACCCTTCTCTTTGTGAATGTTATGCTTACAACACTTCAGTCGATATCATCTCCGCCCTCTTTCCGCTGTATCTGTTCGAACTACCGTTCTCTTTGTGAATGTTATGCTTACAATGCTTCAGTCGATATCATCTCCGCCCTCTTCCCGCTGTATCTTTTCGAACTACCGTTCTCTTTCTGAATGTTATGCTTACAACACTTCAGTCGATATCATCTCCGCCCTCTTCCCGCTGTATCTTTTCGAACTACCGTTCTCTTTCTGAATGTTATGCTTACAACATTTCAGTCGATATCATCTCCGCCCTCTTCCCGCTGTATCTTTTCGAACTACCGTTCTCTTTCTGAATGTTATGCTTACAACACTTTAGTCGATATCATCTCCGCCCTCTTCCCGCTGTATCTTTTCGAACTACCGTTCTCTTTCTGAATGTTATGCTTACAACACTTCAGTCGATATCATCTCCGCTCTCTTCCCGCTGTATCTTTTCGAACTACCGTTCTGTTTGTATGTATAGCTTACAACACTTTAGTCGATATAATCTCCGCCCTCTTCCCGCTGTATCTTTTCGAACTACCATTCTCTTTCTGAATGTTATGCTTACAACACTTCAGTCGATATAATCTCCGCCCTCTTCCTGCTGTATCTTTTCGAACTACCATTCTCTTTGTGAATGTTATGCTTACAACGCTTCAGTCGATATCATCTCCGCCCTCTTCCCGCTGTATCTTTTCGAACTACCGTTCTCTTTGTGAATGTTATGCTTAAAACACTTCAGTCGATATCATCTTCGCCCTCTTCCCGCTGTATCTTTTCGAACTACCGTTCTCTTTGTGAATGTTATGCTTACAACACTTCAGTCGATATCATCTCCGCCCTCTTCCCGCTGTATCTTTTCGAACTACCGTTCTCTTTGTGAATGTTATGCTTACAACGCTTCAGTCGATATCATCTCCGCCCTCTTCCCGCTGTATCTTTTCGAACTACCGTTCTCTTTGTGAATGTTATGCTTACAACGCTTCAGTCGATATCATCTCCGCCCTCTTCCCGCTGTATCTTTTCGAACTACCGTTCTCTTTGTGAATGTTATGCTTACAACACTTCAGTCGATATCATCTCCGCCCTCTTCCCGCTGTATCTTTTCGAACTACCGTTCTCTTTCTGAATGTTATTCTTACAACGTTTCAGTCGATATAATCTCCGCCCTCTTCCCGCTGTATCTTTTCGAACTACCCTTCTCTTTGTGAATGTTATGCTTACACCACTTCAGTCGATATCATCTCCGCCCTCTTTCCGCTGTATCTTTTCGAACTACCGTTCTCTTTGTGAATGTTATGCTTACAATGCTTCAGTCGATATCATCTCCGCCCTCTTCCCGCTGTATCTTTTCGAACTACCGTTCTCTTTCTGAATGTTATGCTTACAACGCTTCAGTCGATATCATCTCCGCCCTCTTCCCGCTGTATCTTTTCGAACTACCGTTCTCTTTCTGAATGTTATGCTTACAACACTTTAGTCGATATCATCTCCGCCCTCTTCCCGCTGTATCTTTTCGAACTACCGTTCTCTTTCTGAATGTTATGCTTACAACACTTCAGTCGATATCATCTCCGCTCTCTTCCCGCTGTATCTTTTCGAACTACCGTTCTGTTTGTATGTTATGCTTACAACACTTTAGTCGATATAATCTCCGCCCTCTTCCCGCTGTATCTTTTCGAACTACCATTCTCTTTCTGAATGTTATGCTTACAACACTTCAGTCGATATAATCTCCGCCCTCTTCCCGCTGTATCTTTTCGAACTACCATTCTCTTTGTGAATGTTATGCTTACAACGCTTCAGTCGATATCATCTCCGCCCTCTTCCCGCTGTATCTTTTCGAACTACCGTTCTCTTTGTGAATGTTATGCTTACAACACTTCAGTCGATATCATCTCCGCCCTCTCCCCGCTGTATCTTTTCGAACTACCGTTCTCTTTGTGAATGTTATGCTTACAACACTTCAGTCGATATCATCTCCGCCCTCTTCCCGCTGTATCTTTTCGAACTACCGTTCTCTTTGTGAATGTTATGCTTACAACGCTTCAGTCGATATCATCTCCGCCCTCTTCCCGCTGTATCTTTTCGAACTACCGTTCTCTTTGTGAATGTTATGCTTACAACGCTTCAGTCGATATCATCTCCGCCCTCTTCCCGCTGTATCTTTTCGAACTACCGTTCTCTTTCTGAATGTTATGCTTACAACACTTCAGTCGATATCATCTCCGCCCTCTTCCCGCTGTATCTTTTCGAACTACCGTTCTCTTTCTGAATGTTATGCTTACAACATTTCAGTCGATATAATCTCCGCCCTCTTCCCGCTGTATCTTTTCGAACTACCCTTCTCTTTGTGAATGTTATGCTTACAACACTTCAGTCGATATCATCTCCGCCCTCTTTCCGCTGTATCTTTTCGAACTACCGTTCTCTTTGTGAATGTTATGCTTACAATGCTTCAGTCGATATCATCTCCGCCCTCTTCCCGCTGTATCCTTTCGAACTACCGTTCTCTTTCTGAATGTTATGCTTACAACACTTCAGTCGATATCATCTCCGCCCTCTTCCCGCTGTATCTTTTCGAACTACCGTTCTCTTTCTGAATGTTATACTTACAACACTTCAGTCGATATCATCTCCGCTCTCTTCCCGCTGTATCTTTTCGAACTACCGTTCTCTTTCTGAATGTTATGCTTACAACACTTCAGTCGATATCATCTCCGCTCTCTTCCCGCTGTATCTTTTCGAACTACCGTTCTGTTTGTATGTTATGCTTACAACACTTTAGTCGATATCATCTCCGCCCTCTTCCCGCTGTATCTTTTCGAACTACCATTCTCTTTGTGAATGTTATGCTTACAACACTTCAGTCGATATAATCTCCGCCCTCTTCCCGCTGTATCTTTTCGAACTACCGTTCTTTTTGTGAATGTTCTGCTTACAACACTTCAGTCGATATCATCTCCGCCCTCTTCCCACTGTATCTTTTCGAACTACCGTTCTCTTTGTGAATGCTATGCTTACAACGCTTCAGTCAGTATCATCTTCGCTCTATCTTTTCGAACTTGGAAATCTTTCTGTTGAACACAGAACTCTTTCTGCAAACTCGGGAACATAATTTCGAATATAACACTTTATTTAATCTACAGTAGTGGCGTGCTCTTGTTCCGTCAGTCATAACTTGGTAGAAGTTCCAAGTAATTCATATTTTTGTATTTTGCCTGCACTTAGGATTGAACCTTCACCACCACCCCATCTAATTTGCAAATGAATGTTACCAAATACTTTATACACTACACCACGGGTCCTTGAAATGCCAAATAATATCCATTTGAAAATAATTAATTCATGTCCGGGTCAATACTATTAAAATACTATGATAAATTACTTTTTTTTCTACATGAAAGCTGGTTATCATCATTAGTGTCATATTCTTCCAATAAATAAATCGAATATAGATTTTCTTCATTTGAAATTGTAGAAATTTAATTCATTTAAATTTTTAATCTTCCTAATGTTTAAATTATTGTCAGGTAAATATTCATTAAATCAATAAAACGAGTGGCATTAAAAAAAACAAAGAACACATTTAAAATTATAAAATTATACTTTGTATTTTTGATTTTGGAATAATTCATTTTAAAATGAGTAATGCCAGAAGTTTCATATAAGCGACGTCAGATTTATCATCAACGTTTTGAAAGTTCGAAGCATATGAATATGCTATGTTTGACCTATTATTTTATAGATTTTATTTGCTTTCCTTATTACAAACATAGTATTAAACATTTACCCCAAATATAGGACCTGTGGACTGAGAACAAAATAACTTATATTGAAGAGGAAGTAATACCTGGGAGGAGTGCTATTGAGAATTACAATGCTATTGTTTGAGTCTTAATCCGTTTAATTTTATTGGAAAAAATCAACTTTTTTTCTTTTTGTGTGAAGATTTCTTTCCTACCTTTTTCTTCCTTAAATATTTGCTAAATTTTAAGAGTAATAAATCTCAGCGGATCCTCCTTAACGCGGCGACTTTATCTTTTCCTATGGTAATCAACTATTTATACTAATATAGCGATCCTATTCAACATCAAAAACGTATATCATTCGAATTCTTCGGAGTACCGTTCTCATCGTCAGTGTTATTTTTACAACGTTTCCTGACTTCTTCAGATTTTTTTTTTGTCGAAATTGGGAATCTTTCTGTTGAACTCGGGAATCTGCACATAATATCCAATAGAAATGTTTATTTAATCCACGGGGGCTGCATGCTTTGAACTTTGTCATTGAGCTTTATTTATAGACATGGCAAAACTAGTTTTATTGGGAATCGTAAACGCATTAACTGAAATGAAATGTCAGAAGGAATAAGAGAAATCGGAGAAATTAACACAGGTGCACTTTTAAAATTTCCCATTATTATAAAGGTTATCAGAACATTAGTTTTCAAAGATTTTATTTCTAACCTTGTGCCATTACACTGGATCAAGATTCCTTAATAATATAACTGGAGCTCCTTCTTGAGTTCTATAGGAAATTCTGCTATTTGATCTGTGATAACTTTTGCAAAACATTATAACTGATCATATCGACAGCATTATGTCTACGGGCCAAGATTGCCTTTTACTGAAGCCATCCAACATTGCGGAAATTTTCATATTTGGGAAAACCTAAGTTATCAGATCACCATTTACCGTCTGGTCACATGGTAATTTGTGCTAATTGAAGATCTCTATTCAATGTTATTGAGTCAGTGCTAATAAAAAGGAGGTGATTTGAGAAAAGTGCTGCGGATTGATTATCAATGTGTCCTCATAATGATATTCTCCAAAATTAAAACTAAAAAAGGTTATCACGCAGTATTGCAGAAGTGCCAGATTTTCATATCACATTTTAAATGGAAAGACAGTATTCGGAACCGAATGAAACGTGCAGTTCCCAAGGACAGCAGCATTTTGTTTGATAGATAAACCACTCTTAGCAGACTATAAATTTCTCTTTTTTACCATTCTAAGCATAACTTATATTTATATCATAATTAAATATTAATAATGTGAAGTTCTGGTGTATGATAATTTCGGAATATGATGTAAAAATGAATAGAATTATAATTACGATATTGTAATGAGTTGGCAACTGCCGCTTGGCACTTCTACCGGCACAAACTTTATAAAATTTATTGTTTTTGAGCAAATTCAAATTTTAATGAATTTCTTTTAAAAATAATAATCAAGAGAACTTCTGTTTATGTTTGAATGATTGCTTTAGTGCCAAGCTTTCATTGTTGATTTCAGTCCTGTGGCGGGTTTTACATGGTAAATGTTGACTTTTAGAAATTTTCGGGTATACTAACAACGAACATCACGGTTAAATTTGAGATTGATAATTTTTTTCGAGACATGAAAACATATGATATCTAACGTAAAAGTTAATGTAATACCTGGCAGCCATTTTGTTTCACAACCAAGTAGTTTATAATGCGCATTCACGTAGCTGAAGCAACGACAAAACAATATTTTATCACCTTTCCCAATGGAAAAATGGGGTGTTTATTCCGAAAGCTGCTCTTATCATGGACAGGCTGGTGTGTTTATTCAGAAAGCCGTTACGTATGCGCATTACTAATTCCTCGGTTGTGAAAAAAATGGCTGCCAGGAATTACATTAGCTTTTATGTTGGATAACAAATGCTTTCATATCTGGTAAACTACTTATCAGCCCCAAATTTAATTGTAATATCCGTTGTCGGCATACTCAAAATTCTATAAAAGTCGACATTTCAAATGTGAACGGTAAGTTTTTTTGTTTTTTTTTTACACAGTGATCACCACTTATCAAGGCCCGAAAGCCACTCAGGGATAAGGGTTATTGCAAGTACATCACGTTAGTGAGGAGATTTTATGAAGTGTTTAATTAGGGGGGCGGTTCATTAGGAATTTGTTAACATTAGACATGAAGACATCCTAGTTGTAGTCCGGAGGGAAGCAGGCAGACGGAACAGAGTTCCACAGGCGTGCAGTTCTAAGAAAGAAGCTTTGCTCATGAAATCCGCGTTTTAATGTAAACAAATGCCAAAACATTTGTATTTTAGTCAGTGGAACCAATTAGTCAAAGAATGTCATTGAAATTAATATTTATTTTTCAAAATGTAATGATTATTTATATTTTATAAGTTACGAAAATTTATATTTTGTAGTCAAATAAACCTTTATTGTGTGTTGCCATAATATCTTAAATATATTTGAATTCAGTAAACGTGTAAGGAAAACTTTGTTAAAAACACAACGTACGCATTCGAAAACTTTAGAATTTTAGTTTTTAAATTAATATTTTTTACCTAATCAATGAATGAAAACCTTTATGGGGATGTTTTCGCCTTATTTCTTTACAAAAAAAGACAGAGAAATTATTCATAGAAAAAAAGATGTTATTAAAGTAAACGAAACGCTATTTCGAGAAAAGAAGATTATCTCATGGAAACAGGATTAATAATTTAATTTAAAGAAAAAGAACATTATCAAAGTTAGGCTTTAGGCTAGACTATAAATATTTCCAATTTCAGAATCTCAAGCCATCCTTACGTATATTCAAAAATATAAACACATTTTTTTAAAAAAAGAAGAAAGAAGAAAAGAAACGCAGGGACCTGACAGTAGCCCAAGTAACCCTTTTTTATTAAAACTGTACTTAGAATTTGTCTTCTGTCGTAGAAGTTTTACTTAAGGAAGGTATGATTTTTTAATTGAATTTTGTCTTCGTTCGTGAGTGATTTCCGGCAAAAACTAATTGTCAAAAAGTACTTATCGTTTTAAAGGATTGTAAAAAAATCTGTAAGAAATTTTTTTAAGTTTTATTTCCCCAGCCTGTAAGCAAATATTTTGATTCTGCTTGGCGTAAAATACGATTAATCATATTTAAATTCATGCAGATTTTGGCATTTATTAATACAAAGACAAATGGCAAAAGTTAAAAAGTGCCATCAGTTAGAATCGAAATCAAAACATTTAGTGTCCTAGCAGCGTTCTCTACTGATGTTGTTATTGAGAAAAACGTAATAAGTCTACAAATTAAAAGACTTCAAAAACTGAATTTTTTATGAGCACGCGCAGAAAGGAGTAAAAATTCTCGGTCAGTGAAAATGAACGTGTTATTCATAAATCCAAACAAAGATTTGACTCGTTATAAACCATCCCTGGTGTATAGTTACTATTTTCTGTTTATTTCAGTATTATGTGGCCAGTAGTTTAAAAGTTCATGTGTTATTTACACACACATAATCTACTGTTTTCTTTGTATAGATTAAATACATAAGTATCAAAAACTGTGGTGTTTCATGGCTAACAGCTCAACTCTTGAATCTGAGCTAATGGCATTAAAGAAGAATAAGTACAAGCCAGTTTCGGCACATTATCCTTGACTGACAACACTGATACAACGGTACCCATCTATGCTGGAATTGCCATTTTTTAGTCTACAGCTGATAACTGCTCTTTTGCGTCACATGTTTTCGTCGTTATTGTTAGGCTGTCATTCTTCACAGTTTATAAATTTCTCATTTAATCCAGTTTGATCATCACTTTTCAGCCACAACCAAAGTAATTGCTTTTCCACTACTGTCTGCATTTCTATTATCATCTCCGTGCTTGTTTTATTTTTAATCCAAATTAGTTTATAACAGGGCATAGAAAACCTTTTTCAATACAATCTCTTGCTCCTATTCGAATATGTTAATATTAGACCTTTGATCAATTGTCTTTACAATCCTCTAGTAATTTTCAATATCTTACTTTTTTACGGTTTTTTTTTTTTTTTTAATTTATGTTAGCACCATTATAAGTACCTTTATCCGATATTCACTCCATATTACTATATATGGCCTTTGAACTGTTTCGATCGCAGAGAAAGCTAGAGACTTTCCTAAATTATCATTGATTTGTCTATGTTCCTTCCTAATTTATATTTGTATTTTTCGCCTATCTTTTATATTAATCCCATCTCTTTCTTTCACACTTAGTTGTGTTTTCATATTTGTCTATCTAGTCCAATGGGACAAAATGTATTTTACAGTTTATTTTTACCCGCACTTACATTTATCATATACGCCCATACCTAGATATCTTTCCTATTATTTTTTCTCTCTCGCACTATCGACTTCCACTGTAAATACTTTTAACCTACTCTGTACGACGTTTACTTTTGATTCTTCGTTTATACTTTTCCACATTTTATTTACATAAGATTTTCTTTTATTCACGTCGCTCCTTGCATAAAATGGTTCCAATCCTTTTGCTCGAATCCTTCTATTCGTACTCATCTGATGATATATACAGACATGAAAGAAAAAATAGACACTAAGATAAATAGTTTCCTAAGATTAATATATGCTTATATAGAATAGTGCTAAAATGACTTCAAGTATTTCATTAAAATTGCATTTAACAATATTGAAGAATTAACGAGGTATTAGACCTATCAGAACTTATGCGAGGACGAATTGTGCGTCAAAATGAAGGTGGTCTTAGTAAATGCAACATAGCATATAATATCTTTAAATACACCTTTTTACTTTTAATAGAGTGATCGTACAATTCACAAGTAAAGACAAAGAGCGTACAAAACCACCCCCGGGTGGCTCCGGGCCCTCTGAAAGAACCTTACGTATTGTGAAAAGAAATGTTGAAAAGGATTTTCGATGCGAAGCATCTGACATTGCAACACAAGCTGGTGTCCGTCCCAGAACAGCTGTTAGGTATGTTCACAAGCTGGGCTATTATGGACAAACCTTTTCTTCGTCCTGACAATTTCAAGCTCAGAAAAAATTGGACTCGTGAGATGTTGGTGAGATCTATAGCCTTTTGGACCAATGTCATTTTCTCTAATGAGTCACGATTTGCACTATTTCCCCGACAGTGGAGATGTATAGGCATGAAGGCTCCCTCAACAAGAGTTTCACTTAAGACTTCAGCCAATGCTGAAACATGAGGGTGCATTGGTTATGGTATGGGGTACAATTTGAAGTGATGATCGGTCAGAACTGGTGGCGTGTGTAGGAAACATCAATTCTGCTAAATATGTTTTAATATTACATGAAGGACTTCTACTAACATTCTCAAATGGTAAAATGATTCAAGTTAACTACCTATTTATGGAAGACGTGGCTTTTTTTTCACTCTGCTAGGGCGACACGACATTGGTTGAGCCAAAATCGGATTAAAAACCTTCCATTGTCAAGTCATTCCCCGGAGATGAACCTAACTGTAATCTTGGGTGCAAATTAGACCGGAACCTTCGAAAAAAAAGGAAGTCAGTGTGTGTGTGTGTGTGTGTGTGTGTGTGTGTGTGTGTAATGGATTAAGAGCTTCATCGAAAGCGTGTTCTGCATTCTATTTTTTCTTGTTCGAACTTTTGGTGGAATTTTTCTGGTCTTTCCACTTTTAGACTATCTTAGTTCTAACTTTTAACCAACATCATTTTTTTTAACTGTTGATCAAAAAAGTAACGTAAGTTGATCCAGTGTGATGTTAGCATTTTGATAGTCCTTGTCATTTTCGGATACATCTTAGTGTAATTCTGTCAACTCTTGAACAGTATTACAACTTTAATGTCATCAACCGTAATAATCTCATAACACAAACTGTAAACACCAACACTTGAATTATTTAAATAATGTTTTTTTCTAAATCGCTTTTAATCCATCTTCAATTATTTTTGTGTATCTTTAACATTACTTCTATCGTTTAGTTCTGTTTATTATAATTTCCCAAGACTGAATTTACTGAATTTCTTTTACCGGTGAGATTTTTTCATTACCAATCGAATATTTTCTTTTCTTTAAACCCCGTTCACTAGTGTACCAATCATTGATTCCTGTTCTTTTACCTTTATTTTTGACCATGAAATCAACTTATTCAACCGTTATAAAGTATTGCTAGTTGCCTTTTGTCATTTCATATAATACTGCAATATCATATCGATAAATGATCACAACAGAATTGCCGATATTTTCAGATTTACAAGATTTAATAATCATTTCCATCAGTAGAACGTAATGAATAACAGATATCGTGCATCCAGTACCAACTCATAATCTTTGCCACTCCGCTGTATAACGTTAATGCTTTCTGAAGAGAACTTGAATGACTACTAGAGAGAACTTAAATGTCTACTTAAAAAGAACAATAATGTCTACTAGAGACAGATTGAAGAACTTATGTACCTACTGAAGAGAACTTGAATACCTACTAGACACTATCCTCAAATGTTTAAGGTCTCTCTATACATGGGTTAGTCAGCACAAAATTTTATTAGAGTACTTTTTCCTACAAGTAAACCTTGATAAATATTCAAAATCACATTGTATTTGCAGCCTACATAAGATCTCCTTGCTATGAGTAGTCAACGCTTGCTTATACGAGGCATCGTGCACTTTTTTTAAGTGATGCTACCTCAAATAGAAGCACAAAGCTGAATATTCCACCAAATACTAGGATTTCTTGTCCTAAAATCTTGTATGGTGAATCAAGTAAAAATATACTATAGCATTTTTTTTTTATTTGGGAAGAGGACAATCAGGTTCTTAACTTCATTACTAATTTCTAGTTTAAGATGTAAAAGCGAACAGGAATATTCGAATATCTATGTATATATATATATATATATATATATATATATATATATATATATCACATATAGAGATCACGTGCGCCTTAGTTACTGAGGGTTCGACTGAAGTAAAACGAAACATAACATTTCCGTTGTGAATCTTATTTTAAATACATCACAATACTGGAATATATTTCTTGTTTTGTTCGAAATCATAATGTGGCACTAATCGTTTTTATCGATTTTAATTGCATTTCATTCCACATTGGAAAAGCATGTTGAACGCGTCCAAGGGTACCAGATATTCTTGCCTTTTGATTTAATATATCAAATATACCAGTTTCTAAACAGAAAAAAAAACGTGTTTCATTCTTGGGCCTATATTCCTAGTTGCTTCATTCTTGGGCCTATATTCCTATTTACAGGTTTTATATATATAAGAAATCATATCAAATCGAGTAAATATGATCCTCCTGTAGCACCAGCTGCCCTTTTAGAAATCAACCGGCACTATGCACATGTACGTCTAATCTCTTGTGTAGAATCCACTGTTAATGTACAACGTTTATCCCCTAAATCTTCAAATGAAAATTATACTTCTAATAAAGATCATTCTACAAGCACTGAGCGCGCTAGATCATTGTCTATTATCGAAGTAGAGAAACCAAATACGATGCCGGAAGAAGAATAAATCGATTATTACTCAAACAGCTAATACTACGGGTTCAGAACCTCAGCAACCAGTTCGAAGATCATATAGGATAAGAAAAATGCCTAATAACTAAAAAGATTTCGCACCTTAATACAATATCCCCTAATTCTATCCTCCGTCATAATTTTTAGGGTAAAAACGTTATGTTTTTTACACCGTTTCCGCCCTTCAATTTACTCGCACCTGTTTAACAATCCTAAGTAAAGATTATACCGATTCGTATGATTTTAAAGTGCCCTTTTAACGAATAAAACCTTTACTAAGGAATGCCTGGCTTAACTTCTTTCTTTTTAATTCACGACATTATTGAATCAGATTGATGAGAAAATCAATAGACTCGAAAAAGTAGGAGTATTATCGAAGCGTGTGGGTTTCATCTACAGTTTACGTAAGAAAAAGTAAACAGATTACTGTTTGCGAAAGTCTTTCCACATAATTCAGTCTTGCACTTAATGGTTTACCAATATTCTCTGCCTAACCCTAATGATATTTTCGCTAAACGTACGGTGGAAACTTTTATCAAAGGTCGATTCAAGTAATCCTTATCTACTAATAACAAAATAGATTCACAATGAATATAGAAAATCCTGATTGCTATAACCAATGAATTGTTGAACTAAAAAATAATGCATTTTAAGGCATGTCCTGTACATTTAATAACTATGTTTACTCTAAATATATTTTTATTTATTTACTCTTTTTCGCCCGAAACAATGCTTATTGACACATGGACAGGAGAGGATACTATTTAAAATCATGTCTATTGGAGACTATATGGAAAGGTGAGTTCTGCATGACAATACAGTCAAGTAAGAAACAGGGGGGGGATTCCAAAATCTAGCAATCTGTAGATAGAAACGCTTTCGGCATCCAGGAACATAAACGGTGCAGGTGGGATTTTGCTGTTTGTAAGGCCAGTAATGAGTACGTGCGTCGAGGGGTACAATTTAGCTCATCGTATTCCATGAAAGTATATGGATTAATCTCACTCAGGGGTACTTAAATTGTTTTAGATCAATTACTAAACCATTTCCTGATATATGCATATATATATATATGAAAATATATATTCACACATATATATATATATGTGTGTGTGTGTGTGTGTGTGTGTGCGTGCGTGCGTGCGTGCGTGCGTGCGTTCGGGTGTGTTTGTGGGGTGCCTGTGTATGTACTCATTCAGCATATTTGTTATCATATAAGGCGAGGAATATAAAAGATTCCGTTAATATCTTCTGTGGATATTGATTTTTTTGTGCGGGCGTGGGAATACATCTGTGTGTTTGTATGTGTGTTTGTGTAGAAAGGTAATTGTTTATGCGGTTGTCATAGAAACGCGCAAGGGCGATTAGTTGTCTGATGACCACTTGAACCATTTTCTGTTGTAAGATCTGAAAATCTTATTGATCTTTCAGGAGAAATGCATGCACACACACACACACACACATACACACACACGCATATATATATATATATATATATATATATATATATATATATATATATATATATATATATAGTCTGCACGTGTGCGTCTCCGTCGTATATTTGTATTTATAATACTTGCGACGAAATATTGTTAAAATGAATGTTATCAGAAATGCCATATATTATGCAAAAATATAGCATTACACTAACTCACTCGTATGCATTTATGTATGTACAGCAATATCTACCTATGTATATCTATCTATCTATCTTTATATATATATATATATATGTATATATTATTTTTATTTTTATTATTATTATTATTATTATTAATATTATTATTATTATTATTATTATTAATATTATTATTATGTCAGCCCTTATAAGAAACTTGTTTCTTATCTTTGAGCACTTCCAGTTATAATAAGGCGGTCAACTTAGCTCATATGCGTAGATAGCCATATAATGACTAGATCACTCAGACTGGCGTTAAAAGCATTTAAAACGAATAAATGCTTAATTTCAACTGTATCTCTCGCGGTTGTCTGTAGACGAATGCTAATGAAACAAGACATGACTTCTGTTGCCAGAGTTCGAATCTCTCGACTGGCGTTAATCGTGACTCCCTGTACTGATGATTCCCGAAAGGATGAAACACTAGCGTCTATCGGGATTTAATTATTATAGTAAATAATTACATACATATATATATATATATATATATATATATATATATATATATATATATATATATATATATATAACATTACTTGGAGAAGTTGCACCATTTCTTGTAAGATCCTATGTGGGATCTTATTTGGGCTGCGAACGCTCTGTGATTGTGAATATTTAGTAAGGTTTGACTAGTAGGGAAAGTATCCTCATACAAGGTTTCCATGACAAACCCCATGTACAGAGAGATTTTAGACACATGAGCATAGTGTCTAGTCGGTAATCGTTCTCTCTAATACGCATTATTATATCAGGTCATGTAATATGCTACTGGTACCATGTAATCCAGTACTACCTGCCCCATGATCGGTTCACTGACGACTAGACTGGTTCCCCCACCAGATTTGTTTGGTGAGGAGGGTGGCTAGTCTCCCTGAAGGATTAAAAACAAGACCTTTCAAAGGGCGAATGAATCCTTTTTCGGGGTCAACGGCCAACTAGCACCGTGTGTGCTTGTGTGTATGTATGTGTGTGTTGGGGTGGAGAGGGCTCCCATAAACCGTGGTGAAGACAACCTTTCTAGGAGAAGCAAATCTCTGATTAAAAAAAAACATAAAGCGGGAGACCAGTACCCGCATTAAGCTGGTCTGCAGTTTAACTTGTTGCTGGATCTCAACATTTTGAACCGAGAGAGAGAGACTTAGCTGTCATACAAAGCTAAGACTCAGCAACATCATACTCTGTGTATAGATGCTCCCTCAGACATTTGTCTATTAAAATGGTTCTATGGCGATGGAAGTCATTTCTGGGCTCATGGACTTTAAGTGTCTGAGGGAGTGACACTCATCTGACAAGACGTTGCAATCATCATATATATATATATATATAAACTGCGTTAATCGCTTTATTGCAGATTAGTAAAATATCAATATTTCACTAAATATATGTCACAAAAAATAAAAATTGTATAATCAAATGACTGCTTTTAGGTTAGTTATTTCCAAAAATTTTATTGAAATTCATGTGATATTCACAAACTTATGACACTGTATTTTTATCAAGGAATTTTAACTGTCTATCGCTTTATTGCAGGTCTCTTAAAATGCTGCATTAGGGAAAAACACAATGTCTAATCATGAAAACTTTACTTTCTATTATATTTTTGTTAAAGAATAATAACTGAAAGCACATCCTATGTGCTAAGCACATCCTATGTGCTATAAATGATACATATCCACCAGTTTTTGAAATAATTTTAAACAACCTTTGTCCACTGAAGAAATCAAGTGTTTGATCTGAAAAGGAGTTATGGTTCTGGCGACATTAACTACTTTCATCCACAGGACACCCTTTGAAGTAAATTTCTTTCCTCCCTCATAAAAACCTCTATTCAATATTGACCATAGATGTTCAACGGAGTTAAGATCCGGAGAACGGGTGACCAACTCATGAGAGTCTCTCCAAAGAAGCCCATAGATTCAAGGAAGGCTCCAGTTGCCCTAGTAGAATGGAATGGGGCGTTGCCATGCATTAAAATCATCTAAAAGCGACGTGACAATTATAGGTCATCTAGCCATGGTGAAATATGTTTATCCAAAAAGGCCGTGTATGCATTGCTGGAAAGTTTTACACACTCTGGAACTCAGAATGGTCCAACCAACTTATCCTCAATGATTCCCGCCCAAAACATTATGTCCCCGCATCCTTGTTGGCGATAGACTCTGGAAGGGGCTGGAGTTCTGTTCGAGTTCCAAACTTTGACCCATCCATCCGGACCTTCAAGAGTAGCACGGGTCTCATCTGCAAATAGGGTACGTTGGAAATCCATTTTCATGTCATTCTGTGCCGAAGCCATTAGTTTTTTCCTATGTTGTTTGCTCAATAGAGGCCTTGGAATATTCTTGATGTTCGTTGCCATCTCATTCAACACATTACATCGGGCTTGCCTGGATCTTGGAGCGATTCCTGATCTTGCAACTGGAAGCACTGGTACTGTTTGTGTATCGTTTAAATTCCCTACGACTTTTCTCGAATATCACGATGTGAAAAGTTTCTCCTGGTACCCTTATTCTTTCTGGATTTGATGTTGGGGTGGTTCACGAATAAAGCCAAATTTCTTGGATCCCTTTCAGCTCCATAGCTAAATCTTTGATGAACAATCCGTCTGCGAGCCTAGCAACAATTTTTTCCTTTTTCATAACGGTTAATCGCCCCGTTTTTTAGCATTTAAAAGACCTGCAGTAAGACGATAGACAATATAAATTACTTTATGATAAGTAAAATGTCATAACTTCGTGAATATCGCATGGCTTTGAATAGAATTTTGGGAAATAACTAACAGTCATTTGATGATACAATTTTCATTTTTTTGTGACGAATATTTAGTGAAATATTAATATTTTACTAATCTGCAATAAAATGGAATTTATATACATATATATATATATATTAAATTTATTTATACAAACATTAATGGCTACATATGTGCATACATGTTTCTGTAATCACCCGCGTTGGGGGACTACGTCTTCAGGCCAAGAATTACCGTCGAAAACTGACATTTCAAACAAAAACATTTTCTTATTTCGTTTATAAAGTTAGAATGTAACCTGGGTGGGAGTCATAAGCGGGGAGAGGACAAGTGAGGTCTTTGAAGATAATAAACATCTTCTTTTTCATTTCCCTTTCTTTTTATCTATCCCATCTTTTGGTTTTTATGGCATAAGGTACTTTAGAATTTAGTATTTTTGTTTTGCAGTCCGTAAATTAAAAACATTTCCTATGGTCACTGAGTACTGACCGGTGTCTTTCAATCTACACCCATCCACACACATGCATGCACACACACAGACACATACGCACACACACACACACACGTTAATACATATATTCAGAAATGAATATATGTTGTTCGTTTTATTTTACTTCCACACACACACTGAAGCTAGGCAATAACTATAACTACGCAAGAATAAAATTAAAATAAGTTAAATAAAACAAATAAATAAAACAAAAAAACAAAATAAAAACAAAACAAAAATAAATAAACAAACAAAATAAAAATAAACATAAAACTTCGAAAGTTATCAAAACTCCACATGCACACATGTATATTAATATACGTATAAACGCCTACACTTTGCTACACCCGCGCATATATACACACACACATACATAGACATATAATGGTCACATACAGTTATAACATGTTTACATCTATACCTACATACGTAGTAATATCCATACGTGGAATCTCAAACCCAGACATACATGTACACACTTGGGTACCATACATCATGACTGTTATTATATCAAAACTAATATTAATCCCACTAATAATCCTTGTAATAATACTTCTTGTAATATTGATAATACTAATGAAACCACCAATATCAATAATAATAACAATAATAAGACTGTACGATTGGGAACCCCAAAACCCGTGGATCCCAACTGGATACACGTCCCCAAAAATCAACCTATATATATATATATATATATATATATATATATATATATATATATATATACACGCATACATGTGCATACATATATATATATAGATATACACATATACGTACGCATACATATACACATACACACATGCATGTACACACATATATACATATATACATACATACACATACATACACACGTACACACATCTATATATATAAGCACACATACATATATACACGTATATACACATATACATACACACATACATATACACACACGCACACGCGCACCAGCATACACACAATACATACACACATTCAGACCATCCGCAGGCGCAGACAACATCCCCATCCATCGTATCTCCAAATCTCCACAGACGTATACGAGACACATACACATATAGATACCAACACAGACACACGCATACACCCACATACACACACGCGCAGGGACACACAGAAACTCGCTCACTCACAACGCAGGAAAACACAGCAATACATGCACAAATGCAAAGACCTTTTTCAATAATAATAAGGTGCCTTTTTACTTCAGTAGTGTGGTGACCCCTACATGCCACTACAGTCCACACGGGTGTATATATATATATACATATATAACATACATACATATACACTCAGACACCCATACATTCTTGTAATATACATTGCTACAATACATATATACATATACATCCATATACATACACATACATACACATACACACACATATAAACATACACAAACATACACGCATACATAAATACACTTATACATACATATTTACACAAAATACAGACATATATATATATGTACACTGCCACCAAATGATATATCTAAAATAGAAATAGACATGAATTCATTTACTACATAATTCTCCTTTTCTATCAAACTCCACACGCATAGTTATATTACCCGGCCCCACCCGCTTGTTACCTTTTCCTAAGTTGTAGGTTTTTTTACTACGTAAAAATTTATAGTGAATTCAGCCTGAAGTTTATAGGCCTATCCTCATATTAAGTAAGCACTCTTTCGATGGTTACGCAGATGTATAACGATACAATAATAATATATAATAACATATGGCAGAAATCAGGGTATTTAGGTTATACAAACTGAGTATAAAAACTTATATATTGTAGTACTTACCTTCATCTTTATTCATTCCCCCTTATTTCTTTATTCTCTTTTTCTTCATTCACCCTTCATTCCTTACTTTCTTTTATCTATTTATCTATTTAATTTTCCTACCCAGGTATATAAAGATCATATATCCATACATGCATACACCCAAAAATATCCACATGCATACATTATTACGAGGTTCACCCAAACAATCTATTACTCGTTTGGTTCAAATATACTTTCATACAGGTATTTATTTAGGTTAGTAATACTATAACTGCTTGATGAAGTAGAATATTAAGCGACTTATGTAATCCATACGGGTAGGATCATAGTTGCGACCTCATTTATCCTCTTTGAGGGGTTATTTGATGGGGGTTAGTTGTTCTGGTCTACTAATTTAGAGTTCTTTAAGTGCGTGCATTCTGAAATGTTTGCAGGATATATCAGTTTCTTGTTTAATATTTAATAATTTATCCCTATCTTTAAACCTAGTTATCTCAAGTTTTTCTGATAAGCATAATGGACATGGTGAGTTCAATGAGTGGCAAGTATTGGCCCTTCTAATAATCTGCCATTCTATACTAGGTGTTTTATTGTCTCTAACTAATTTCCAGTAATATAACGATAAGGAAGTGTCTTTTTCGTATGTTTGATTATTCATCGAGCGTGTATGTCCATAGAATCTATTTTTGAAAGTCATTTGGGTACTACCTATGTAGAATCTTTCGTCCGTTGGGTTCTCTACTGGGAATATTCTAGCCTGGTATACCACTGATGAGGTCAGACATTCATTTTTATTGGGCATTCCTCGGGCTTTTGGCAGTTACATTTATTCACAGCCGTGTTAGCACTAGTATTTACACCTTCTCTATTAGTCATCCTTAAGATTCTTCCATTATGCTTTTTTATAATCCTTTCTAAGTTATCACTACAGCTATAACTTAATTTTAATGTGTTTTTATTAAATATTTTATGTAATATATTATTTGGTGGGAAATGCTTGTTAATAAGTTGTAAAAATTTTGTACCAAGTTTTGTTTTCAATATAATATTAAAGGGGGTGTGAACCAAATACTTTTCCTACTACGATTTCTATACCCATTTGTGCTAGCGTTAGTTACTTTATATTTTATCTCTATGTCTTTATACCCACTATTTTTAAGTGCTGTATTATAAATAGTTTTGAAAGTTACTTCATCAGATGAATTGTTATTTATTCTACTTTCAATAGATAACGGTATATGTTTAATAATGGATGGTGGATGGTTAGACTGTGGGTGTATATAAATAGGATTAGCGTTATCCTTCATATATGGTTTATAAGTATTTAAATCGAGATCTAAAGTAGCGTCAAGGAAGTTAACCTGTTTTAAGTTAGCATTAACTTCTACTTTTAGGCCAAAGTCTTTCATGTCCCTATGGATTGCTCTCCTAACCTGATCACATTTAACACTTGTAGCATTCCTCACTATTGTTAGCCCATCATCACGATATAAGCCTATGTTGCTCCTATCAATAATATTATATTTTGTTAAATTATAAATGATATAAAGTCCAACGAGATATGTCGCCTCTGCAGAGTCCAGCGATCCCATTGATACCCCGAAAAAGTCGTTTTGCCCATTTTTTGCCCATATTTTGCCCATTGTTCTCCGTTATAGACAAGGACAGTTGTGCGGCATTTCGTAATGATTTCAAAATCCTCATCGGAGACATTCAATTGCCTTTCCAAAAAGATCCTTTGTGATTGACGGGTAGTAATCCATTATGTCAAATTCTACAAAGGCATATTTTTCCTTGTTGGCAATGTTAAGAAACCATTTTACAGGATCCGCCGTATTTATCCATAGGTTCAGGTTGAATTGCCGTTTTAATTCTAGATTGATTCTCTCTAATATTCTTTTACTAATCTTTCCAATTCGGGTCTGGTTGGGTTGATCAATCTTGTTGTTGGTTTTGTGTGGAAGCTATGTTTATGATCCTTTAAAAGGATATACGCTTCGTTTCCTCTAAGCTTATTTACTCTATCACTGATTTGTAATTCATCAGTGATTTTCTTACTGTCCTTATTTATCAAATCAATTATGTTGCTATTTTTTCAAATTCTTCTGAACTAGGTCATTATATTTCTTCTTGTCTAATTTATAAAAGTTTCTGGTCTTATCCACCTTAACAAGGATATGCTGTGACTTGTTGATCTCCCTTACAATATTGTCGAGTTTTTTTTGGAAATGATTTTTAGTTTTGTGGAATTCTAAATTCCTAATTAGTGAGTAGAGATCCTTCTCGAATAGCACTAATATAGCACATATATTCGTTTCTGAATATCTGTATTAACATGTGTGTGTGTATGTGTCTGTGTGTGTGCATGTATGTGTGTAGATGGGTGTAGATTGAAAGACACCGGTCAGTACTCAGTGACCATAGGAAATGTTTTTAATTTACGGACTGCAAGACAAAAATACTAAATTCTAAAGTACCTTATGCCATAAAAACCAAAAGATGGGATAGATAAAAAGAAAGGGAAATGAAAAAGAAGATATTTATTATCTTCAAAGACCTCACTTGTCCTCTCCCCGCTTATGACTCCCAGCCAGGTTACATTCTAACTTTATAAACGAAATAGGAAAATGTTTTTGTTTGAAATATCAGTTTTCGACGGTAATTCTTGGCCTGAAGACGTAGTCCCCCAACGCGGGTGATTACGGAAACATGTATGCACATATGTAGCCATTAATGTTTGTATAAATAAATTTAATATACCTGCTCTGTTCACTCATTGAGCACTCTTTGGTATACACATGTTGTTTTATTGGATGTACTTCTAGGAAACTAAACTCTACTGGCTATATATATATATATATATATATATATATATATAAATGTGTTTCCAAAATATCCCTCCATGTACTATTAAAATTAATTCTATTGAACAGAACATATTTTGCGTCCCATTTATTTAGCTTATGAAGATTAAAATCAATATATAATTATACTAAGCTTTGTGTTTTTAATTTTGATAAAAAATAAATTACATAAGTGTGAGCTCAGAAAATGTCTAAACCTTAAGTTTTAAACTTAAGTGGCATTACGAACAAATTGAAGTGCATCTTATTTTGCTTTATTTGTGTTCAATAAAAAAGATATTGATTTTGAGTCTGAATCCTTTGAATGTTGAAATGGGAAGTTGTCTTCTACAATCTCATTGACATTATATCAAAAAAATTATATTTATTAGGAATTTAATAAATTGATGACTAATACTAGATTTCATAAAATCAAAGATTCTTAATGTTAACCAAGCGCATCTACCGCGCTTTTATCTTTTTTATACAAAGCTAAATAGAATTATTGCTTGCATTATGACCTCTTGCTTTTAACATGTGTCTTCATAAAAATCAATTAGTTCAAAACTGAATAATGTACACACGCACGCACATATATTAAGTTGAACAATTGCATTGTTTAATATTACAAAATTCTTTTGTTTCATTATTCATTTCTTAATCTTTTCAATGCATATAATAATTATTATTTCGTAATCACACGTTCAATAAAATTAATTTTGCATAATGTCGATAACATTTTCATTATAGCCAATAATAATGACAAATTACATAAGTTTAATAACCGTTTTACCCCCCAAATTATGGTCTCAGGTTCACTGTCATATTAATGTAAAAAAAATTACATTTTCTTTTTTAACGTGTACCCATTGACACCATTGTGTTTACTACCGTTATAATAAACTCATCCACGTTAATGTTTGTATGTAAAATTACAAAGACGAATGATGCTATCGATATAGAATAGCAATTAAAAAATCGACTGAACCAATTGAAAGCAGTTGTTTTGAACTTCATACGCAACACTGACATTTTTAGCATAAACATAATATTAAAAAAGAAGAAGGATTTCAAATGAGGAGGAAGGGCAGTTTTGTAGCATCTTTTAGTCTTTACTATCATTTATCGGAAAATGCAACAAACTTAAAAAATATTAGAAAGACTTCTTTTTAGAAAATGATTTTTAGAATGATTTAATCACATGTATTATTACGATTTTATTACATTGAAAAAAAAAACTATGATACTATGTTTCAGAAAATTCCTTCATCCTGTGTCAACACGTGGTAAAATCTGTTATGTTTTGTTCTAATGGATCATCCTCTAAGATAGGGGGCGGCAACTTTTGGGGGCTTGAGGGACCAACACTATGTTGATTATAGGAGGAGGAGCAAAATCTATGGCCACATTGTCAACGAGGACAACAATGTCATGCAATAAGTAAATAACCCTTATAATAATTGGTAAAAATAATAAAACAATTTAGCACAAATGTACATTGCTTTTTTTAAAAAAAAAAACGATACCATATAAAAGAAACTAAAATTAAAATTCCTTAAGGTGGAGGGGAAATTATGCAACTTACAATTGCATATGCGTTCAAATACGAATCCAAAAGATACATGTGGATTTAGGCTTAAATTTGGACTAGCGAATTGGCACTTTACTTTACTCGGTCGTAAAATACGTTTAAATATAATATTTTAATTTGTCCAGATTTCGTATATATTATTATAGAGTCCATGATAAAAGAAAGTATTAGGATGTCATCATCTAGAATCGAAACCGAAAGCAAAACTGTACTATTCAAAGCTGGTGACGTTACCACTATACCAAGGTGACACGCATATGAACTGATTAAAAATAAACTAAGAAGAATGTACAAAATGTATAAGGATTCTTTCAATTTTAATCCTTTTTTTTTAGACTCCTTAAAAACTATTTTAACCGGTTAAAGAACCATGAAATAACGGTTCATAAAAATCATTTGAGGTCCCTAGTGCCGCTTTGCGACTTTTAGTTTCGAAAGAGATAGAGTTTGAAAATATGAAGAAAGACAGACAGACAAACATAGTGAGTATAATAAATTAGATAATTAAAAATAAAAACCGTTTTCAATTGAATTAAAAATAAATTAAATTAAAAATAAAAAAAAACGTTTTCAAGTAAATTTAAATAAGAATTTTAATTTCTCAACTGTCACTGTAGTTTAGTTCATTTATATCGTGTCCTATAGTGGTGGGCCGAAAAAATTTCACTCGCAGCTGAGAGGTTGCACAGCTTTCCTCTAAAATATCTTCTACATTGGAATCATTGTAGCATATACTTTTCATCATGAGCTCATTACATCATTTTTAGGGGAGGGGTTAATTATCACTTCTCTTCTGTTCCATTATTCGGAACATTACCTCCTCTTTCATTGGTCCACCTCTAGATTTAGATCGACAGAACAAAGCAGCTTTGAACGTAATTATAACTCAATTTACATTTTTAAAAATAATATTTTGGTACAAGAATAATGAACACTGAACTAAAAAAAATGCAAAACAATTATAAAACTATACTCGCAGTATAACATGTCACGGGGTAAATTATACCATCTTCACAGATTTAGATTAAATGCATTTTGAAAGTACTATAATGTTATACAGGAATATATTGATCACTGTATATAAGTGTAAATTAAAGGTTTTTCTACGAAATCCCAAACTCTCTACGCGTGTCTTTCTCTATGGATATGTGGATGTTTCCCTAGCAAAAACGAAACATATATAATTTTGTAATGTTATGACCCTTTAGGCTGTGATCATAGCGTAGTATCTGTTAACTGTGGCAAGCGGAGTCAATGGTCAAAACATTATTATTATTGTTATTGTATTCTTATTAATTGATTTGGGCGACGGATGGTCGCTGGATCAGTTATTATGATTAGAAGAATAAACAATTAAATTGAGGAAGGAATGATTGACGTGTAAATCGCAAAAAGAATGCGAAAATAGAAAATAGATGTAAACATTCTTTTGGATTTGGATAAACAAATAACTAGATGGAAACATTGGGTTGGTCTGAGACACGTAATTAGGTGAGATTCAGAGAGTTGAGGATTGACCACGAGAGCGGACAGACGTCTAGACAGGGGTGTACAGACAGCTAGGAGCGGGCTGTATGAACAGAAAATGTAGACTAACTGCAGATCCTGTGAAAACCATTTGAGACAAGTGTAATAAATTTATATTACAAAAATATAAAGAGTTGTTTTAATGGTTTCACAAATAAGAACAGATGTCTCAATTATATGGCGCTGATCGCTTCATGGTTCGTCACGGAGCAGCGGGAAGATACAGAAGAACTCTTCAAGAAAAAGGTATGAAGCATATATTATTCTTCTTATATATGAACTGTAAAAATATCCCGTGTGATAAGTCTGATACAACATGACTCGGTTTACACGTCAATATCATGTCCTCCTGGGTAGACAACATACATACGATTAATACGTTTATTATCTGTCTGTTAAAAGAACAAAACCTGTAGTTTTAGTGAATTAATAAGCAAGAAGATACGCGTTCCTTTGAAACGATTTTATTCGCTAAATGTCGAAAGAAAAAAATGGACAGAATACTGCGACCAGAGAGATTTGAAGTGGAATCATCAACCCCGCAACCAGAAATTCGTCACAATAATTAGAAACCGACATTCAAAAATTATCTGAGTGCGATTAGTAATGACAGCGTGACTGTGAATACCTTTAAAACATGTTTGCACTTCTCAACACTATATCTGCAGCAATATACGATCTAATAAGAAACATCAATTACTACTATAATGCTATAAAAGCACTAGATGCCGTTTATATAAAAACCAGTGAACTTCATATGTAATAGACATCAGCTACTAACGTTTATCCAAAAATATTGATGCTTTTATACTCCAAATAGTAGGGGGTTTTCTAAGATATACAACTTCGAAACCATCACTGCTGAGGAAAATAAATTCGATATAAACGCGACGCGTTTGTTTTCGGAAACACCACTCTATTCGCCAACGCCTACTTTAAAAATCCGCATTCACTCTCCAAGAAACATACACTACGGCTAGATGACTAAAACAATCAGTCAATATTCTGAATGCTATGAAAATACTAGCAATACAATGGCTGCCACTATATCCTCGGGAATCTGCCTCTGTAACTACTATACGGAAAAGTATTAAACCCTTCATCTTGTTTCTTTCGTTGGAACTCACGCCCTTCGTGACTACTTTATCTGGCGCGTAGCGTCGAGTACAAAAAATGTAAAAACAAGGACACTGGGCTAAGATGTGAAGAGCTTTAGTTACTGCTCCTACAATTTACAAATCTGTTTACATTGAATATTATTTATTTATTGACATGGGACTGAAAATGGGGTCGCAGATACTTTTTTCGTATCTCTGTACTCACTCACACCTTGTAAGACCTTCATAATTTTCTTGTTCAATCATACCATCCTGGTATTACACGACTCTGGCACTTTACTAGAGCGAAAATGTCTCCCATTCAAATAAAAAGCATTACTGAATCGTGCAACTCCTGCCAGTTCCTAACACATAAATTCATTAATAGTAACTAGAAGACACTTGTAAAAGCAATGTTATCCTGTCAACGAATAAATATTTCACATGATCATTTCCAACGTCTGTATACGGTAACAAATAGCTTCACATGAGTTCTCCCGTTTTCCTGTCGCTTTCTCGTGCAGGAACACGACAAGCAAAACCATCACACGCTATCTAAGTAAGCTATTTTAAATTTTATGGATGTCTAATATGGTCCACACCGACATAGTTGCAAAGTATCTTGCGGAAGAGATTTAAAGGTTTTATTATTAGAAAAAGTTACTGGCACTTCTGAAATGAGTAGATACCATCCTGAAGGAAACGGACAAGTTTAGAAACTTAATTGCACATTATGAAATGCGATTCAAATAACTCTACACTCTCATAACCTGAAACTATCTTGTTGGGAAGATGTCATATCCGATGCTCTCCACGCAGTTAGATCACTACATCGCGGCGACATCCTTTGATCCTTTTGTAACACTAGCTACACTTTTAGAAATCAACCCGCACAATGCACACGTACTTTTACTCTCTGGTGTAGAAGCTACTGTTAATGTACGAGATGTACGAGATGTGACCCCTACATATACAAATAAAGAAGCTACTTACTGTAAAGATCTCTCTACAAACATTGCGATCCCTAAAGAATTGCCTATTGTTATAGAGAAACCGAATACAGTGCCGGAAGACGACTACGACGACGACGAAGAAGAAGAGGAAGAAGAAGGGGTAGAAGAAGAAGGAGAAGAAGAAGAAGAAGAAGAAGAAGAAAACAATGTTTCTCAAACAGCTAATAGTACGGATTTACAATTTCAGGAATCTGTACGAAGAGCATCTAGGATAAGGAAAATGTTTAATAAATATACAGACTTTGTAACGGAAGACTATATCCCTATAATTCTATCCTACGTCATCATAATTAAAAAGGGGAAAATGTTAATCTTTTAAAGATATTTTTACACCCTCAGTTAACTTGAACATGTCCAAGAATCCTAAGTAAAAATTATATAAACCATGAATTATTTCGATGTGCACTTTTAGCGAATAAAACCTTTATAAAGGAAAGAATGACTTGACTTCTTTGTTTTTTTTTTAATTGAGGTGGGAAGGATGTTAAAACCATAACAGTCTTTTTATTGAAAGATAATTTCATCATCCACTGTTATTGGAGAATTAAATACTGACGAAAACGGCAAAGCTTTGAAAGCGGCGGGAAGGGATTCGCGAATGATCTTTGGGAAGTGTTTACAGTAGGTTCCGTTGTGAAATACGATCAAACCTCTTTACAAATAAGCGAGAAAGAATTTTTTGGCGACCGGTGAATAAAAAGGGGAAAAGGAAATGTATTTTTGTACTAAAATTAAACGATTTACAGAATATAAAACATTCACGTTGGCAAAATCAAAAATGCCTCCACTTTTATAACTCGTAATACGAATTAAATATGGCGTGCTTATTAAAAAGAAATAGAGAGGTGACGAAAGATAGCTGTTAGTGGGTGCTTTGTGTATATACGTTAATGTACGGAGCAGAGATACAACCATAACTGAGGTTCGAGTTTCTACGTACATATAGACGTATTTACATATAACTTAAGAAAATGGCGGGCTTCTTGAAATGCTTAACAATACAACAGTGACGGATAAGAAATATCAGAGAGGGATTATGAAATCAGTTTCTCTTTTAAGAATGATATCACTAAAGGTCAATTGGGAATGAATTTCCATGGGAATCACAATAGACATCTCGTACGCCAAAAATTAATAAAACATAACACAAACAAAACAAAGAATAATGAAAAATTTGCTTATATTATTAAAAAAAATAATAGTGCCATGTGCTGATTTCTCATATTAACCCCCAACAAAATTAGCTGCTTTATTTGTTTATCGCCACCCATGTCAGCATATAGAATATATACACAATCAGTTTATAGCATAAATTTAGCTTCCTCAAGTGGGTGCAATTGAAATGCTCGGCCTTATGAGAGGACGCGAATGGTAATAAATCGACCTCTTTCCAAACAAGTAAGGAATGCGTGAAATAGTAATCAGAACAGATGAAAACACATTAAATTATTTATTCACAAATAAATATTTTCACCTACAAATTACAAAGGGTTATGAAAATTGAGAGGATTGGTGACGAAGGTGGGTAATCATACTATGCCTATCATACTGTTAACTGGACTCATTTTGACCGACAGATTGAAGCCTTTTTTTAAATATTTTTGCCGATCGTCACATCAATTATACTTATGACCACAATGTCATTCAGTGAAGTTTCTTATTAAAAATATACCAAATAGTTTTAAATTATTTGCTTACTAAAATACTACACTTTCATCCCATTTCTGTACGGCGGCTTCATTTTTAAGATAAAGTATATATATATATATATATATATATATATATATATATATATATATATATATATATATATATACATATATATATATATATATATATATATATGTATATATATATATATATATATACATAAAAAATTTTTCTCGTCCTGGCATTGATATTAAAAGCCTGCTATTTAAATATTGTTGTTCTTTCCAACTGCAAGAACTTAGATATCAGAGTCAAAAAGTGGGATTAAGAAGTCAGCGCCCGGAGGAGCATTCTGACCTGCAAACAGTACCTCGGGGGCCCCGTTAGCTTTCTCCGTTAAGGGCGCTTCAGGAGATTGGCAGTAAACCAACCATTTCTCAAAGAAAGAATGGAAGGCCCGGGATGGATCGACCACCTAGAACCGCATAGAACTAAACTTCCACTGTCAAATCAACAGAGACCGGATCATTACAGGAATGGTCTAATCTCTAAGAAAAATTCTTAGCCGAGCTACTATTAAAAAATTATTGAAAAGAACTTTTGAAAGTAATCAAAAGCGACTACATGAATATTTACTAATTTGCGTAATCGTTTGAAAAACGAGTGTTAATTATTTACTTGTTGACTTTTTAGGATTTTTTATTAGATTTTTGGTTTCATTCAACTATTATGCTGAATTCTATTTATGCATAGTTTCTAGATTCTGCATAATTGTGTATAATTTAGGAATGAAAACATTTTAGCACACAGAAATACATATCTACCTATATATATATATATATATATATATATATATATGTGTGTGTATATCTATATATATATATGAGTGACTTTGCTAGTGTGTTTGTG
Source organism: Euprymna scolopes (assembly GCF_053919585.1). Classification (NCBI taxonomy): domain Eukaryota; kingdom Metazoa; phylum Mollusca; class Cephalopoda; order Sepiida; family Sepiolidae; genus Euprymna; species Euprymna scolopes. The sequence continues at coordinate 76,880,323 of NC_136493.1, read as the reverse complement.
AAAGTCTCTACCAAACTCCTCTCTGAATATTTGGTATACAAAGTTTAAATTTGATATTTACGGCATAGTTAGTTTTTAGCCATTAAAATAGCTACTAAAGGATCAACATTTTAAAAGAAAAACATGGGCCTTGATTTGACGTAAGTTAACTTCACCCATTTTTTCTCATTCGCATGGACTGATAAAAGATATAGGTAAAACAACGTTATATTTTTAAATGTTTGTATACGTATGGATGTACGTCATACCCCAACGGATATGGCTTGAGCGCTATATGTTTTTGTTTCGATTCTAGCACACAAGTCATTTTCTTTTTTACTTTTGAAATCACAACTATATATCAGATACAGTACAATAACTGATAAAGAATTTTCTCTTTCTCCTTCCTCTTTCCCTCTCTCTCTCTCTCTCTCTCTCTCTAGATATATATATATATCTATATATATATATCTATATATATATATACTTTTATTAAAGAAATTGAAATATTTTGTGTCACTCTAGCAAACTGTCTATTAATGAAAAGGTTACATTTTGAAACTTTAATACTGCGAGTTAAAATTCTAGTTTTTTTTCCATGGATATATATATATATATATATATATATATATATATATATATATATATATATATATATATATGAATTCAATTGCCATTATACATTATGTTGATCTTCTATCGTTTATTTGGAAAAAATTATACATATATATATATATATATATATATATATATATATATATATGACCTTCCTGGCATTGCCCGGATATCCTTTATTTCTTATTCACCCTTTGCCCTGCCAATATTTGATTAAAAAGTCATAATCATTTTAACTTTTATCGAAACGAAAAGTTAGATTTTAACTCTTTAAGCAATATAACCATTTTAAAATGCGTCAACGTATACACTGAAAATATTATATTTAGATATTCAGTACATTATCTTGCAGTGTCGACAACTAATAAAATTAATATCTTTGTATTACTTCAATTTTTGAACCAAACAAAATAACTAAAATATATACCTCTCAAATAACGAATATATTTTTGTACAATCTACACAGTCATGACAGAAAAGAATAGACACTAAGATAACTATTTTACCAAGATCAATATATGCGTATTTATATCTAGAATATAGCTGAAATAACTTAGAGTATCTCACTTAAATTACATATAGCAATATTGAAGCATGTCATGAACGAAAGGAGCATCAGGCCTATCAGAATTTTTGTGAAGACGAATCGATCGACATGAAGGTGGTCCTAATCAACGCAAATAGTAGGAAATCTTTCACTGTCCCTTTCTACTGCTATAGAGTGATCGTACACGTCGCAAGAGAAGAAAAACAGTGCACAAAACCTCATCTTTAGTCTTGTGAAAAGAAATGTTGGTAAGGATCCTTGGTGCAAAGCTTCTGGGATTGCAACACAAATCGGTGTCATTCACAGAACAGCTGTCAGATATATTCACACATTGGGTTACTATGGGAAAGCGGCGAAAAGAAAACCTCTTCTTCGTCCTGTCATTATCAACCGCAGAAAAGATTGGGTTCGTGAAATGTTGGACGGACCTATGATCTTGTGTACCAAAAGTCATTTTCTCTGATGAGCAACGATTTGCATCAGGAAAGTGTTTAGTAAATATACAGACTTTGTAACGGAAGACTATATTCCTATAATTTTATTCTACGTCATCATAATTAAAAAGGGGAAAATGTTAATCTTTTAAAGATATTTTCTACACCGTCAGTTAACTTGAACATGTCCAAGAATCCTAAGTAAAAATTATATAAACCATGAATTATTTCGATGTGCACTTTTAGCGAATAAAACCTTTATAAAGGAAAGAATGACTTGACTTCTTTGTTTTTTTTTTAATTGAGGTGAGAAGGATGTTAAAACCATAACAGTCTTTCTATTGAAAGATAATTTCATCATCCACTGTTATTGGAGAATTAAATACTGACGAAAACCGCAAAGCTTTGAAAGCGGCGGGAAGGGATTCGCGAATGATCTTTGGGAAGTGTTTACAGTAGGTTCCGTTGTGAAATACGATCAAACCTCTTTACAAATAAGCGAGAAAGAATTTTTTGGCGACCGGTGAATAAAAAGGGGAAAAGGAAATGTATTTTTGTACTAAAATTAAACGATTTACAGAATATAAAACATTCACGTTGGCAAAATCAAAAATGCCTCCACTTTTATAACTCGTAATACGAATTAAATATGGCGTGCTTATTAAAAAGAAATAGAGAGGTGACGAAAGATAGCTGTTAGTGGGTGCTTTGTGTATATACGTTAGTGTACGGAACAGAGATACAACCATAACTGAGGTTCGAGTTTCTACGTACATATAGACGTATTTACATATAACTTAAGAAAATGGCGGGCTTCTTGAAATGCTTAACAATACAACAGTAACGGATAAGAACTATCAGAGAGGGATTATGAAATCAGTTTCTCTTTAAAGAATGATATGACAAAAGGTCAATTGGGGATGAATTTCCATGGGAATCACAATAGACACCTCGTTCGCCAAAAATTAATAAAACATAACACAAACAAAACAAAGAATAATGAAAAATTTGCTTATATTATTAAAAAAATAATAGTGCCATGTGCTGATTTCTCATATTAACCCCCAACAAAATTAGCTGCTTTATTTGTTTATCGCCACCCATGTCAGCATATAGAATATATACACAATCAGTTTATAGCATAAATTTAGCTTCCTCAAGTGGGTGCAATTGAAATGCTCGGCCTTATGAGAGGACGCTAAAGGTAATAAATCGACCTCTTTCCAATCAAGTAAGGAATGCGTGAAATAGTAATCAGAACAGATGAAAACACATTAAATCATTTATTCACAAATAAATATTTTCACCTACAAATTACAAAGGGTTATGAAAATTGAGAGGATTGGTGACGAAGGTGGGTAATCATACTATGCCTATCATACTGTTAACTGGACTCATTTTGACCGACAGATTGAAGCCTTTTTTTAAATATTTTTGCCGATCGTCACATCAATTATACTTATGACCACAATGTCATTCAATGAAGTTTCTTATTAAAAATATACCAAATAGTTTTAAATTATTATCTTACTAAAATACTACACTTTCATCCCATTTCTGTACGGCGGCTTCATTTTTAAGATAAAGTATATATATATATATATATATATATATATATATATATATATATATGTATATATATATGTATATATATATATATATGTATATATATATGTATATATATATATATATAAAGTGTTTTCTCGTCCTGGCATTGATATTAAAAGCCTGCTATTTAAATATTGTTGTTCTTTCCCACTGCAAGAACTTAGATATCAGAGTCAGAAAGTGGGATTAAGAAATCAGCGCCCGGAGGAGCATTCTGACCTGCAAAAAGTACCTCGGGGACCCCGTTAGCCTTCTCCGTTCAGGGCGCCTCAGGAGATTGGCAGTAAACCCACCATTTCTCAAAGAAAGAATGGAAGGCCCGGGATGGATCGACCACCTAGAACCGCATAGAACTAAACTTCCACTGTCAAATCAACAGAGACCGGATCATTACAGGAATGGTCTAATCTCTAAGAAAAATTCTTAGCCGAGCTACTATTTAAAAATTATTGAAAATAACCTTTGAAAGTAATCAAAAGCGACTACATGAAGATTTACTAATTTGCGTAATCGTTTGAAAAACGAGTGTTAATTATTTACTTGTTGACTTTTTAGGATTTTTTATTAGATTTTTGGTTTGATTTAACTATTATGCTGAATTCTATTTATGCATAGTTTCTACATTCTGCATAATTGTGTATAATTTAGGATGAAAACATTTTAGCGCACAGAAATACATATCTATCTACGTATTTTTCTCACTCTCTCTCTCTCTCTCTCTCTCTCTCTCTCTATATATATATATATATATATATATATATATATATATATATATATATATATATATATATATCAGTGACTTTGCTAGTGTGTTTGCCAAAGTATCTACGAAACTCCTCTCTGAATATTTGGTATAGAAAGTTTAAATTTGATATAGGGCATAGTTAGTTCTTAACCATTAAAATATCTACTAAAGGATCAATATTTTAAAAGAAAAGTATCGGCCTTGACTTGAAGTAAGTTGACTTTACCCGTTTTTTTCTCATTCGCATGGATTGATAAAAGTTATAAGTAAAATAACGTTATATTTTTAAATGTTTGTATACGTATGGATGTACGTCATACCCCAACGGATATGGCTTGAGCGCTATATGTTTTTGTTTCTTTTCTAGCACACAAGTCATTTTCTTTTTTACTTTTGAAATCACAACTATATATCAGATACAGTATAATAACTGATAAAGAATTTTCTCTTTCTCCTCCCTTTTTCTCTCTCTCTCTCTCTCTCTCGATATATATATATATATATATATATATATATATATATATATATATATATACTTTTATTAAAGAAATTGAAATATTTTGTGTCGCCCTAGCAAACTGTCTATTGAGTTAAATTTCTAGTTTTTTTTCCATGGATATATATATATATGTCCTGCCTGGCATTGCCCGGATATCCTTACTTTCTTATTCACCCCTTGCCTTTCCAATATTTGATTAAAAATCATAATCATTTTAACTTTTATCGAAACGAACTGATAAAGAATTTTCTCTTTCTCCTCCCTCTTTCTCTCTCTCTCACTCTCTCTCGATATATATATATATATATATATATATATATCAATATATATATATATATTCTTTTATTAAAGAAATTGAAATATTTTGTGTCGCTCTAGCAAACCGTCTGTTAATGAACAGGTTACATTTGGAAACTTTAATTCTTTAATATATATAATAATTCAATTGCCATTTTACATTATGTTGATCTTTTATCGTTTATTCGGAAAAAATTAGAAATATATATATATATATATATATATATATATATATATATATATATATATATATATATATATATATATATATATATGACCTTCCTGGCATTGCCCGGATATCCTTTATTTCTTATTCACCCTTTGCCCTGCCAATATTTATTAAAAATTCATAATCATTTTAACTTTTATCGAAACGAAAAGTTAGATTTTAACTCTTTCGGCCTTATGACCATTTTAAAATGCGTCAACGTATGTACTGAAAATATTATATTTAGATATTCAGTACATTACTTTGCAGTGTCGACAACTAATAAAATTAATATCTTTGTATTAATTCAATTTTTGAACCAAACAAAATAACTAAAATGCATACCTCTCAAATAACGAATATATTTTTGTACAATCTACACAGTCATGACAGAAAAGAATAGACACTAAGATGACTATTTTACCAAGATCAATATATGCGTATTTATATCTAGAATATAGCTGAAATAACTTAGAGTATCTCACTTAAATTACATATAGCAATATTGAAGCATGTCATGAATGAAAGGAGCATCAGGCCTATCAGAATTTTTGTGAAGACGAATCGTGGATCGACATGAAGGTGGTCCTAATCAACGCAAATGTCCCTTTCTACTCCTATAGAATGATCGTATACGTCACAAGAGAAGACAAACAGTGCACAAAACCTTTCTTTTTCTTTTTCTTTTCGTTTGAGGATTAGTGTATTTATAGTTATTTTTTTTATTGGTATAAGGTTGGTGCAGGATGGTTAAGGGCTAATTTTTTTAGTTTTAATTTCAATTTTCTTATTCAATACTTTATTCAATTTCTGTTAGTTATTGAATATAGTTAGTATATTTGTCCCGGTGTTAAATGAGACCCGGGTAAAAGGGCTGTAGTTTTTTTATAAGTATGGCTTCTAGTAATTTTAGTCGTCGTGTGCAATTGTTAAGGTATCGAATTTTAGTATTGTTAGTTAAGATATTTCTAATGTCGGATGACTTTATGTTTTTATCATGTGATGTTAGGTGTTGTTTTATGGCGTTATTGCCATCTAAATGATAGGTTAATCGTCGGGAGAATGTTGTTGTGGTGCTCATGTATGCGTTGTATGGGTTTTTAGAGTGGGTTCGGAGACATTCTTCGAAGGGGAAAATAAATTCACACACTACATTAGTAAGGCTTAGTGCGGTGTTAGTGTTATTATTGTTTTTAATTATTAAATTGGAGGTTTTAAATTTAGTATAATATATTATTAGTTTGATCTTTTTGCTATGGTCGGTGGGCTTCGTGTATCTTTAATTAGGTTTGTTATTATTTTTTCATCTGTTTTATAGTTAGTGTGTTGTTGGTTTTTATAGTATACTTTAATGTTGTCGTATTTGTTAGGGTCAGGGTTTATGTTTTTGTTGTGGAATGAGCTCAAATAAAGTTTCATGTGGTTATCGACGATTTTATTGGGAACATTATTGTTTATTAGGATTTGTTTTGTGTTTGTTAGTTCTTTGTAAAATATTGTCGGGTTCATGCTATATTGCATGAGCGATGAATCAATTTTTTTTTATAAAGGGTAGTTTTATATTTTTCTTGGCATAGTAATTTAAGAATATTGCATTATTATTGGTAGTTTTTTTTATTTTGATAGTTTGTATTTAGTGGGGTTGCTTGAATCTACTAATACGTCGAGAAATGGTATTTTATTATTTATGTTTAATTCGTGTGAAAATTCCATGACGGAATGTGTTTCTAGGTTTAGTTTGAGTTTTTTCTCGTATGGATTCGGCTGCAATGAATATGTCGTCGACATATCGAGCATAGATAGTGAGTTTATTTTTTTGATCTGAGAAGATTGCGTTTTCGAGGTGGGTCATGTAGTATTCTGCGAATGTAGAGCCTAGAGGTGATCTCATTGAAACGCCATCTATTTGGATGTATGCTTTCCCATAAGGGTCAGTGAATATATATATATATATATATATATATATATATAACTACTTCATTTACTCACACAAATTTAATATACGAAAGTATAGATTTATGCGTAAACTTTAAGTATTTACTTCAAAAGTACTCAATACGTAGGTAGAGCTAGTTAGTAATTTATAAAATATATATGGCGATTAAGCTACACTGAATATTCTGCGTTTCATCCACTGTAGGATTCGTCAGGCTTATGCGCGAATTTTATGGTTGCTGCTTGTTTTTATATATGTTGAGGATTTCTAGTTAGCCAATCAGCTTTCTAGTATCCACCGCGCCCCCTCCTATCAGCTAAAACAGATCCTTTGTTCGATAAAATGCATGCCCATTGGCTGATAGGAGGGGGCGCGGTGGATACTAGAAAGCTGATTGGCTAACTAGAAATCCTCAACATATATAAAAACAAGAAGCAACCATAAAATTCGCGCATAAGCCTGACGAATCCTACAGTGGATGAAACGCAGAATATTCAGTGTAGCTAAATCGCCATATATATTTTATAAATTACTATATATATATATATATATATATATATACATACATATATATACATGTATATACATATATATATATATTATATATATGACGTATAAATCATTAATTCATTCAAAACTGCTTTGTTTATGTCATTTATTCTACTCTGAATTTGTTCAAAATTTCGTAAATACGTTATATACTTAAAGAGATACATAATTTTATTAAGAAATACTGACCTGACTAAGTTGACTTGGCGGATTTTAATTCATATTTTCAAGAATAGTTATATACTTTTTGAAATGCTGCTGACGGTTAATATTTTACCAGGAGGGAAATCATTTTTTAAGCTGCATTATTGTGTTTGGTTTCTAATAAATCGCTTTGTAATTAATAGGACTATGAGAACAGCATATTCTTGTCTTTGTTTTGATTGATATCTTATATACGTTTATGTGATGTGAACATCGGTTGATTAATTGTGTCTAACTTTGTTTAATATATACTCGAGGGTCAAAACAATGAAAATAATATGCTGTTGTCATAGCCCTAGTAATTAATAAAAAGATATTTTAGAGTGTGTCTGTTTAAACAACATATCAATTCCGTTTGTTAACACCGGTTATTTATTAATACGAAAAGGAGTTTTTTGTATCTGTCTCTCAGAAAACGAACATGGCATCAATACCCAATTTGGTTTCATACTAAAAACCATATTTCAATGATCGAGTCTGAGGATAGTGTAGTATCTGTTCTACTGTCAAAATATAATCGTTTCCAGCTTTTGTGGAAAACGGGCTATTGTAGTATATTTTCTATTGTGATAAAACAAGCATCACCTCATTTTGGAGGTCACGCTTGCTTGTTATAAATTGCGACCCTAAAATGAAACCCACCTGTTTAAGGTCGTACAATAACAACGAAACAATTAGGTGCACTATAAAGGTGTAACAGCTTCGAAAGTTGTTTTCTAAAAGAAAGTGATCTTAAATTCAAAATATTTTATAGCTTAATTCTTGAAGTCCTTTTTTCTTCTTTGAAGCATCGAACCGCCATTTTGTTAATGTGTATTTGTATGAAAGAAAAGCGTTAAAAGCAAATGATCCCCTTTCCCCGTATTTAAACCAAAATGAAACGCAAAAATAAAAATAAAAATAAATAATTCGGTTAAACAGGGTGAAACAGGAAAATGTTTTTATGATCAACTGTAAGTTCATGTTGCGATGTTATAAAACCACACGTGATTGTAAAGAACTTGGCTGCCATATAATAATAAACGCAGCACAATAAAAATAAAACGTTGAAGTGCCTTAAAAGGGTTCATTTGTACGTAAAGGTTTGTTGTAAGGCCAGGTACATCTGTAGTAAAAGTAATAAGGTAAATAAATACAAAGTATGTGTATGTATTGGTTTAACGTTGATGAACTATTAATTATGACAATTTTATTATAATTTTAGAGTTTCTGTTTCTTCGGTGAACTGGCGTTTGTTTAACATGACTTTATCGTAAAGAAAGAAAAATGTACAAAGCGAAATTTGCCAGTTGTAGCTTTGGATTGACGAAATCTTAGATGACCAAACAGCTTGAAAAAAGTATTAATTCCAATAATATAGAAGAGCGTGCGTTTTTATTTACTCCCTAACACTGGCGTGTGTAATCGGTAAATGAAATACGAAAAAAAAAGCAAGTGAGCATGCATGATCCCTCGTGAGTGCACGGTGAACGAGGCATAAAAAAAAATGACTCAGTTCAGCATTTGCCCTTTTCGCCCTCATTTAGCCCCAAAAGTCCCCAGCGGACATCAAATCCTTGTGAAAATGAACAACCGTTGCAGTTATAGGCCTTAACATATGTAAATTTGAGTTCTGCACCATGCAAAAAAAAAAATGACTAATCCATCATTTGCCTCCTCCACTCTGCAAAACTGCTAAATAGACATACACATATAATTTCGGGCAAATATGGTAAAATACTCCCATAATTGAGTGTTTTTATTAACCCTAAAAAGTCCCTGGCGCACATCAAGAGTTATTGCGAAGTATAGACAAACAAAATTATATAGAAATCAGTTAGTTACAACTTTTCAGAAATCCAAGGCGTCAATTGTTTTAATAAGCACAAAAGTGTCGATTTTAGCCTTTTTAACACAAAAGGCTAAAAGTAATGGTCTAACTTATACAATTATATTTTTATATTTTATTCTTTAAAATTTATATTTTTACCTTTTTATTTTGTATTATTTATAATGATTTATACTTCAAATTAATACTAAGCTGTAATACCGACACACCTACTAACATATGCAGACTTAACATAAATCCCCCTATTTCGAGTAAACCCCTTTCATAATTATAGCCCATAAATACATATGATTAATTAAACATCCTCTTCTTCTGTATTCTTCCCGAGAGTTTAGATGCACATATGCACACATATATTGAACCCACCATACGTGGTATACATCGACCTTCATTATATAATAAAGGCTGCATTCCTCCACTATCACAGAGATCACTTTAGTTCTCTCATTCTCTCCCCAAGCAGTTTCAATATTTTACCTCTCACTGCATAATTATTTCGCTCGTAATGTAGCTATCGCTAGACGTCGCATCCGTATTATGTTATCTAGCACGTTCTCTCCTCTTCCATGATATAAAGAGTTTTACTTATCGTATATCCCTAATTGATGTATCATACTTATTGAATAAACAAATAAACCCATATATATTAGTATATATTTTATATTGCCCTTTTTTATTTTATTGATATTCTATATATATTTTCTGGTTCATTTAAGCCTTAACCATAAAATTTATCTCTGCTATAAGAATAATTTGATAATTTCTTTTTCTTCTTCTGATGAGAAGAATAGCAAGAATAGCATTCTTTGAAAAACCGTGAATTAATAATTTTTGAAAATTGTTTTTACGTATTCTATCGAATAATAAATTTAACTGTAAATTTTAATTTACAGTTTTATTTTTTTCCATCATATATATATATATATATATATATATATATATATATATATATATATATATATATATAGAGAGAGAGAGAGAGAGAGAGAGAGAGAGAGAGGGAGATTGATCCATTTGAACGTAATTACTTTATACATACGTAATTACTTTATATATACATATACAGATTGAGACAGTAAGGGAGAAGAAGAAGAAGAAGAAGAAGAAGAAGAAGAAGAAGAAGAGCTGTAGATGATATTATTCCATAAATTAGTAGGTGATCCTTAATCTAAAATATTGCTGTTTGATTAATGACATCGATTCTGATCAAATAATTAATCGCATGATGATGAATGGGGTTGATTAAAATTTAAAGAAAAAGTTCTTATTTTTCGAACTTTAATTATAAGACGCTAGCTGAGGTCATACTCTATACTGGATAACATATGTATTAACACAGATATTGTCGGTTTGTCATTCACCCGTTTTAAGCTATGGTGAGTAGTATATCATTAGGGGCCACTTTGTGCAGAGGCTGTTCATATCAAGTGAAAGATACGTCTTGGGCAATCAGTCCGATAGAACCTGAGCCATTTTGAAACCGATAACCTTTTACTGACGGACTCAGGTGTGTTTATTTCTAGCATGCGTTTACTAATAATCGCCTATGGGTCCTCTGTTAGGGAATGCTAACAGAGTTTCTCAGGCATTTCTGTAGACCAGAGTGCACTTCTGCTAGAGCACTGATGATTAAATACCCACGTGTTTTTGTATTGATATTTTTGTTTTATTTATATTCTTGCTACTGAGCGACTATTTATCCAGGAAAAAGATTACTGAGATGGATAGATTAACAATTGAATGATGATTAATGCTATGAAAGTATTGGAAAGCTTTAATGTATCATCCATTCAAAAGAACGGCTAACTTTAAATTTAGAAAGGTTTGGCAAGAATCGAATTTAGAAACAAAGACACAACAATTTATAAAAAAACAAAGAATTTTAGGTTTAGTCTAAAAATTCATAACTCAAAGTTAAGACGCCGAATATGGAATCGGTTTACATTAATATGAAATAGAACGGAAGTCACTAAACATGAAATGAAATACGAAACCATGCGGAAATAATTTATTTCAAAAGTTATTTTAGTTTTAACACTTTTTGTTTTATCATGAAACAATAAAAATAATAAGCTTTCGTTTTTAGCATTTCTATAAACAGTTTTTTTTTACAGTTATTTTATCACGAAAAACCCCTGAGATGTTTATGATTTACATTTAGGTACTGTTGATATTTCGTTAGTCGAATAATGAAGGAAGTTTCGGTTTTGTAATTCAATTGAAGGTAGCTACTTTGTTTTGTGATACGTTATTTATGACAAAGTTATTTATGACATATTTATTTATGACAAAGTTATTTATGACAAAGTTATGTGATAAAATTTGTGAAAAAAATTATTCCCATATAAATATATTTTAAATATTTAGAAATTATTTATAAAAATATAAACTACAGAAAGTTTGAATTACGTTTTTGAATTAACATATTTCCATAAATATTATAAATATAAAAAAAATATTTATGGAAATGTTAAAACTAAGAATTTATTATTTTTTATTGCTTCAGATAAAACAAGTGGTTCTATATGGTTTCGTATTGCGTTTCATGCTTAGTGACTATTAAGTAAACCGAGTTTACTTTCTAGCATCTAAATTTCAAGTAGTGAATTTTTGGACTTTACCGATTTTTAAATCATTGTCTTTTACGTTCCCGACGAATACTCATTCTCAGCTTAAAGATATTAGCCTAACAAGGATAAGTAAGAATTCTCAGACGGTCTCTGTTTTGAGATCCTATTTATTCCTTGCCTCATAACAATGAGAATTTTGGCAGCTAACATGCTAGAGAAAGAACAAGCTGGTCTATAATTTACCTTAGTAGTCCCGTCGGAATTTCCGGTTAGGTATGTGAGGTGATTAGCAATACATTTGTTCTCAAAGATATGAATTAAAGCATGAGAATGTGAACTCTCTAAGATTAAACAGAACTTACTCGACAGAAAAAGCCACTTCCCCGACAAACAAAGCAGATGTATTTTACTCCCAAAATCTGAATGTAAGAAAGTATGTTTATTTTTAAACCATTTTAACCACAGAAGAAAATCACAAGCATGCATACAAAAATTTAAAATAAAAACGAATACACCTGGATCCGCTTTACAAAGAACATCTATTTGCTTCAATAGGCATGGAGAATAACATCAGGTAAGTTTTCCGATTGACGAAAATATGAAAATGATAACGTAACAGGAAAATATTCATTCCAGACGACTTGGCATATACCAAAATGGAAAGAAGTTGAAAGGATGAAGGAGTTCACAAATAACGATTTAAGGAGCGAGACTAATCTTTACGCTCATAAAAAAGAGGCGGAAATCTCTAAAATGTGAAATACCTAATTGATTAATAGGATAATAATGGTCTTAACTTGACACAACAAAAACTAATTTACAGAACTTAGTGATATATTCAGTTGCAAACTCACAACATCCTAGAAGAACCGCGTCGCCTACAAGTGTATTAATGTTCTTTATACATGCAAAATGAATTGCTTTCAATTCTAAGACCTTCTTTATGGCAGGAGGCTAAACTGAGCCAAAGAGTGTAGAAAGACTTGCAATCTCTGTGAACAAATACATATAAAGTATGTATGCGACTCGCATTAACAACAAACAAAACCTAAGATGAATCACAAACAAAAAATAGCTCGAGGTAGTACACGACTGAAAGTTAAGGCCGTTAACATATTGTCCGTAAAAGATGTAACCTGATAAAAATAATTAATGGTTGGTATGTCATTCGTTTTGATACATATGCACCCAGTTTCACATTTGCACGTTAAGATATTTTTGGTATGTCGAATAAGAAAAAAACTGGAGATATGTTTATAAGAAGAAGGCGAACAATATGTAAATATCTATTCCATTCACGCTCATACATGTAGATACTTTTTCTGTCTCTATAACGTTATGCTTATATATGTCAATGCACAGTATTTGTTCCTAATTATTCGATCATTATAAATTTGGGGAAAAAGATGCCACGCATATGGGCTAATTTTTATTTCATTTAGTTTTATACAAAACAAATAAAAAGGGTGTGATTTTGTAAAATTTTAACAATAGGTACTGCACATCAATTACTAAATATTCTCAAATTTTTCTGTTTTTTTTTAAATCATTTTAAAGACTTTTAGGCATAATATAACCCAACATTCCATTTGAAAATTCAAATCTGAACAAATGTGTAGAAAGACTTGCATGCAAACTTGAATTTTATCTATAGTTAGTAGATTACTTGACTCAAAATTTATTCTGAAGCCGCTTAAATTTTTAGTCTTCAATTTTAAGAAAATTTCTCCAACGAAAAAAAAAAAATGTGATTGATATTTTTATCAAACTTAAAATTAGAAATTTAAACATAAGTGTTCGTATCAGTATATGTTGATTTTGATATTCATAGGGCGATATGAAAAAAGTGAAAAACTGTTCGGGAAATTCATTTAATATCGTGTGTTCGGTAAAGATTATTTTTGTTCGGTAAAGATTATTAATATCGTGTGTTTGGTACAGATTATTTTTGCGTCGATTTGGAACACCAAATTGACACAAAAATAATCTTTACCATATCAGATAAGATGGTTTAGTACGTGAATAAAAACTCGTATGAATAGTAAGGTAATCACTTTTGATATATAATTTTCTTTTTTGTTTTATTTTTCAAATTTACAGTTTAATAAAGAAAAGGTAAATAATTAATATAAGTATATGATTAAAGGTAAATAATTAATATTAGTATATAATTAAAGGTAAATAATCAATATAAGTATATAATTAAAGGTAAATAATTAATATTAGTATATAATTAATGGTAAATAATTAATATAAGTATATAATTAAAGCTAAATAATTAATATAAGTATATAATTAAAGCTAAATAATTAATATAAGTATATAATTAAAAGGTAAATAATTAATATAAGTATATAATCAAAGGTAAATAATTAATATGAGTATATAATTAAAGGTAAATAATTAATCTATATATCTATAAAAGTGAACGTGTCTGTCTGTCTGTCTGTCTGTCTGTGTACATTTCCCTACGCAATAACTCTGTCAATTTTTAGTCTATAGATTCGAAGTTTGAAATACCGGGTACTGAGATTTGGGAAAATTGATGTGACGGGCGTCAGCCAGAAATTTGGCTGTTAAGGGGTCAAATTTCAACGATTTGACCTTTAAGAACTCTACCAAACTCCTCCGACAATTTTGGGTCTAGACACTTGAAATTTTAGATATAGGTTCCTTGAACCTGGATCTAATTTAATAAAGTGATTTGAGCCCGAAACTATAAATTTTAAGGGGTCATAATAGGGGTCAAATTAAAAAAAATTTACTCTTTTTTTTTTTTGCTCAGCATACACCTCCAAACACCCGGGCAACGCCGGGCTGAAATGATAGTATGAGTATATAATTAAAAGGTAAATAATTAATATAAGTATATAATTAAAAGGTAAATAATTAATATTAGTATATAATTAAAAGGTAAATAATTAATATAAGTATATAATTAAAAGGTAAATAATTAATATAAGTATATAATTAAAGGTAAATAATTAATATAAGTATATAATTAAAGGTAAATAATTAATATAGACATACATAATAGAGCTACTTGTTTTGTACACACTTGGAATGAAATCGAGTATCACGCGGTAAAAAGCATAGCGAGATGTCTGTTACGATAACATTCAAATTTCTGCATATTACTACAGTCAGGGAAATAGTGGACGGTGATGAAATTTCAAAGTTTAGCAGTTTGTGGGAAAGAAACTATGAGAGTCAAAGGCATTCCAGCTTCTAGGGTTCTCTATTAGTGAAAGCAAGGATTTTTTGCTGTTTTTCGGTTTAAGCGGATGTATTTATATCGACGGTGCACAAGTGCTACACGTCCGTCAGATCACATCCAATTAAAGTACTTATAAAAGAGGCACCGGAATGCAAAATTGTGGAGATGGGACTGAAGGTGTGGCTTGCGGGACTTATTAGATTGAAGAACTTTTTTGGGATCCTCTCTTAAATGCACCAGCTTAGATGTAGTATGTATGCATGGACGATTACTGACTCTCTCTCCCTCCCTCCCTCTCTGTCTTCTTTCTCTCTCTCTTTCTTTCTCCCTCTCTCTCTCATTTTCTCTCTCTCTATATATATATATATATAATATGTATGTATATATATGTAAAAGTATGCACTTATTTATGCATATGTATTTATGCATATATATGTCTACATATCAGTGTATATATGTATATATCTGTGTGTATTTATATATATGTCTATATATACATGTATATATACATATGTGTGTGTGTGTGTGTGTGTGTGTGTGCGTGCGCAGGGGGGAACGATGAATTTCTCGCCATAAAAACAACACTACAGTTTTATTTCAAAACTTTAAAACGAATACTCGACGGATGGCGGCGATCAAGCTGGCTTTTGGGTTGTGTGAAGTCCTGTTAGTGATGTTCTCGACGTATGACCAACCGAAGTAGTTCAGCGGGTTCAAATCGAGGGAGGAGGGGCATCAGTGAGAGAAGGATACAAAGTCATAACACTTTTCTGAAGTCAAGCCTATATCTCTTTAGAGTTGTGGGCCGGTACCGAGTCCTGCTGTCACACCCAAAGATTGTAGCCGCTACCTGATTGTACCAGGGGATAACCACGCTTTTCAGCACACCCAGGTACATTTTGGTGTTAACTTTCAAGCCGACTTCGACGATGTAAGGTGGTATGATGTGGCCCTCACGTGAAACTCCACCATAGACCATAACCGTGACCGGAAACTTCGTTGAGCTGCGCTCTCAAGCGTTGAACCGTCCGGATTTGCATTTTGAGGGTGATGGCAATGGTCCTGTTGACATAACTTGGATAGATAGAGAGCATGAGTTTTAGAGCGGCACATCTCCGATCTCGCTCGTTGTGCATTGCGTCACTTTCAGACATGATAAAAGGCTTCTATCGCTCTTTGGATTTGTACACAGCTGATCTACTAGTAGATGGTCTTTAACAAACAAAAAGAAAGAAAACCAGTTTTAACCAAACGGAAATGAAATCAAATCTTTTCTAGAGCGAAAATTTCATCGTTCCACCCTGTATCAATATCGAGGGTTTTTTGAAGCAGGGAAACAATGTTATTGTTTTTTTATATTTAATATTTTTTTTTATATTTCAAGCGGCCCTCCGCTCATGTTCACAAAAAAGTAGGGAAATAAAGATGAAGACGTTGGACACATTTGTTTCAGTTTCAAAACATTTGCGATACACAATTTTGTAATCAACTGCGTCTTGATTTTTGGTATTTGGTTGAAATGAATGCTAATGCGTTGCAAAATTAAAAAAAGTAAAACAATTAAAAGTTATTACATTCGTCTTCCACAAATGGCAAAAATAATTCTCGCGAACTCTTTTAAACATTGTTGCAAGGAATGAATGCATCCCAAAATACAAATTTCCAATTTTTTAAACGTATTTCATTTTTATTTCGCTACTTTGTTGTGAATAAGAGAAGACGACTGTTAAAATATAAAAATAAAATATTAGATAAAAAAACACATCTGTTCCATTCTTCAAAAAGCCATCATAACCTTGAAATTTTTATTCTAGAAGCATGCGTAAATATTTTAACAGTATGTATTTTTTTTACAATGTGGTCACCACTTATCAAGGCACGGAAGCCACTCAGGGTTAAGGGTTATTGTAAGTACAGTACGTGAGTGTGGAGATTTAATAAAGTGTCTACTTAAGGGGGGTTTATCAGGAATTTGTTTACGTTGGACTTGAAGCCATCCAGATTGTAGTCAGGTGGGAAGCAGGCAGACGGAACAGAGTTCTACAGGCGTGCAGTTCTAAGAAAGAAGCTTTTTTCATGGAATCTACGTTTTGATTAAGGCATAGATAAGGAGTGGGGAAAGTTTTTGACAGTGGATTCAGCTAAAATGGTGTTTTTCGTAAAAGATTGGCGAGGGGGACCAGAGATTAGAGGTCAGACGAGCACTTGCCATGGAAATAACGATAAAACAAAGATAGGCTTGCAACGTCTCTTCTGTGGGAGAGAGGTTGCAGGGAAGAGATAAGGGCATCCCCCACTAAGCCACGAAGTCTATTTTGTACTCTGTCAAGGTAGGATAGGCTGTTTTTAACAGCTCCTGCCCAGATATGGCAGCAGTATTCCATCCTTGGACGTACTTGGCTTTTATATAGATAGAGAATTGCATCAGTAGTGAGATATCTTCTGGAGCGGTAGAAGAACCCCACCATCTTTCCAGCGACCTTGGCAACAGACTTAATGTACGTGTTCCATTTCAGATCAGGAGTAAAGGTCAAGCCCAGAAGCTTGTCAAAACATGGGGCTTCTCCTAGATGAGAGCCACCCATTTCAATTGATGCACGTCGGGGGTCAGAGCGTTGATGATGTAAAGATAGGAGTTTGGTTTTAGATGCATTAAAGGTAACCAGCCACGTCTTCCCCCACTGAACTACGCGCTCGAGATCAGAGGAGTATGTATATATGTATATGCATATATATGTGTGTATATATATGTATATATGTGTGTGTGTGTGTGTGTGTAAGTATATATACAGTGGCGCTCAAAACAAAGTCCGCACTTGTCAGTTTTTTTTTAAAAACGCAAATTTAAGCTAAATTGAATGTAACTGTTTAAACAAGGTGCACCTCATTTGATTCGTCTTTTATTCCACTACTAGCATTTCAGCCCGGTGTTGCTCGGGATTTTGGATTTGTTTGTTGAGCAACAAAAAAAAAGTGGTAGTAGGAAGGTAGACTCGAACCCGTACGGCGAAAGAGGAAAAGAACGGGGAAAAACCTGACGTCTTCGCTGTTACGACCACCGCCAAACCGGAAATAACTTATGTTTAAATTAAGGCTAGACAATCGAAAAGAAGAGATTACTTAAAAAAAATATCGGCAAAAAAAGCGACCACCCCTGGATATGGACGAAGATATTAATGTTTTTAGCCAATTTTTCGATATTTGACGTCTGAAATGGCGACCTTCAAAACGATGCTGATCTTGGTAAAATCTGTCGCCTCTGTCGAAAGTTTTATGCATACATGCAAACATACATACATACATTTATATATTGGTAACTAAAAATTTTCGACCCAAACAGATTAAAAAGCATGCCCTATCTTTCAATACACTTTATGTCAAATTTCAAATGTTTAGACCAGAAAATGTCTGTATATTTAGTAGAGACCGAAGAAGTCATTTTTTTAAAACTTTGACCCCTATTATGACCCCTGAAAGTTTATTGTTTTTGGCTCATATCAAGTTATTAAGTTAGATCCATGTTCAAGGAACCTATATTTAAAGTTTCAAGTGTTTAGACCCAAAATTGGCGAAGGAGTTTGGTAGAGTTCTCAAAGGTCACATCGTTGGACTTTGACCCCTTAACAGCCAAATATCTGGCCGAAAACCGACCACAAAGACTTTCCCAAATCTCCGTAGCCTGTATATCAAATTTCAAGTCTATAGGCTCAAAATTGAGTTATTGCGTAGGGAAATGTACACACACACACACACACACACACATTCACTTTTATAGGTATACCAGCGTTGCCCGGCTGTATGGATGTGTATGTTGAGTAAAAAAAAAAAGAGGTAATAGGAAGGTAGGCTCGAACCCGTACCGCGAAGTAGGAAAAGAACGGGAGGAAAACCTGATGTCTTTGCTGTTACGACCACCGCCAAACCGGAAGTGACGTAGGTTTAAATTAAGGCTAGACAATGCAAAGGAGAGCATGACTTTCGAAAATATCGGCGAAAAAAAACAAAACAATTTTCTACTTCCCGCCTGTAGAAAAGTGTCTAGTTGAATGTGAAGATATTAATGCTTTTAGCCAATTGTTCGGTATTTGTCGTCTGAAAGGCCGAAATTCACAATCATACTGATCTTGGTAAAATCCGTCTGAGTAATTTGGTAGAGACCGCAGAAGTCAATTTCTTTTACTTTGGCCCCTGAACTGTTATTGTTTTGGTTTAAATCAAGTTATTATGTTAGATCCATGTCCAAGGAACCTATATCTAAAATTTCAAGTGTCTAGACTCAAAATTGGCGAAGGAGTTTGGTAGAGTTCTCAAAGGTCAAATCGGTGAACTTTGACCCCTTAACAGCCACATTTCTAGCTAAAAACGGATTACAAAGATTTTCCAAAATATCACTACCCTGTATATCAAATTTCAAGTATTTAGACTTAAAGTTGACAGAGTTATTGCGTTGGAAAATATATACACACAGACACACAGACAAACACAGAGACACGTTCACTTTTATATATAGATATAGATAGATATATAGATAGATAATTTTACCTGTTCATATTTTACTTTTAACTGAAGTATCCTACTGTTCACGTCAGTTGAAAAAATTAACTTCAAATCGAAAAATCAAAAAGAAAAATCAAAAAGAAACTCTGCAGCAACAAATGAGCTGAAAACCAGATTAAAATATCATCTTTTAAGGCAGCAAAGCGTCTCTAATCGTAATTGTTGTTATTCCAGGTTATACAGCGTAACATTTAGTCTATATGCCTCGATTTTTTCTTCGTGATTGTTAGGAACTCATAAATCTCCGCCATTCTGGTTTAGTCAATTGAGAAATCGGCCGGAGATTGAAATGTAAAAAATAATGGTATGAATGACTGTGCAAAAGCACCAAAACCCCGGCAGTGTTTGTGATGTCTTTTAATATGATTGTCCTAGAGTTACTTCTTTCTGGGAAAACAATGCTATCAAGATCCGCAGCATCAGAGATTTGAAATGGCTCCCCAAATCCAACAACAGTGTAACCTTGTTAAAAGTGCTATTTTTATACAGTTAAGAACAGATTAAAGGAATTTCATTTGCGAGCTTGTGTTGCAAGACGCAAGCCAATGATTTCTGTACATAACACACAACATCGTCTGGACTTCGTTAGATACAATGAAGTTAAGGACCGTTTGTATTGATCGAAAGTGATTTTAGCGACGAAAGCAAGTTCAATAGGCTAGGCAGTGAAGGTAGGACAAAGAATTTAATCCTATGTGCACAGTTTAACGCTGTAAGATGGTGAATTTCAGTTTTGGTGTTGAGCGTTATTCATGCCACTGGTCCAGGCCCTATAGTTCGCTTGCATGGTCGAATTAATTTGACCAAATGCATTGATGTGTTCATGGAGCATTTCTACGTTATTTTAGCCGAAATATGGATGATAATCCCATCTTCGTGCATGATAATGCTCCCATTCACACAGCTGGCAATATCAAGAGGTTCCTTGAGGAGCATGGTATTCCGTGTTTGGATTGGCCTGCATCATCTCCAGCCCTCAATCATATCGAAAAAGTATGCCATTACATCAAGCTTGGCCTTTTGGTCAAGATGAAAGTGTAGTATCTGTTCCGGCAGATACTACACTTAAGATAATTTGTACCAGTCAATGGAGGGGAAACCCTCTATACTGGGACAATTATTTTTGGTAACCAGAGTGACCCCTTTTAGGGGAGCTGGTTTTTACCTCACATTAAAAACGGCCTTGTGCCTAATTTGCTCAGTGGGGGAGCAAATAAATACCATCTGTTCCGGCAGATACTGCAAGCTATGACAAGCAAAGACCAGATGTGGGGGCAACCCCACATGTCTGACCTTTAACCAGCTCCCATTTCCCACCTCTCGGGAGCTGGTCCCCTTTTCCCCTTCCCCCTCCCTTCACTCCTCACATTAAAAATCGGCCTTGTGCCTAATTTGCTCGGTGGGGGAGCAAATAAATACCATCTGTTCCGGCAGATACTGCAAGCTATGACTAGCTAGGACTAGCTATGACTAGCAAAGACCAGATGTGGGGGCAACCCTACATGCTTGACCTTTAACCAGCTCCCATTTCCCACCTCTCGGGAGC
Organism: Euprymna scolopes; assembly: GCF_053919585.1. NCBI lineage: Eukaryota > Metazoa > Mollusca > Cephalopoda > Sepiida > Sepiolidae > Euprymna > Euprymna scolopes. The sequence continues at coordinate 76,858,984 of NC_136493.1, read as the reverse complement.
TGGTCCCCTTTTTCCCTTCCCCCTCCCTTCACTCCTCACATTAAAAATCGGCCTTGTGCCTAATTTGCTCGGTGGGGCAGCAAATAAATACCATCTGTTCCGGCAGATGCTGCACTTAAGATAATTTGTACCAGTCAATGGAGGGGAAACCCTCTATACTGGGACAATTATTATTTTTGGTAACCAGAGTGCCCCCATTTTGCCTACTTTTAGGAGAGCTGGTTTTTACCTCACATTAAAAACGGCCTTGTGCCTAATTTGCTCAGTGGGGGAGCAAATAAATACCATCTGTTCCGCCAGATACTGCACTTAAGATGGTTTGTACCAGTCAATGGAGGGGAAACCCTCTATACTGGGACAATTGTTATTTTTGGTAACCAGAGTGCCCCCTTTTTTCCTACTTTAAAGGGAGCTGGTTTTTACCTCACATTAAAAACGGCCTTGTGCCTAATTTGCTCAGTGGGGGAGCAAATAAATACCATCTGTTCCGGCAGATGCTGCACTTAAGATAATTTGTACCAGTCAATGGAGGGGAAACCCTCTATACTGGGACAATTATTATTTTTGGTAACCAGAGTGCCCCCTTTTTGCCTACTATTAGGGGAGCTGGTTTTTACCTCACATTAAAAACGGCCTTGTGCCTAATTTGCTCGGTGGGGGGGGCAAATAAATGCCATCTGTTCCGGCAGATGCTGCACTTAAGATAATTTGTACCAGTCAATGGAGGGGAAACCCTCTATACTGGGACAATTATTATTTTTGGTAACCAGAGTGCCCCCTTTTTGCCTATTTTAGGGGAGCTGGTTTTTACCTCACATTAAAAACGGCCTTGTGCCTAATTTGCTCAGTGGGGGAGCAAATAAATACCATCTGTTCCGGCAGATACTGCAAGCTATGACTAGCTCTGACTAGCAAAGACCAGATGTGGGGGCAACCCCACATGTCTGACCTTTAACCAGCTCCCATTTCCCACCTCTCGGGAGCTGGTCCCCTTTTCCCTTACCCCTCCCTTCACTCCTCACATTAAAAATTGGCCTTGTGCCTAATTTGCTCGGTGGGGGAGCAAATAAATACCATCTGTTCTGCCAGATGCTGCAAGCTATGACTAGCTATGACTAGCAAAGACCAGATGTGGGGGCAACCCCACATGCCTGACCTTTAACCAGCTCCCATTTCCCACCTCTCGGAAGCTGGTCCCCTTTTTCCTTTCCCCCTCCCTTCACTCCTCACATTAAAAATTGGCCTTGTGCCTAATTTTCTCGGTGGGGGAGCAAATAAATACCATCTGTTCCGCCAGATGCTGCAAGCTATGACTACCTATGACTAGCAAAGACCAGATGTGGGGGCAACCCCACATGCCTGACCATTAACCAGCTCCCATTTCCCACCTCTCGGGAGCTGGTCCCCTTTTCCCCTTCCCCTTCCCTTCACTCCTCACATTAAAAATCGGCCTTGTGCCTAATTTGCTCGGTGGGGGAGCAAATAAATACCATCTGTTCCGCCAGATGCTGCAAGCTATGACTAGCAAAGACCAGATGTGGGGGCAACCCCACATACCTGACCATTAACCAGCTCCCATTTCCCACCTCTCGGGAGTTGGTCCCCTTTTTCCCTTCCCCCTCCCTTCACTCCTCACATTAAAAATCGGCCTTGTGCCTAATTTGCTCGGTGGGGGAGCAAATAAATACCATCTGTTCCGACAGATGCTGCAAGCTATGACTAGCTATGACTAGCAAAGACCAGATGTGGGGGCAACCCCACATGCCTGACCATTAACCAGCTCCCATTTCCCACCTCTCGGGAGCTGGTCCCCTTTTTCCCTTCCCCCTCCCTTCACTCCTCACATTAAAAATTGGCCTTGTGCCTAATTTGCTCGGTGGGGGAGCAAATAAATACCATCTGTTCCGGCAGATGCTGCACTTAAGATAATTTGTACCAGTCAATGGAGGGGAAACCCTCTATACTGGGACAATTATTATTTTTGGTAACCAGAGTGCCCCCTTTTTTGCCTATTTTAAGGGGAGCTGGTTTTTACCTCACATTAAAAACGGCCTTGTGCCTAATTTGCTCAGTGGGGGAGCAAATAAATACCATCTGTTCCGGCAGATACTGCAAGCTATGACTAGCTCTGACTAGCAAAGACCAGATGTGGGGGCAACCCCACATGTCTGACCTTTAACCAGCTCCCATTTCCCACCTCTCGGGAGCTGGTCCCCTTTTCCCTTCCCCCTCCCTTCACTCCTCACATTAAAAATTGGCCTTGTGCCTAATTTGCTCGGTGGGGGAGCAAATAAATACCATCTGTTACGCCAGATGCTGCAAGCTATGACTAGCTATGACTAGCAAAGACCAGATGTGGGGGCAACCCCACATGCCTGACCATTAACCAGCTCCCATTTCCCACCTCTCGGGAGCTGGTCCCCTTTTCCCCTTCCCCTTCCCTTCACTCCTCACATTAAAAATCGGCCTTGTGCCTAATTTGCTCGGTGGGAGAGCAAATAAATACCATCTGTTCCGCCAGATGCTGCAAGCTATGACTAGCAAAGACCAGATGTGGGGGCAACCCCACATGCCTGACCATTAACCAGCTCCCATTTCCCACCTCTCGGGAGCTGGTCCCCTTTTTCCCCTCCCCCTCCCTTCAGTCCTCACATTAAAAATTGGCCTTGTGCCTTATTTACTCGGTGGGGGAGCAAATAAATACCATCTGTTCCGGCAGATACTGCAAGCAAAGACCATATGTGGGGGCAACTCCACATATAAGACCTTGGTCAATGTAGGGGCAACCCTTCATACCAATTGTCACTATCCAACTCCCGTACTCCCCGGGGAGTTGGTCCCCATCTCCCCTTCACTCCTCACTTTAAACATCGGCCTTGTGCCTAATTTGCTCGGTGGGGGAGCAAATAAATACCATCTGTTCCGGCAGATACTGCAAGCTATGACTGGTTATGACTAGCTATGACTAGCAAAGACCGGATGTGGGGGCAAACACACATGCCTGACCATTAACCAGCTCCCATTTCCCACCTCTCGGGAGCTGGTCCCCTTTTTCCCTTCCCCTTCCCTTCACTCCTCACATTAAAAATCGGCCTTGTGCCTAATTTGCTCGGTGGGGGAGCAAATAAATACCATATGTTCCGGCAGATACTGCAAGCTATAACTAGCTATGACTAGCAAAGACCAGATGTGGGGGCAACCCCACATGTCTGACCTTTAACCAGCTCCCATTTCCCACCTGTCGGGAGCTGGTCCCCTTTTCCCTTACCCCTCCCTTCACTCCTCACATTAAAAATCGGCCTTGTGCCTAATTTGCTCGGTGGGGGAGCAAATAAATACCATCTGTTCCGCCAGATACTGCAAGCTATGACTAGCTATGACTAGCAAAGACCAGATGTGGGGGCAACCCCACATGTCTGACCTTTAACCAGCTCCCATTTCCCACCTGTCGGGAGCTGGTCCCCTTTTCCCTTACCCCTCCCTTCACTCCTCACATTAAAAATCGGCCTTGTGCCTAATTTGCTCGGTGGGGGAGCAAATAAATACCATCTGTTCCGCCAGATACTGCAAGCTAAGACTAGCTATGACTAGCAAAGACCAGATGTGGGGGCAACCCCACATGTCTGACCTTTAACCAGCTCCCATTTCCCACCTGTCGGGAGCTGGTCCCCTTTTCCCTTACCCCTCCCTTCACTCCTCACATTAAAAATCGGCCTTGTGCCTAATTTGCTCGGTGGGGGAGCAAATAAATACCATCTGTTCCGGCAGATACTGCAAGCTATGACTAGCTATGACTAGCAAAGACCAGATGTGGGGGCAACCCCACATGCCTGACCTTTAACCAGCTCCCATTTCCCACCTCTCGGAAGCTGGTCCCCTTTTTCCCTTCCCCCTCCCTTCACTCCTCACATTAAAAATTGGCCTTGTGCCTAATTTTCTCGGTGGGGGAGCAAATAAATACCATCTGTTCCGGCAGATACTGCAAGCAAAGACCATATTTGGGGGTAACCCCACATATAAGTTATTGGTCAATGTAGGGGCAACTCTTCATACCAATTGTCACCATCCAGCTCTCCTACTCCCCGGGGAGTTGGTCCCCATTTCCCCTTCACTCCTCACATTAAAATTCGGCCTTGTGCCTAATTTGCTCGGTGAGGGAGCAAATAAATACCATCTGTTCATATGCTGCACTTCCATTTCTTGTTCTCTTTCGGTGGAGGAGAAATCCTTCACGACTGAGACAATTTTTATTTTTTTACCTTTTCTCCACGTTAAAAAAAAACGACCCTGGTGTCTAACTCTGTCCCGTTGGGAGGCATAGTAAATAGGTACATCAAGCAACAGTTACGCGATGATCAAATTTCAAATATAGAAGAACTTTAGGCAAATATTAAAGAGAAATGAGATGCCTTTTCACCGGAGTATTAGTATAGGATGCCACAAAAAAATTGCAGGATGTCAAATTGTTGTGCTACTAGATACTAACTAGTTCCTTGCGTTGCTGTTATATTTGCGTTGCATTAATATTCTAAAGTTACATTTAAATGCAGGGTTTCTGTTTGCCGTCTCGATTCAAAGTATTTTTTTAAAGTGACGTGAACTTCAATTAAAAGTTAAATATGAACAGGTATATATATATATATATATATATATATATATATATATATATATATATATATATATATATATATATATCCTTGGATCCTGTTGAAAAGATAAACAGATAAACGATGGATGCACCAACTCAGGTGTGACATCAATAGAATATGCATGGACGAATAGCGATTTTGTAAATGGACAGAATACTCTCAAGTGTGAGCAATCTTATATCACGATAGAGAAGCCACCTTCTTTGCAGCAGCAATGCACTCAATGTATTTGGCCCAGTTCATATTTCCTGTGTATGTTTAACCGGGGAGTTTGAAGAAAGAATTGTCATGTAGGGTGTTATTTTCTATGGCTATCGGTGGTTGGGAAGGTTTCTTGTAATTGTTAAACGAGAGCAGCTTAATCATAGTAGCATTAAAGTTTAGCATCCATTTACGCCTTCATCCCACTCATCTAGAGATAGTTTTCTAAGGATTCTGCCATTGACTTAAATTTTTGTACATTTTTCCCCCTCATGTCTGTTATAGAGCTTTGTATCATCGGCAAATATATCCATCTCGGACTCACTATTATCATTGAGGTCGTTAATGAATATCAGGAATAATGGTAATACAAGATCGTCCCCTGAGGGAGTCTCGCATTAACATTATGCTGTTTGGATAACGTGGACGGTCCTCTTGTCAAAAAAAGGATCTAATTATATTTAGTATCCGTCTATGATTTTATTTTAATTAGGATCTCTTCATACTAGACTTTGTCAAAGGCGTTTTTAGTAACGGCTCCTCCCTTGGGGTTGGGATTTAAGTGTGAATTCTACAGATACCACTAGATGTTCTGCATTTCCAAGTGGACAATGGTCATTAGTCACACGATCGTCGGTAACTCTAATAAGAGATATGCCTATAAGTGAATCTTGCTGGTGTTTACAATCTGGGAGGCGGGGGGAGGAACATGACTGTGTAAAGGGATAGGTTATAGATAAGTTTTAAGTAAAGCGTTTTGCTGTATCCATGGAATTTGAGAAACCATTTTTATGGTGGACATTAGTCACTAAACACATGTACTTAGGTGTTACTATCTTGATAGAGTATTGTATGCATACTATCAGAGACATCATCGATTAAGGTACAGTCCTGACTTAAAGGAAAACGGTTGAGAAAATATAAGTAAATAACACTGTTAAAAGGCTAGTCGAAATCATATGACAACCTGATCATCCGATTCAAGACGTAGCACTTTAATCAATGGAAGGGTGCAACGAATATAGAAACTAAGTCTATGCATGTATCTATCCTTGTCCTTACGGCAGAAAGGGAAATATCCTGCCATGTTTAAGTAGTTAGAGAGGATTGGGTGATTTACGTTAGTTTCACTTACTGTCCGATGAGTTTTCTAAGAGGTAAGAAACTACATAATTTAGGCTACGTACAAGTCCAAAAATATTTGTAAGGAAAGGAAGCAAATTGGTTTTGTTTCGGTGGGTGTCTGGTTTCATTGTGATATTTGTTTGGGTTGTCATTTCATTACGGTTTTGCTTAATTTAAGGTTGGGGTAGAGTGTTGAGCAAAGTGTGAGAATTTACAAAGCCACGTATGCATACACAAGTAGTTTATTAGTCGAGTATTTTCTAGAAGGTTGTGGACACATGAATACCCACCAGAGATGGCGGCAAGGTCTCTTTCCATGCGCTACATGGAACTACAACTATCACGATATTATACTGTTGATAGAGCAGCGCTAAGCGCTACTAAAGAGTTAGGAGACTTGTACTGGTAGTCGGAAACAATAGTCAGACAAACTGTCAAACCAGTACCCTCAGCCTTTCAGACAAGAACAGCCCAGACCATCCGAGTGAAATGGCATGCAAGCAAACCCAATTTGCTCAGTTTGTGCGAAAAAGAAATTGAAGATTAGGGACGGCGTTAATTGTAACTGTTAGGAAACATGGCCAAGTATATATATATATATATATATATATATATATATATATATATATATATATATATATATATATATATATATAGTAGAACCGCGGGGTACGGTTTCCTTTGGATACGGTTTTCTAAGATTACGATTTTTTTCTGACCCCTGCTTACGGTATTTACTCCGCTTTACGGTGTAAGTTATAATTATATCCATGTGTATTATATACTGTATTGTATTTTGCCGTATCCTGTGGTTCTACTGTATATATATATGCCGTATCCCGTGGTTCTAGTGTGTATATATATATATATATATATATATATATATATATATATATATATATATATATATATATATATTTCAGAGGAAACATAATTTAATTTAAATACCAAAAAAAAAACAAAGAAATGGGCAGGTGAAATTAAAATTTTCCCTAAGGCCTTATCGTCTGACCCTCTAAGAGGAAACGTCAGAATGATAGATTAAAAACTAAGAAAACGAATGAGGGAAGAGGGGAATTTTGGTTACAGTTGGAAGAACAGTGGAGAAAAAAAAAAAAATCTCACTGTTCAGGTGGTTTTAAATCAATGAATATCTCCAACTGATGTCTAAGAATCTTTTGTCTACACAGGCTAGGTCGAGAGTTGTTAATAACTAACGCCTCAATGATATTGAGATGATAGTTCGACCTAGCACTGTATAAAACAGAAAACCACCCATCGGAATATTGATCGGCACACCTATTTATACTCAACAGGTGATCGCCGATGGCAGACTCATGAGCCTGGGAGTGCCCGGATGCTCTCGAAACCTGGTGTAGTCGAATATCCCGAGGGATATGTTGGGATATTCTCATTTCTAATCTTTGGGACGTTTTGCCAACGTAGTCAGCTCCACACTGACAAACGAATTTATAAACAACAGAGTTCTTTTGAATGGTTGGCAAAACATCTTTACGAAAAGAAGAGAAAAAGGTTCGAGTTGTGTAAACTACTCTAAGCATAGTAGCTGGAAAACATCGTTGAGTAGCAGAAGAAATCCTTTTAACAATATGAAGGCCATCAGGACCCAACCATGGTAATTTTAGATAAATGGGACAACGTGATGGAAACATATGTTTACCAATATGTTTCCATCACGTTGTCCCATTTATCTAAAATTACCATGGTTGGGTCCTGATGGCCTTCATATTGTTAAAAGGATTTCTTCTGCTACTCAACGATGTTTTCCAGCTACTATGCTTAGAGTAGTTTACACAACTCGAAACTTTTTCTCTTCTTTTCGTAAAGATGTTTTGCCAATCATTCAAAAGAACTCTGTTGTTTATAAATTCGTTTGTCAGTGTGGAGCTGACTACGTTGGCAAAACGTCCCAAAGATTAGAAATGAGAATATCCCAACATATCCCTCGGGATATTCGACTACACCAGGTTTCGAGAGCATCCGGGCACTCCCAGGCTCATGAGTCTGCCATCGGCGATCACCTGTTGAGTATAAATAGGTGTGCCGATCAATATTCCGATGGGTGGTTTTCTGTTTTATACAGTGCTAGGTCGAACTATCATCTCAATATCATTGAGGCGTTAGTTATTAACAACTCTCGACCTAGCCTGTGTAGACAAAAGATTCTTAGACATCAGTTGGAGATATTCATTGATTTAAAACCACCTGAACAGTGAGATTTTTTTTTTTGTTTTTTTGTTTTTTTTTCTCCACTGTTCTTCCAACTGTAACCAAAATTCCCCTCTTCCCTCATTCGTTTTCTTAGTTTTTAATCTATCATTCTGACGTTTCCTCTTAGAGGGTCAGACGATAAGGCCTTAGGGAAAATTTTAATTTCACCTGCCCATTTCTTTGTTTTTTTTTTGGTATTTAAATTAAATTATGTTTCCTCTGAAATTTCTCCTTCCATTCTGCTGTACCAAAAATTTACTTATATATATATATATATATATATATATATATATATAGACAACATTATTTCTTGAAGACACATTTCATTAAATATTACAGATTATTTATGCCTGCATATTTCTCATTAGTATTTTCAAAATGCCTGGTAATTTTAGAATTTTAGATCGGAACTGGCAGATGAAGCTACTATTTTGATTGTATAGCAAAATACTTGTGGTTCTTTCTGGCGCCTCTTTAAGGTTGTGTGGTTCTGAGCACAGAAATAGCATACAGCAGTGACAAGTATTATTTTGATTCTTCGGACTGTTATTCTTATCTGAGATATTATTTTTAACCGTTCACCCGGCGTATATTCCAGCCTTATTTTGGTGAATAGTTTCAAACTCAGAAATCTTTATATCAAACTCTGGAATGTTTACTGAATTTCGAACGGAACCCTTTTCATAAGATTACTTACTTTTCTGGTAGATTATTTTGATGCGTTAAGTAATCTTAAGCAATACTTAATTAGCATTGTCTCTAATTGTGATTGGGTTTTACCCTGCAGAATATTATCACGGAGGATTATCGTTTTATTCGTTGCGCCATTGGTCTATATGGATAATTATATAAGAATTGTAGAAGTTTTAAGGTTATTTCACCTTTATTGCTTTATTGTTGCTACATATAACTACAAATTATTGATCATCATGTAAATAATTTCGAAACACAAGTGACATGTTTGTAAGTGAGAATTGAAATACATAAATGTGACTTATTTCATTTGTCTTTATTCCATATGATGTAGAGTGCGTCAAATATAAAAGTAAATAGTCCTTAATCTATGGAGAAAGATGTGCAAGTTAAATATACATAAGAAAACAACGTAGAAGTTAAATATACATAAGAAAACAACGTAGAATTCCTCATCCACACCGATATATATATTATAGTTTTTCTTCCGAAATAGAATTGCATGGGCATTAAAGATAAAATCTTTAGGATGTTTGGAACTTTCTAGACAGTTATTGTCGAGTGTCTATTATTACAGCGTTACGGTATTTTATTCAGTTTACCTTATAAATAAGACCATAACGAGAAAGATAGGTTTTGCTAAATTTGTAGATTAACTCTATTCGCTGAATGTCCCCACAAAAAATATTTTTAAGCGAATGGTGGCTTTGCAAATATATAGGTGTAAGAAGTTTTCTGACAAGGTAGAGAGGGCTCACTTTCATGGCAGCAGATTTAGTCGTATCTTTTCTGCATTTGTTCTAATTCATATTGTATGTGCCCATTAGTTTGGATAGTTTGAATGTTACACTCACGGAGAGGATGCTATTTGTTGTGACAACTGGTGGCTATAGAAGTGTGTTATTATTGGTAAAGGAAAGCATTAAATGTTATAATTTATTTATGTGTCCGTTCACTTACAGACTGGATGTAATTTTTTAAGGTTGGTTGGTTGGTTGGTTGGTTTTTATTTTACGGCATATCAACCCTTTTCGGGTTATTTAATGCCGAATCCAAAGATTTTGAAGGAAATATTTTTTTAATAGAATATATTTGTTGTTTTCACGTCGGTTTCTATTTAACCCATAGTTGGGACCCTAACAGGTACTACCACTCCGGGTCAGAGTGGACCTTGGAGCAATGGTAATTAAAGGGTGGCTCCACACTCCCCAAACCCGCAAGCTGGGGTCTCACCACTGAATATAGTTTAAGGTTATATCCAGGACCCCCATTGAGGGACTTTTACCCTTTGCAGGGGGGAGCAGTCGGCGTATTCTAATGCCCACCGACAGGGCCAATTTTTAAGGATTCAGCCATAGCTGTGAATATGTACGTGCACTATTTTTTCGAGCGTAGATAGTAGAATCATCGACAAATATATTCATCTCAGACACAATTGAATCATACAAGTCGTTTATAACAAACCAGGAACAATAACAGTCCAAGGATCATCCATTTGTGTACTACCACAGTAATGTCATTCTTTTTGTATTTAAGACTATCAATGTCAACACAGATCTTTTGTGCCATGAAGAATCGGCCTATATTTAATATTCTGTCCAAAAATACTATAGTAATTGACATCAATGAGGAGAGCGCCATGCATGTTTTTATATTACGTTTTCACCCCAAACAAGGCACAGTGCCATTTTTCTGTTGGGGCTACTATCAGGAATATAAGTTGCAAGGATACTATGTAGGGAGATGAGCAGCAAGATGTGTATTTACATTACATTTGAACTTCTGCATGTCAGTACAGTTGGGGGATCAGAAACCCGGAAGGGAATTCCAAAGTTTAGCAGTTCTGAGGAGGAAACTATTCAGGTAGAAGGCTTTCTGACATCTGGGAATCTCTACTGTGTAGAGGTGGGACTTTGCTGCTAGTCTGGTTTGTCGGGCGTATTTGCGTCGAGGGGGTACAAGGGTTTGTAGTTCGTCGGAGCATCCACTATTAAAATACTTGTAAAACAGGCAGAGGAATGCAACATTTCATCGGTGGGACAGAGGCTGAAGCTTAGATTACAGTTCAGGACCTATCAAGTTGAATCCTGTCCAAGAGTGAGAGGCTAGTAGCAGATGCACAAGCCCAAATGTGACAACAATACTCCATACATGGGTGAATGGTGGCCTTTATGGGTGTACAGGACACTTTCAGGCGTAAGTAACTTTTTAGCACGGTAGAAGAGAGCCCACCTCTCTCGCAGCAGCCTTGGCAATGTCCTCGATGTATCTGTCCCAACTCATGTGCTTTCGCCAGGGAGTTTGAACGAAGTAGTTTCAAGTAATGTATCTTTAGCTATAGCTATGGGTGGTTGAGAAGGATTTTTTGTAATTATTAAAGAAAACGAGTTTAGTCTTGGCAGCACTGAAAGTTACCGTCCATTGTCGTGCCTATTTCACTATAGACCGTAGGTCTTCCTCTAAGGGTTCTGCCATTGCCTGTGATATGCGATCATTTGTTTTCCCCTCGTGCTTATTATAGAGCGTGGTATTGTCAGCAAATATTCCCATCTAAGAGACAACTTTATCAGGGAGTTAATTTATGGATATCATAAATAATAAAGGTCCAAGGATCGACCCCTTGGGGTACACCCGCATTTATATCATATTGTTTTCACGTACGATGATCGAGGACAACCTGGATTCTTCTCTTATTTAAGAAGGATTTAATTGTATTAAGTATTCTTCCAGTAATACCATAGGATCTGATTTTCATGAGAAGACCATCGTGCCATACCCTGTCAAAAGCCTTAGATATATCTATGGCTACTCCCCTTCCTTGCTTTATCAAGTGCATGGCATATACGTTCAGAGATTACATTTAGGATATTTGCAGTAAACCGGCTTGCCTAAATCCATATTGATAGTCGGACAGTAGTTTAGCAACATTAAGGTGGTGAACTAGAACTTGAATAAATATTGACTCAAATATTTTGGCGAAAAGATGGAGGAGACTAATGGAGCGATCATTTAATGGGTCAGTGTTTTTTGCCAGAATTCTTATAGAATGGTACCACATAAGCAGTTATCTAACAGTCAGGAAAGCAAGATTCGTAAACGCATTTGTTGAAAAGTTTAAAGAGAACTAGAGCAACCTCAGCCGGGATGAGATCAGGTCTACATGCTTTTGAGGTGTCTAGGTTTTTATATCATGTACTTAAAAAAGGGGTGATTTTGAGATCACTTAGTGTACTTTCTGCTCGCAAAAGGAAAATCAAGGAAGGAGAGGTCTGCTGAGTCTAAAGTAAAGTTTGAAGCAAAGTTTTCTCGGTTGCCATGCAAACAATCTCATGATTGTTGGATAGTGGAGGAATTGTTGATTGCTCATTATTTACTCAATGTTTTTAGATATATCAACTGCTATCGCCTTAGGTTTATTTACTTTGTCCAGGGTATATTATATACCTCTAGAGATCATCGTTGATATATGAGCAGTAGAAAATGCTTGCTTAAATTTATACGAGGTGACAGACTGTCGTAAGATTGATTCAAGAACTATAGATTATAGCGGGATTAGACTGAGGCGATAATTTTGTCCGTAAGTTCTTTTACCAGAATTTGTGGTATAGTTTGGAGAAAATAGGCGCCGGGTCGGGAGAGCATTTCTTTATTACTATAACTGGGATAATATAAGCTCCACATACTTTAGAAGTGTGAACGTTTATAGAATACCTAATATATAAAATAATTCATCATTATTCGAGGTAAATGATGATTTAGTTGTTAGATAGCGGGGGAATTGTTGATTTCTTACTATACACTAAACTCCGGAAACTTTGAGTTCCTAATTTTTATGACAAAATGTGTTTTCTAGTCATCTTTGTATACTTCTCTGCCTATTCCAGTGATTTCGTCGCGTTATAATTGTTTGTCTATTAGGAGTTGACTTATAACTGTTGAACTAACGGAACGTTTAGTTCCTCCGAGCAGTAGTATCTGCAAAGTTCGAAATGAACCATAATGTATATTAGGGATTTCTGTAGAAGACATTTGCTTCAATAGACGTTTTGACCCATTTGATTACCTTCTTTGCCTAACGATCAGCAAGAAAATAAAACGTTTCACTAGATGATCCATCTTTTACTTGATATCTAATGGATTTCCAATCTGCTTTTTCGAAGTATCTAGTGTTACGGCTGACAGGCTTTTAGGTCTAGCCTTTAATTTGATACCAACCATTATCACACGATGATCAGCATTACCGTGTGGGAAATGGACATGCGTCACACCAACCTCCGGAAGAGTGGCCAAGCATAGGAAAAGCAGTAAGGCAAAGTGAAGGTTCATTCAGTTTCGAATCGACATTGAATAAAAATGAATCCTAAATACATTTTACATTATAAAGCAAGATTGTGATTTATTTATGAGAGAAAAGTATAAAATAACAATGAGACATTATCTCCAATCATAACTTATTAGAATCTAGATAGCATGAAAATAAATGGCAAAGTGTGTTTGGCTTATTGATTACGACTCATTTATATAAAATCTCTAAATATGCTTAGCCTACATAAGCACGATAATGCATAGACTACGATTTCTGAATCTAAAGTACATGACATTTATAACTGAATAAATATTGTCGATAGAAAGAGATCCTCGTCTTTTTTAATCTTTTGAAAATGAAACTTAAATGTACGCACTTTTAACATCAAATAAGATCCATATTTCTAAATCCACAATGCATTTGAATTAATATGTAACACTTTCAGTTTATACGAAAAGTCACTCTAGTTACTCATTTCTAGGAGTTCAGCAGAATACACTTAGACTACTTATCCTCTCTAATATAAAGAGTTAATTGTTCTGAATCAACAGTGCATAAAGATAAATGATAAATGTTGTAGTCACCATGCAGGTCCATAAAGAAAAACAGTAAAAGTTGCACTACATATAGTCTATCGGGATTAAACCCACACTGTTCCTCTTACAAGATGGAATCTTGCGATTTTTGTTCGATGATGAATATTCACTTATGCAAATAAGTATTATTTTGTATAAGCAAATTCTCGTCGAGAGGAAACAAGGAGTAACGTTGACACGACTAGTGTTCAATGGAAGAAAAGAGCAAGTATGGGATTGGCGTGATTTGTGCCAGGTTATTCGATTGACGAGATTCGTGTTTGGGAGATTTCGTTATTTCAATTCGAGAGCTGAACTTTTATGGTATTAGTGTAATATTTAAAAACATTTTAATACAAGTCGAAAATCTGACGTTTTCGTTATTGTGTGAGTGTGTGCGTTTTCATCTTTAAATATTGCAATCTATTTTCGACATTTTGCCGTTCTGTTGATTTGTGACATAATGACGGATACAAAGTTCGATGTGAAACTCATCCGAGAGTTTGTCATAGACTGGATTAGATGAATGGGGCAAACATTTCGCGCATGTACTGTTTAAAAAAATGGGATTAATCATTCATTGCGGTTAACGAAAGCATCTGCTGAAATCAATGTCTTGGTATGCAGAAATACATATTGAACTCCGACCTACTGCTCACATATGAAGCTATTAGGCACTGGTTGAGTTTCAGACATTGTATGTACATGTGAGTGTTTTCAACTTTCAGCAATACAGTAAACATGTTTTACTTACAGACTATAATACTTTAGTGGCTCTTTTATAAGAGAAAAACTAAATGTACATAACCCACGTCAACCGGCTTTATACTAGGATTAATTTTCCTACTATTCAGGGCATGAAAAGTACAATAAATATTATTTTACTTATCAAGTAAGACGCTCTAGTGACTCTTTTTTAAGTGAAAATTGAATTATATATGTCCTAAGCCACTCATGCTGATATGTAGAGGTCTGTTTGTTGAATCAATCTTGCATAAATATGAAAGGTAAGCACGCTTTGAACTCGGTTAGGATGGCTTAAAGAACCATTCATAACGTCAAAGCGGAATATACATAACTTACGTCATCTGCTTTGATGCAGAAGTTCGGCTCCATGAATTTCAAATGCGTCGAAATTAATGTAAAACAAATTTTAGCTTTAGTAAGACACACTAGTAACTCGTTTCTGAGAAAAAATGGAATATACCTAGGTATGGTTATCGCCAGTTAATGCAAATTTTGCATTTATTTTTATATTATTTTGGATCCAATATATAGTAATGATTTAAATAGTTCTTTTTAAATGACTCATGCGCCACCACTGAGAATTGAAACCAAAACTTTTAGCTCCTTTGCCGTTAATGTCCGAGCTATGTAGACATGTTTGCTGCAAGGCTAAAAATTAAAACATGAACAAATAGCTATTACGTTACGCATGCATATTCGTAATGCCGTCGTTCGACCTTCACCTAGCAAATTACATTTTTTTTTAATTTTCACACTTTTGCGCCGATTTTCCCCGGCTAACACCCAAATATAAAGTTTCTCATGGGTTCGAATACCCTATATATTAAGTTTCATGTCTGAAGACAAAAAACTGACAAAGGAGTTTGATAGACAATTTTTTAAACACACACACATATATATATACGCATACATAAATATATATAGAAAGAGGTTTGTGTTTACTATAACCTTTTTACGCAAATATTACGCAGCTATAAATTATGTAGGATATCTGCATGAATATAATTACACGTAATAGTTAACTAAAGATGATTATCCCATAAGAAAACCGAAAAAACTAATACGGAATTAATTAAAATGGCTGTTTAAAAGAATATGCAAATAAGCCAGATGTTTTTTAAGATGAATGCAATTCCAGGACCAATATATAGCAAAGTTGTATTTTCTTTTTAAATAATCAGAAAAAAGGTTCGCGTTTTTTCTTCTTGGCCTTCGGGCCAAGATCTTTTTATTGTTATCAAATCGTAGTATCTGTTTCGGCAGATGCTGCAATCAAAGTTATATGTGGAGGCAACCCCACATATAAGACCATTGCTCTTGAGCAATCAGTTTTGTTCAATGTATGGGGAAACCCTTCATACCAATTGCCACTATCCAATTCCCTCTCAGGGAAACTGGCCTCCCTCCCCTCACTCTCCACATTAAAAAACGGCCTCGTGCCTGATTTTCTCAGTGAGGAATCAAATAAATAACTAAATAAATAGAAAAAAACGACTTTTAATATAAATAGTAATACACAAAAATATATATAGGAGTACATATATATATATATATATTTATATATATATATATATATATATATATATATATATATATATATATATATATATATATACAGGGTGAACAGAAAGTCCTTGGACCATTTTTAGTTTTAAAATTAAATATTGTTAAAATCACTTTTTCTCTTTTCGAATAAAGTAAGTATTTAGTCTACCTATTGATCTAATTATTTTAAACAAAAATATCAAAATAATTTTGTTTAAACTTTCAGAAAAATGAGCAAACAAGAGGCCATACTTCAGCTTCATTGCGCGGGAAGGACAAACTCAGAGATTATTAAGCTCTTGAAAGTGGCTAAATCCACCGTGTACCATGTTGTGAACAGATTTAAGGAACTTGGTACATCTGAAGACCGTCCAAGGAGTGGAAGACCTCGCACTGCTCGAACAAAGAAGGTGATTAAAGCTGTCCGAGAGAGGGTAAGGAGGAACCAGAAGAGATCTGCAAGACAAATGGCTAAAGACATGAATGTGAGCGTGACCTCGATGAGAACCATCGTGAAAAACGATCTCCAGTTGTGCCCCTACAAGATGAGAAAGAGACAGTACCTCACACCTGCCCAAAAGCACAAGAGACTTGAAAGAGCAAAGCTTCTTCTTGGAGAACTGAAGGGTGGCACGGCAGAGCGAGAGATCGTTTTTTCTGATGAAAAACTCTTCACAATTGAAGCGACTGTTAACAATCAGAACGACAGAGTTTACGCAAAATCTTCAGCAGACATTGATGACTACGTGAGAATAGTTTTCCGCCGACAAAAGCCGTCTTCCCTCATGGTGTGGGCTGCAGTCTCCAAATCTTGGAAGTTGCCTCTGATTTTCGTGGAGCAGGAGGTTAAGATCAACACAGATCGCTACATTAACGATATTTTGGTTCCAGCATTTGAAGAGATGAAGAAACACTTTCACCTTCCAACAAGATGGAGCACCATCCCACACCTCCAGAAAAACTCAGGATTGGTGCCAACGTCATTTTCCAAGATTCTGGAGTAAGGAGATGTGGCCTCCTGCATCGCCTGATTTGAATCCCATGGATTTTTCGGTGTGGTCTTTGTTGGAGGCAAAGGTCTGTTCTGTTGCTTATCCAAGTGTTGATGCTTTGAAGACATATCTTCTGAGTGAATGGGCTAAAATACCTCAGGAAACGCTGCGTGCCTCGGTTGGTAACTTCAGACAGAGAATTGAACGTCTAATCGAAAGGAAGGGACATCACATTGAAAATAAATAATTTGAATTTATTCTTGGTTTCCTAACTTATAATTTTCATTCATGTTTAATTTATATTTTTGTAATTTTCTCTTAATAAACCACTTTTGAATTGGTCCAAGGACTTTCTCTTCACCCTGTATATATATATATATTCAGCGTTCCAGCTTTAGTCGTAATTTAGCGCTCCAGCGTTCGTCCGTACTGTCTGAACTATCTTCCGGTGAATAAAATGACAACAGTAGAACCCCGGGATACGATGGCTCTAGACTACGTTTTTGTTTCAGGTTACGATGTGGAATGCTATGATTTTCCGGCCCCTGATTACGGTATTTGCTCCGCCTTACGGTGTTAGTTATTTAAATATATACGTGTATTAAAAAAACTGTACTTTATTTTGTTACTAACTTTTAACGTCGTATCTCGGGGTTCTAGTGCATAAATTAAGCGTTTACAAACTAAAAATGCATATATACGCATGCTTAGGAGTTAGTCATTTTACTCTTGCCAAGGTTATTTTTTTAACTTTGACCCCTTAGCAGCTATTTCCACAGCCTAAAAACCAACTCGAAAGTGTTCGTAATGTTCAAATATCTTATATATCAAGTTTCTGGTCCGGAGACAAAATACTCAGAGAAGAGGTTTTTAGGGAAAAGATCACTAGAACGTGTTTATCCTAAATTCTTCGAAATTATACACGAATAGGAACTACGGATAAATAGAATCTATATAGTAGTTATATTATACCAATCATCTAATAAGTAATAAGAAAAAATGAATTAATTAATAAACGGTCGTTTTTCAAATGAATATTCAAATTAGTTAACCTACATAAAATCGCTCGCATATTCATCACTGAGCATATTAAGAAGTTCGTTTTAATATTTTTAAATAGAAAAAGTAGGCTTTTAAAATCCATGTTAGAGTGAGCATAAATTCAACTTTATATGTATATAGAATATATATATATATATATACTGATATATAGGGTTTTCACATCTGAATCGCTTTTACATGAACCTAAAATGTAATTTGGTCTTATCGAGAAAGACATTTGTGATATATTTTTAAGAGAAAATATATATTATGTAACCTTCGTCGTCACCGATGACTCATAGGGTTTTCGTGTATAATAGTTATAGCTAAACATTATTTGACGTATCAGGTCACATATTCTAGGGAGCCCTATGTAAGATAAAAGAAGAATATAAGTAATCTTGGTCCGTTTTCCGACTTTTCTCTGCATAAAAATTAAAGGTAACTTTTTTTTAGTTTATTGAATAAGACGCATGTAAGACCAGTTTCTAAAAGAAAGTATTTGTAAATATGTAAACCCCGTCATACGATAAGATATAGGGTTAAATTTACCATGCATACAAACAAGAATTAAAGGTTCACGGTGTTTGCTCATCAAAAATATACAATTGTTTTTGAACACGAAAATCATATATTTTTTTTATTTTTTTAGACTAACATTAATAATTTGTATTCTTTGGATTCTTCGAACTACAGTCCTCATCTTCAGTATTATTTCACAACGTTTCGGTCGTTGTAACCTCAGACTTTCTTCAGATCTATCTTGTCGAACAGTAATTTTTCTTTCGAACATGGGAATCTGCACGAAATTCCTAGCCAAACTCTCAATTTAATAAACTGAAGTAGTATGTTCTCATTTCCTAAGCCATTACCGAGTAAAAATCCTCAGTAATTCACAAATGTCACTATCCTAAAATGATTTAGGATTTCTTAAAAAATAGTCCTTCATAATCGTGTAGAGTTTAGTGCCATTTTCAGAGTTGCTTTCTGGTCTTTCAAACCTTTAATCATCTGGTTCTATCGTACTGACTCTGAATGATTCGTTGTTGGCGTTTTGGAAGACTAACTTGCTCATTCGAATACTTCGTTGTAAGGTTGATGTTGTTGAGTTGGGCTCTTATGCCAACTCACGAACATGGTTTCATTTTTCCTAATATACAGTAGAACAAAACATTAATTACTTTTAAACAAGTAAAAAAAGGATTAAGTTATTTTTTCTACTGCAGTTTCGAAAAATAGAGCCCAAGTAATGCGAGAAGCACTGGAACATCACCCAACCAGAATCCAAATTGGTGGAAGAACAATCAACAACCTGAGATACGATAACGATGTAGTTCTGATTGCATCATGTATACAGGAACTACAAGACTTAACCAACACGGTAAAAGTTAGCATCGAAGCAGAAGGACTCTTTCTTAATATCAGTAAAACAAAGGCAATGAAATGATGAAAACCTAATTGTGGGAAATTAAAATATTGAAAATGTAGAATATTTCAACTACCTGGGTGCAATTTTCACAAATTAGATGACACTAAAGAAGTAATGACATTAATGATTGCACGAAACAATGGAAAGACAGATCCATTTAATTACCGCACAAAGAAACGACTAGTGCAAGCTTTCATATTCTCGATGGCAACATACGTAGCAAAGTGTTGGGTCTTGAAGAAAGTCGACAATTTCTGCTTTTGAATTGCGGTGCTACCGTAGATGTCTTCTTGTAAGCTGGTTGAACAAACATACAAACGAATGGACTCTGGAGCAGAGTTAACCATGCTAAAGACTGCTGGTTAACATCAATAAGAGAAAATTTTCGGACATGTAGCCAGAACAAACGGTGTAACAAAGGAACTGCTCTTTGCTACAACACTTGGCAAAAGAGGACATGAAAGACTATAAACAAGAATGTAAGACAACGTGAAGGGCATGGATGAGTTGCTCAGAAAGGCGCAGAACGGAGTCAATGGCGACGATTCGTGAACAGTGCCACGGTTGGTCGGTAATGACCATTTTGTCGAGAAAGAGAGAAGCATGTTAAGTGAGAACGTCTCATCACACTTATAAAATAAATTAAAAGAGAATTAATAGTAAATTCTACAACATATTGAGTAATATATTCTCGTGATGTGTGTATAATAATATATAATATAAGTAAATATAATGATAACTAAAAACAGTCTCCGGTATCGGCGCCAATAGATAGATTTCCTTTGCCGAGTTCACAACGCAAAAATACATTTTCGATTGGGTACATAAAGTTGAGATGAGTAATTACATAATAACGTGCTCAACGTAATCTCGCAACTCTGCAGTTCATTAAAGGTAAATTTCAACACGTGTATATGAAAATAATAAGCTGATTTATAACTCTTGGGTCTGACATTTTCAAGAAATGCCAAATGGAATAATTACATAAAAATGCTGCTCAATCTGCTGCAAATTATGTAGATTTTGTCTATAGGACTAAAAACGTTTCACACATGCGATATGCTTTATAAAATTATTATTCGCTGGTGCATGAAATATTGTTACAGTATTTTAGCTGTAAACCAGGGTACAAGAAATGTCCGACCTAATAGACCCTACATTGTCTTTATATTTCTAACTCCTGACTTATCGCCGCAATGCTGCATTCCTGTGTTTGTTTTACTAGTACTTCCACGAAATCTGTTCAGACGAACTTAACGTGCTCACATCCAACGTGAATATATCCAACTTTTCGAATATCAGCCACCGAATATATGCCGGAATATCGTGTCTTTACTTGAACAGTTTATCTTTGGAATTCTCTTAATGCGAAAAATTAACAGTGTAGATAGTCTCGTGCAACGTTAGATCGAGATAGCAAGTAACGATTAAGTGGCACGTATATGAGAGAAAATAGACGTATATCTCTTCATAAATACTGATAGAGAGTGTTTGTTACTATAAATATACAGTGCATAAAATTGCATGCTCTTGGCATATCGTTTCAGATTGTCTGATTTATCGTTTATTATAGAAAAGCAGAATATGTAAAGCCACCATATGATTTGCTGTTCGAGTATAAAAGAGAGGTAAACACTCACATATCGATGTTCGACTGAACTAAATGAAAAAGAAAAGCGAAATAAACCCAATCTGTGTCAGCCCTTTCAATACATTATACAAATATGCAGTGCAGTAAAGTTAACGATAAGCACTGTTTTGTTATCGTAAGATGAACTTGGGGTTTTCATGAGAGAAAAATTTGAATATACGTACCCTATGGCATCCCAGCTGATATATTTGGTTCCTTGCTCCAAATCTACAGTACATAAAAATTAAAGATAAGTTTTGACATAGCGAGTAAGACACACTAAGGATCTGTTTATGAAATGGAGAAACGTAGTCAACCCAGGTCATACATATAGTTCTTTGTTCAACTCTTGCATCTATTCAAATAAAAGATGAATTCTTTTTACAATAGCGAACAACAATATACGCAAATGAAGAGTTCTTGAGAAATGGAATCTATGCATCTCCATGTAGTCCTCGCTGATACATTTGCTTTAAATCTCTCAGGCATAAAATCGTACGAAGAGTTTTGTTTACAATCATCTCATGCTACCAATAAAATATTAATGTACTTTTAATGAATAGGTACTCAGAGGACTTCGGTACTTTGAAAGTCCCGAAAATGGCTGAAGCATTTTACGATTTGAAAGTCGCGAAAAATGTAAAATAGCAAATGATACTAAATATATTAAGAGTTAGGTTATGGTTAACTAGTTTCGGCCATTTTCAGAACTAACTCGGGCTTATCCGCCAAAAGAACTGATATTTTCTGAACAGAAGCTATATATACGTAGCTGTGTCATCGCTGTTAGTACTTAATGGCCTGGTTATAAAAACAAGGGTTGATTATACGTAGCGTATATCATTTCGCTTGTGTATATGGGCCCAAATCAACAGTATGCAGCAAGTGGTGTATATTGATAATAGTCGTCCACGTGGTTGTTTCCACGTGCTTGTTTCGAAATGTTTCACGTGGAAACCTTTATGATTTCATCGACAGAGATGGCAATCTAGTTTAATGAACTCACGTCTAAGATATTGCACGTTCTTAGGAATGAGAGAAAGACAGGTGTTCTAAGCGGAGCCAGCTGGCCCCTGAAATCACGCAATTTCCTTAATCGACGCAAAAAGGCGCCTGCCTACCCAAACAATTGTCATCGATCAAAGTATGAAAGCGGCTTTTAGTTGACTGACTCTCTTTTTGCAAATGTTCCAGTCGTAAGAATTCAAAAATGTTCCATTTGTTCATAAGTCAATTCTCAAATCGTGAATCAAAACTCCCAAACTTGGAAGCAATACGCTCGTAAACACTAGAGCTGTTTAATGTCGGTTTCGTACATTGTAAAATATACATGAAGCTGTGCAAAGCACAACTTCGTATTCTTTGTCACTGATCGCAAATGTAGTGCATTCATTAGATTAGAATGCAACAGTTTTTAGGTTCTTTTTTTAAATTACTATTTTGATTGCAATTTCTTCTTTCAGATTCCATAGAAATTAAAAGACAACAAATTTAGCCATATATTATTTTAATTGGAATTCATTATTGAGATGAGTATTATTTTATATTAATTTATTTATTGCGGACTATTATTCTCATTTTTATTGGTTGTTGCTTTCACAACGTTTCGGCCAACTATTCCTCTGGCCTTCGTCAGGTGATAACCGCGACTGATAGGAACTGCCATCCATAGTTGTTGTCATCTCGCCACGTTTTGGCCAAGTAAGCCTCTGGCCGGCTTTGGGTAGAATTGAAACCGCTATCTCCAGACAATGCTGGGGCCCGTGGCGCAGTTGATAGAGACGTTGAATCTCTATGGTTTCAGATGAGCATTGTCTAAAGATAGCGGTTTCAATGCAAGAAGCTTATGTTATCCCCGTTGATATATTGCACTCCTTGTTCTAAGTGACCGTGCAGATAATTTAATTGTATCCTTTTTTTCTTTTTGGATGTTCTACTCATCCCTAAATGATACAACACCGGATATACGGAGATATAAGTATCAACCGCGCTGATACTTAGTATACTTACTGTAACTCTCCAGTACGTTAAAATTAAAGTCACCAACGTTTTTGGTTGAGTAATATGATATTTTATTTACTAATTTCTAAGAGAAAACGTGGAAATACATGTCTTATGTCACAGGTTTTGGATACGAACGGTAATTAAAAGTAAACATTGGCTATAACAAGAACAACAATAGTTGTCTATGTGAACCGCGCGTATACATACGCTTTGTGTTCCAATCTTCAGTGTTATGTGATATAGGATGAAAAAGTTTTAGTGGACGTAATCGGATACACCATTGGGTCTTTTATTAGAAAAGGAATAGACGCAACTTCTATAAAAGGCACTGAAATACATGATTTCCTCTTTCAAATTAACAGTTTATTGAATTTAAATGTAGGAATATCATGGGAAAATTTAAAAGAAAAAGGTTGAGTGTACATTGACTGTGTTTCCTTTGAGTTTGCATGGATATCTTTAGTATGTTTCCAATAATATCCATCTATATAAAATAAGATGAATTTATTTGTATATATATATATATATATATATATATATATATATATATATATATATGCATATATATAGTAATTTATAAAATATATATGGCGATTAAGCTACACTGAATACTCGGTGTTTCAGTCACTCTAGGATTCGTCAGGCTTATGCGCGAATTTTGTGGTTGTTTCTCGTTTTTATATGGTCCTCTTCTGTTGAGGATTTTAGTTAGCCAATCAGCTTTCTAGTATCCACCGCGCCCCCTGCCAATGGGCATGCATTTTATCGAACAAAGGTCTGTTTTAGAACTAGGTTTGTGGTTTAAGGCAGACCTTTTCCTTTTTATTTATATATAAACATACATATGTGTACATACATATATGCACATATATATATATATATACATACATATATGCGTGATCGTTTATGTATATTCATGTTTATTTAATTAATTTATTTATTTATTTATTTATTTATTTTCTATTGTTTTTGTTAGTTTTAAAGCTATTTTGTGTCGCTATCCTAGAGTAAGATTTATTTTGTGAACACAGTTATTTGCTATTTCTCTTCTACAGTTAAATAGATTTTGGGGTTCTTTAAAGTACAGGATAGCAAATTTTTCATGAAGGCATAATTTACATGGGTCGTCTAAATGCCTACACGTGGTAGCTTGTCTTATTATTTTCCATTCGACTACCGGCGAATGTCCGCTTTCTTTGAGTTCCCAGTATTTATTCGCTAGTGTTGTTTTTATACGGTGTTTTTTATTGTTGAATGTACTTTTGTATTGTATATTATATATATATATATATATATATATATATATATATATATATATATATATATATATATATATATATATGGGATTCAATATTTAGTATTTTAAACTTTTTTTAATTTAAAATTGTAACCGTTATTAGTGAGGATTTAACCTTCATAATGTCGTTTAGAACTCAACAGATTTATCTGTGGAGCCATGGGTCATTGTATTAGTCACACTATGTAAAGTAATTACATTATGTAACGTGCGCTTCAACATATCGTTACTGTGTAACATTACTGGTGCAGTAAAATGAAAAAGCAATATTTTTCTTAGAACAGTGAGAACACTCCATCAGTTTATTTAAGGAAAACCTATCTACATGTTGTCCTCGTTCGAAATCGCCAGTGTTTTAAAAGTATAAATAAGAACTTATTGAGAATATCTTGCTTTTATGATGTGCGCCTATACATGAGGGCACTGTTCTCAATCTCAAATGTATTAATATCAAATCAAAACGACTTTATGGTAAAATGAACTTCTCTATTGACACGTTTATAATTTGACAAAATAAACATCCGTAGCCCAAATAATCGTTGCGACCCTATTCCAGTGCATTAAAATTACAGGTCCATGCTCTTTTGGGCAGACTAGATTACCCTAATATGCTAATGCGCCATTCATAATTGTAATGAAAAATATATGTACATTAACTTACCTATAATTATACATAGAGCTGTCGTTCAGTAAATTAAAATGATGGTGTTACATGAAGTCAGATTAAAAGGTTCATCACACAAAAAAAGTGTGCACTTCAAAATCACAAAAATGTTGACGCTATTTCGTCGGAATCTCTCGATGATGGCATTTCGGATGATTAAGAGGTAATTTTTGAGGGAGAGAAACTCCTAAAAAAGTACGGAATAATACATCTGGCTTAAAGAAATAATGTTACCATCTCAAGTGCCCAACCCTTGTCGAACTATCAACAACGCATGTTCGACTGATATCAACAACACATAAAAAAAGGTAAAAAAAAACATTTTTCCTAAAGCAAATAAGATACGCTGGTATACTCATATATATTTCCACTTTCTTGATCCGGTTACCACATCGCGACGATTAAAACGCTTCATTTCTGGATCCATATTTGACACACTGTCCCATGCTTGTGTGGTGGAGAGACGTTGATTATCTTGTGATAATAGTTGATAATACTTCAAATCTCGACACCAAGCTGAACAGCGTTAATAAAAATGACGATACATTTGTAAAAGGCAAATTAGATTCAATCAGAGATTACACTAGAGATACTCGCTGAAGTAAATTTTTTCCCGCTATCTAACCATGATGGAGTCGTATGCATGGCAACTGGAGAGATTAAACTGCTTGCTATGCTGATCGCCTTGAACACCTTGAACTCTACAAACCACCCCCTCTCAAATTTCTCATTGTGAACTGAAAGCATTTAAAACTTAGACAAAGACTGGCGTGGAGATCTTCTCATGAAAATATTCGGTATTTGTTTTCTAGACGAAAATTTAATACAATCAGATCTTTCTTAGCTAAAAGAAAGACTCAGGTTGTCCAAAATTGTCACACATCTGAACAACATAACAATAATGCAAGTGTATCCCAGTTGTCGATTTCAGGATTTTTATCTTCCTTAAAGACTTCATTGATTAAATTGTGTTCGAGATGGGTATATTTACCGATGAAACCAAGCATTATTCTCGATATGTGAGTAAAACGAACGCGCACATTTTCAAGGCAATAGTTAAATCCTTAAAAAAGTTGAATAGAGATATTGATACATAGTAACAATTTATGTTAATAAGGAAAGGCTTCTTCCATTCACGAATTCTAGGAAAACTTTTAATCGCGGATTATCATGATGAGGAGCACCTTACCCGAAATTCAACATTCAAACTGTTCGATGTAACATTCACAGGTAACATGAATTGAAACAAATATATAGAAGATAATATCAAAACTGCTATAAGGAATGTGGGTTTCCTCTACCATGATAGAAAACATCACACCTGTGAATATATTCTATATCTCTATAGAGCCACCAAGCACCCATACATGGAGTAATGCCACATTTGGGCTGGTGCACAACCCACAAGACTCTCTCTTAAATGGAATATGCTCGGACAACATTTTTTCAAACGCGAGAATCAGCTAAATCATACCCCTTCGACGTAGAGATTCACAAATGCCAGAAGGCTTGCTATTCTATTAGCTTGTTCTCGAATTGATAGCCTTCGCAATTCTATTATTATTCTTTGTTTACCTGTCTGTACCATCATGCGGTAATTTAAATGTAATGTGAACAAACATTTCGCAATACAACTTTCCATTTAGTATGCTCCCGTAGATATGTTCTTTACTCGCAGCCGTCCCTCACGTCTCGGTAGCAATATATAAGAAAATCAGGCTACGTATCTCTTGTCACCTGCGTCGATAGTTCTAAATTTTCAGTTCATTAAAATAAAAGATTATCACTTTTCCGTAGTCGAGCAGTATATTCTGTCTCGTTTATACAAAGTAAGTGGGAATATAAGTGGTGTATATCAATTGAGTATATATATATATATATATATATATATATATATATATATATATACATACACACACACATTATATATATATATATATATATATATATTCGTAAATAAACAAGCAGGTCGAGAACTGCAAAATAGGTTGGCAAGTGTCTCTATAAATGGACATTTAATGAGGTCGTTTACAAGCATCGATCTCATGGACCGGAAGTTAAAACTATTAATCAATTAGATGGTAGTAGGTTCAATCCATGACTAGACATAAGTACTTATCTAGCCGCACTGATGAGTCGTGATGCAGCGAAACAGTCAGTATGTGGATGACTATATATTTTTATCCCCCTATCCTTGGATACAGCACTGTCGTAAAATGATTTCATCCGCTACTTAATTGGTGTTATGCGAAGTTCTCTGTTTATTTCTAAATAAACAAGCAAATTGAGCACTGTAAAAATGGCGAGCAAGTGTTTATATAGATGGGCATTTGATGAGATCGTTTTCAAACACTACTATCGGTGGCCGGAGGATATACCTGCCGATTATCAACTGGATGATGGTAGGTCTAGGAACGGGCGCTAGTCTAGCCGCACAGATCAGCTGTGACATAGTGAAACAGTCTGCATGTGGATAACTATATATATATATATATATATATATATATATATATATATATATATATATATATATATACAGTGATGATCATATTTATTGGCACGGTAAAATAAAAGTTAAATTTTGTCTAATAAATTCTAAAAAAGGGATTAAATTAAAGAAAATAACAAAGTATATTATGTATTTTTAACTGGCCTTTCCGATGCAGCAATCGGATTTTAGAAAAAATAAATAACAAAGGAACAACAAACATAATTGCAAAAAACCCTTGTTCAAAATTATTGGCACGATTTATTTAATAATCAATTGTATAGCCTTTGGCCTTGATTACCTTCCTCAGTCGCTTTTCATAGTTTACAACCAAGTTGTTGCACTTTTCAGTAGTAATTTTAGCCCACTCTTCCTGACAATAATCCTCCAATTGAATAAGATTCTTAGGCTTCCTTTGCATTACCCTCAATTTTAATGTTCTCCATAAATTTTCAATTGGATTAAGGTCTGGGCTTTGTGATGGCCACTCCAAAACATTAATATGATTGTCCTCAAGCCATTTCTTAGTCAGTTTAGCCGAATGCTTTGGGTCATTATCTTGCATGAACCACCAACGACGACCAAGTGAGAGCTCTTTAGCAGAGTCTTTCAGGTTTTTATCCAATATTTTAACATAATCTTCCTTTTTTATGCTACCTGTGACCTTAACAAGTCGTCCTGGTCCAGAGGCAGCAAAGGATCCCCAAAACATCAAACTGCCTCCACCGTGCTTCACTGTGGGTATGGTGTTCTTAGGCAGGAAAGCTTCGCCAGATTTTCTGTAAATATAAGACACTTTATTATGGCCAAATAACTCTATTTTCGTTTCGTCAGTCCATAGAACACGTTTCCAGAATGCAACATCTTTATCAATATGACGTTTTGCAAAGGCTAGCCTTGCTTTCAGGTGCATAGGCTTCAATAAGGGAGTCTTTCTCGGACGACATGCTTTTAAACCAGCTCTCTTCAAAACTCTACCAACTGTATGTCGAGATACATTCACTCCAGAGGTGCTCTGTTCATCAACAATCTCCCCAACAGAGATCCTTGGGTTTTGTTTTACTTGTCGAACAATTTTCCGTTCATCTCTTGGGGAAAGAATCCTTTTTCTCCCTCTACCCTCTAAACTCATAACGTGGCCTTGCGATTTGAACTTGTTTATTATGGCTCTAACAGTGGATTTGTGAAGGTTTAGCTTCTTTGAAATCTTATCATAGCCCTCCCCATTGGTATGGCATGCTACATCAAGCTTCCTGACGTCTTCGCTGTGTTCCTTAGTTTTAACCATGGCGATTGAAAATTATAATTTAGTCACTTATAATAGTTTAAATAAATCGCTATCTAAAAATTATCTGAAAAAAATTATTCACTGAATTAGCGTTAAACAAGCATAATATGGCTATAAAAAAGTTCAGAAAGCACGTAAACCGGAAATTGATTGATATTATACTGATACTAAAAGAAAAACAAAGCCGTGCCAATAATTTTGAACAAGGGTTTTTTGCAATTATGTTTGTTGTTCCTTTGTTATTTATTTTTTCTAAAATCCGATTGCTGCATCGGAAAGGCCAGTTAAAAATACATAATATACTTTGTTATTTTCTTTAATTTAATCCCTTTTTTAGAATTTATTAGACAAAATTTAACTTTTATTTTACTGTGCCAATAAATATGATCATCACTGTATATAATGTCATCATTTTAAATATTCAGTATATTAAATATTCAGTATATTGAAATTAGAAATAAGCAATTTTTGTGATGTTATTATAATGATTTTACTAAATAAAAGAGAGATATACTTAGTCTATGCTAGCTATGTTGACATATCGAATGTCTAGTCCAAGCCCCTAATGTTTAAAAAAACGTTTAGAAATATACGTAACCTAAATTATTTGCCTCTTTTTTTTTTCAGAGAAATATAGCGAATAAATACGTGAGTACATAACGAATAGAACTGAGATTTTGACTGATTAGGTTTATCGTATACAGCGGCCAACGTGGAGGAAAAAAGAGATTTATGGGTGGCCAGCGGTCATCAGTTATCAGAGATATAAAAATGTGTGAAATTATTTTACGTTGCAAGGGGATGGGAGAAAGTGACCAACAATCATGCAAATAAAGTCCTATCTTCCTGCAAAGTTTTTTTAGTAAATAGAAAGCAGTCGAAAACTTCGTAAGCGATTGTGCATTTTGTTGTTGTTGAAAAATGAAATTTTTAAAAGCTATTAATTGATTTTATGTAAGGAATCAGTTTTGTTTTTGGTTTTTGTAAAAAAAGAAAACACAATCAATAATGTTTTCTATTTTTTTTTTTTAATTTAGATCTTAGAAATTAGTAAGTTATTCGTTTTGTTTTAATATGTGAAAATATATTAAGAATGATATTTACGTCTTGTGACTTCAGCTTTGCAGGAGATTATGCCCAATGTGCGTGAAGATGAGCCACTGGTGTGAGTTGTCAGAAACAGGGGCATGAGGATAGTAGGAGGTGATTACAACCTATTTATTCAGGTTTTGTCATTCTGTTGTTGTTGTTGTTGTTGTTGTTGTTGTTGTTGTTTCTAATTTTATTATCAAGGAGACCACACCTTTGTCAAATATGAAATTGGATTTTTAGTTTTACTAGACCTTGTTGGTCGGGTCACTTAAAAAGCATTTCTTTTTTACAACTTGGACTTACTTTTGAATATTGACCATTAACCCCTTTTTTATATATTGCAAAAAAATCAAGATTCTTCTCGTTTTTGCTGACCTGTCTATTACATAATTGGTGATTTAGTTCCTAAACATGGAGATTTCTAGGGTATAGATTGTCGACGGATGACAGTGTTAAAGATCAATATTGAAGAACACCTGAGACTGTGTAACTGGGATAGAGTGATTCCTAATGTTTACTCCACCTTCCGGACGGATATCTTGAAGGATATGCATGCAATAGAAGATTTCACCACCAAGCTAGAATTAGCTCAGATTCCAGAGACGGTTGTACTTGAAACTGAAGTTAGTTGGACCTTGGAATATCACATAAAGCTGAGTGAACTGGATGATTCCTTGGCTACAACAACTGCCACTTCTTTCGTGAATGCAACTTCTGCTTCTTCGCCTCTGGGATGAAGTTCACTTTCCTTTGTAGTTAAACCTCCACAGATTCAGATCCTTGGATCCATATTTGGTGGCTTTGGAACGGCCTCAGATAAAATGAGTTTCCGGACTTTTTTGTCTAGATTTGAAAACTGTGTAGTTGGTATGGCGAATGACGCTGAGCACTTACATTTCTTGAAATGCTTCCTTACAGACAGAGCGTTGCGGCTAAATAACCACACAAGCTGCACAAACAAGAATTACCAATGTGCTCTTTCCTTACCGAA
The DNA here is from genome assembly GCF_053919585.1 of Euprymna scolopes. Classification (NCBI taxonomy): domain Eukaryota; kingdom Metazoa; phylum Mollusca; class Cephalopoda; order Sepiida; family Sepiolidae; genus Euprymna; species Euprymna scolopes. The sequence continues at coordinate 76,827,995 of NC_136493.1, read as the reverse complement.
GAGGAATATATGGATATCGATGATATCATTGATAAACTATTTTTTCAAAGCATACTGGATTACACACATCAAAAATAAATCTCTCTCACAGATCTTGGGGAGTTTATTTCACGGACGGCATCTCTCTTGGAAGAGCTAGGAAACACTTATTCCTCTGACTTTTCTATGGATGATCCGGGTGGCGAAGATTTTTTTTCAGAAATTTCCAAAGGAGCTAAAAGGGAAATGATTAGGCTTAAGGGATATCGAATACCTGCATTAACTGCCATAATGGATCTCACGGGAAAAGCAATGAAACACTGCAGGTCGAGGGAAACGCGTCTACCAGTTCCACATTTACATTGCACAAAGTTTTTCTCGGGGAGCCACACGGAGATCATAGACGACTTCTTCCTTTAACATAGACACCAGTGCCCGGACTTCGCCTGGATATTCTCATAGCTTACCTCTCCCTTATTCTGTTTGTGACTTCCTCCAAGGGAAGGAAGTCTGTGGCTGTTAATCGTCGCTTAGGCATGGGCAGTGGGCGGTTATATTTGTGTGATGATGTGTTACATGACCTGGGCTCGATAGAAACAATTGGTGTGAATTGCAAGATTAGATTATCCACTTTTCTCGGCGAATGTGACCAGATCTTGTGGGAAGTGATTCTGGAAAATATGTTGGGCTGTGAAACCCAGTGAAGTCTCCTGTTTTTGGTAGCTGATAGAATGAACTTATCTGTCCGTATACCGCACTTACAACCCTTGCTGAGTGCCTTTCTAGGAAGCTGAATGTTCTTTGCTGGAAAATTTAAACTGGCTCGAACTTTATACTAATCAAAGGTATCATTGGATTGGGCCTCCTTCACTAATCGAGTCACTTTCATCTTAAGGGTTGTTTTTTTTTACATTCCAGCGGAGATCGTTTCCTTTTGAGCAGTGAAATCATTTTTTCCCTGAGGATCAAACCCCGCTTGAGGTGGCTCACCTCTCACTTCACTCTGTAATAAAGCAGACTCCACAAGTGGATTTTCCGCTTGTGTTTTATTTACGAAAATTGACCCACAAATATTGACCCTTTGGTAGAGTTCTTCTCCAATAGTGAAGTGAACATGAGGCTGGATTAATGTTTAATATAGAATCTCTGGGGATATATGATGAAAATACTATAAATATGATTAAGTAGAGATGAGACGCTTTCAAAATGCCATAGAGTTCAGAGATGGCATATACTATGTGGAACTCCCCTGGAATGTTTACTAGTTTGCCACCCAATAATATTGTGTATTTACATATCTTGGACCCAGTGACTAAAGACTTAATAAAAAATGTGTACCAAGACTAATTTGTAAGTGTTCCGACAACAGGAGGAGGATGGTATAATTGAAGTGATTTTCTTGTCCCTCCACGGATTTGATAGATATGTATAGATACCGCAGAAACCTGTCTTTAAATCTGACCTTACGGCTACTACCAAGATCTGTACTGTTCAACTGCAGCCTGAAAACCTGTAACGGAAGGTCCCTAAAAGAGGCCACTTATTCTGGCACAAACTTCACAGGGTACATTTTAATTTGTTTATAAGCTTCAGAGCTAACAACTGTATTCTGCTAGCGGATATTCGGAAAGCATTTCTGATGATTCGTTCCCGACTAGAGACTGACAAACACAGGTTGTGTTTCTTCCTTAAAGATTGGGACCGACTTCGCTTCTTTCGATACTCAACTATTATTTTTGGGGTTCACAGCCAACCCATTCATACTTAGATGCATTCTTAAATTTCATGCAGCAGAGTACCCACTGGATGATTGTTGCAAAATGATGGAAAACCGATTCTATGGAGACAACCTTGTTATATCTGAAGCAGATCCACATAAACTTGTTCAGCTGCACTCTCTGACAAAAGAACGGTTGCGGAAGGGATGATTTATTATCTGTTCCTGCAACACAAATGTTGACGCCCTCCAAGATAGACTGAAAAGGGATCGTATGCTGAGTGTGCATGACAATGGATTTGGGAGGTGTGGGTATCCGTGAAATCCCCTTTCAGAGAAAATGCATGTGACCTCTGTCCAGTGTAATCCTGGTGCTTCAACAAAGAGAAGAATCCTTTCTTGAAGATGCAAAGATTTTGGATCCATTATCACTTTGCTTCCCATTTACTGTACGCAACCGTGTTCTTATTCTATGTGGTATAATAATTTTGGTTGAGACGACCCTCTTCCTCCTGAGTTTTTGAGTAACAGGAAGGAACTTGTTAAGGACTTGTCATGTAAAAAAGATCCACATTTTAATGGACAGTTTCTTGTTGCGGGACAACCCAGGGACATGTAAATTTAAGGAAGCATATGAATTCGCGGCTTGCGTTGTAAAAGACTGAAAATCTAGTTTGCTGTTCGCTAATGTAAAGGTTGCATCAATGTAGGAAGCAGCTCAGTCTTAGAGTTAATACCAGTTTATCTTACCTAAAAATGCCTGCTGACTATCCTGAATAATTACAAGTAGTTTGTCTCAATCAATGTATATGTGGCCACTGATGCTCAGGTAGCGCTGTCATGGCAGTTATCCCAATTTATTGCCAGCAAAAATAGTTTTGCTAAAAACAGGCTTAAGGATATTCTGCAAATGAGTCCTTAGTTGGAATTCCGACATGATCTAAGGCCTGTTTTTTAGTACATGGCTACTACACTAAATCCAGCTGATCAAATCACAAGAGGGCTGACGTTGAGGAAGTTCATATTTTATTTTGAATTTTGGCGTACTGCTCCTCCTTGGCTATGTCAATGAATCCTTCGATGGCCAGCACAAAAAATGCCGTGTTAAATGCGTATTGTGTACACATTGCTCATACTTCGATGAACTGTTCTCTGATCCTGGGACAAGAGTACCATTCCACCATACCCGTCCGTAAGTTCTCAACCTTCTCTCGTCTGACGAGGGCCAAGTGGTTGGTGTTTAAATTCGTTGCCGTGTGTGGAACAACGGTTATCAGGCAGCGATATATCTGATAAAAACACTCCAGAGACGGGAATTACAAACAGAGATTAAGTATCTAAAGGAGCCTATGGGAAGATAGGAACCTATGCGAATTCTACCTAGGATCTTTTCCATGGATACATGTAGATAGACTAATTCGATCAAGAAGAAGAATTTATCAAACTTTGCACTCCATAATCATCATCCAGTTACAGATCTATCATGTTAGACTGTCTTGAAAGATGTTCCTATTTGAAAACTGGGTCAAATTCGGCTAAGTTAAAGCAGGGAAATGCTGAAAGTCGTACGTTAAAAGATGTGCATAGGAAGTGTTCTTTATTTTTTTTTTTTTGAACGTAGTCACAAAAGAATATATATATATATATATATATATATATATATATATATATATAATGTTGAGAAAGTGTGAGAGAATATATAATTATTTCCACAGCCGAACCAACGTTGCAGCCCACAAGAGCTAAGAAAGCCAACAAACCAGAAATCCAAGACTTGAAGGTTCGATATGAGGTATGTTAGTTCAACTGTCGGATCTGTGCGCGGGTTGCTTGATATGTGTAAGTTAATAGACATTCTTGTGTGTGCGGCGTGTTTGCTCAGTTGGTAGAGTGCTCGCCTAGCATGCAAGAGCCTCAGGCATCAAATCCCGAGCCCGGATGTGTCTAACTGATGAGCCAAAATGAGGGCAAAACTCGAATCTTGGACTTCCGGTTTGTTGGCATCCTTAGCTCTTGTGGACTGCGACGTTGGTTCAGCTGTGTGTGTATATATATATATATATATATATATATATATATATATATATATATATATATATATATATTGTATTATATACAATATTCTTTCAATAAGTTTCCAGATTTTTGAACAGGCATTTCAAATAACTTCCAGTATGTTATTGCTATACAATTTATAGGATTACTGACCAATTTTTATAATTCCAGGTTCAAATGTCAGCTAGAGCAGGAATTTGAATGCACCCTACTAAAGCTTGATTGTCACAGATGGTGAACTTTAAAATGCAATCTGGACACGAGGACACTTTAAAAGAATGATATGCAATAAAATTCTGTTTTAAACTTGGAAAAATGCCAAAAAAACTTTATGGAATGCTTCAGGTTGCTTTTAGACCATCTTGCATATATCGAGCATGTTTTACTTGGCAAAAAATATTCAAGGATACTGTGAGAGATTGTAAGAGGTGTGGGAGAGGTAAGGAAGTCAGAACACCAGAGCTGATTGGCCAAATAAAGAATGTCATGGATAAGGATTGTCGTTGTCTATGGAGACAATAAATGCGCAGTTTGATGTCAGTGTGGGAACTGTACGCGCAATTATTCGCGAGGACCTGAAGAGTCGGAAAATTGGCGCGGTTTGTCCCAAGGATGTTCAGAGAAACTCAGAAAGAAAACGTTGGCATGGCCGCAGGATGGTAGTCGAGCTGATCAATTTAGATCTCGCAGTTCTTGATGCTCTTGTAGCCTGCGATGAAAGCTAGATGTATACAAATATTATTGGCTACATATATGCATACATGATTTTCAGAGAGACCTCGCCATACGGACAAATTATCCTTCTCAAGAACAAACGGAAGATTATTTTTGTTTTATCTCATACAGGAAAATTTAATCTGATGACGTAGGATCTCTGAACAAAGCCACTGCAGAAACATGTATGCACATATGTAGTCAATAATGGTTGTTTAAATAAGCATATTATAAACACGATCTGGTCATTCATCCAGCACTTTTTGATAAACACGGAAGCTTCAGTAGATTTACATCTAGAAATCTAAAATTATACAAACACACACATACACATACAAGCACACATACAAACATACATACATACATACATACATACATACATACAAACATTCACGTAGAAACAGTTGTTTGGCCTTAGGGCCAAGATCAAGGTGTAGTATCTGTTCCGGCAGATGCTGCAAGCTATGACTGGCTGTGACTGGCAGGGACCAGATGTGGGGGCGGCCCCACATGTCTGACCTTTAACCAGCTCCCATTTCCCGCCTCTCGGGAGCTGGTCCCCTTTTCCCCTTCCCCCTCCCTTCACTCCTCACATTAAAAATCGGCCTTGTGCCTAATTTGCTCGGTGGGGGAGCAAATAAATACCATCTGTTCCGGCAGATACTGCAAGCAAAGACCATATGTGGGGGCAACCCCACATGACCTTTAACCAGCTCCCATTTCCCACCTCTCGGGAGCTGGTCCCCTTTTCCCCTTCCCCCTCCCTTCACTCCTCACATTAAAAATCGGCCTTGTGCCTAATTTGCTCGGTGGGGGAGCAAATAAATACCATCTGTTCTTTAGATGTTTCTTGTTCTCTGTTAGTGGAGGAGAAATTCTTCACGACTGAGACAATTTTTATCTTTTGTTCCTTTTCTCAACATTAAAAACGACCCTGGTGCCTAACTCTGTCTAGTGGGGAGGCATTGTAAATAGGAACATTCACGTAGAAATGTGTAATGCCTTTGCCAGGTCTTTTGCAGTGTTAAATAGCTAGTACATTGACTTCTTATCCGTTCCTTTTGTTTTGCTCCAATTCGTCGTTTAGTGGCTGAATGAACACGCAGTTCGTACACACTGATAATGACATTCGATGCTTGCATGCTGAAGTCAAACAAGTTTTCGCACTTTATGTCAATAGTCAAAAGAAATCAAGGTCGCATTAATGTTGTTCACTACTAGAGACATTGAAGCATTCCTAGCTAGGAAACACGCCTACTATTTCGCATCAATTTATTGTGTTACTTATATATATATATATATATATATATATATATATATATATATAAAATATATTTTAGTCATCGACATACAGACCTGTTTCGTTGTTTCACAACTCATCAGTGCCGCTAGACTAACACCTCTCCCAAGCCGAGGATCGAACCTAGAACCGTCGTGATGACAGTCGGCAGTTCTACCCCCTGACTACGGAATCGGTGGCCGAAATTAAACCGTCGGAATGCGTATTTAAATAAACATCCGTCCGCTACTCGTAGAGGGCTCAAACGTTTTGTTTGTAAACAAATTGCGAGCTTCGCAATATATATATATATATATATATATATATGTATATATATATATATATATATATATATATATATAACACATTTATTATTTCCTTTTGGTGGATTGATAGTTGCTATTTATTCTGATGAGTTTAGAGAAAAATACATTCATTGATCGCTATATTAAGTAAATAATTTTGTGCTACGAAACGGATACTGTCAAATATTGTACATGTCAACTGAATTAAATGAATAAATTGTAAGATGGTCAACACCATGAAGTTTGGAATATAGACTTTTGTCATTGATTCGTTATATGCTCTGTAATTGCATTAACTTCTTAAATAAGGATTGGTATACATAAAAAGGAAATATAAATGAGTAAAGAATATTTCCACAGAAATATATATATATATATATATATATATATATATATATATATATATATATATATATATATATGCGCGTGTGTGTGTGTGTGTGTTTCGTGGTTCAATTTTAAATTTTGAAAAAACAATATATAGAGACATATATTCGATTTAAGAATGTATTGCTTGACAAAGAAATATATAGAAGGGGTTATTTTAATTTCCTTAATCCATGGATTTTCAACAATGGACATATCATCGGAGGAAATGAAATGCAGTTAGCAAAATGTTCAGCTGCGAATAGACGCTATTTTGCTTTTCAGAACAATTATTGAAAATAGTTTTTTGAGTGGCTGTGGATACGGAGGAAATTATACGAAAAGAGAAGTTGATACAACCTGGGTAGTCCATTATCAGAAGGAGTCCAATGTCATTCGGAGTTATAAATCCGGGTGGGCAGAAAATACACCCATGGGAGAAAGTGATATTCCCATATAGCGAAAGCGTACTGCTCTTTATTAATATTTCGAAAAGTATACCAGTTAGCCTTGTTCGTTGTTGCGTTGATTGCGTGTTATTTGCTGTGGTCCAAATGCTTTCTTGGTGTTGACAAATATATTCGAAATTGGGTGGATATACCATTCCATTGTAATTATCCCCATGAATAATAGAATTTGAGCATTGAATTAAGTGTGCAATGGACCTCGGAATCAATAGTGTAGTTATTAAAATACCAAAGATAGCAAAATAATCCTGGTGATGATATTCGGAAGAGTACGCTGGAACGGCTTGCTTGAGGTATGAGTCTATTAAAAAGATAGCTCGTTATCTTGTTTATATTGGATGGAGGAAGCTTTTTAGATGAGTAAAAGAGGAAGTGGGTTGAAGTAGAGATGGTAAAGAGAGAGGGGGAGGGTTAAAGTTGGGCAAGGATGCAGGTTCTTAATGGAGTATTTTCGGCGGGGGAATTGCGTTTTAGTATTCTTTAAAAGGGATGACCTCTTAATTTTAAGTTCAAGTGAGAAATGGACATTCTTGTGATTTTCAATGTGGGGTGTGCGTGATAGGGGTGGGTGTGCTGTTTTTTTGCTGTGGGGATGGGTGAGCTGATGAGGTGGAGATAGAGACGCGTCATGGTGTGAAAATATGGAATGTTTGGAGGGTTACTTAAATAAGTGAGTTTAAGGTTGGCTTATTTTAATTTTGAGTGTATAATTTAAAGGTGACTTGGTTAGTTGAGACAAGTCAGTTAAATACTTTTGTTGTCGTAGTTTGATCTAGTTTAAATGTTTGTTTAAATTTTCTTTAAAATACATATATATCTGTTTGGAGGCGATCTATAGGTGAGTTTGTTGTTCGTTGAGTTGGAATTGATATTTCAGTGAGTGCTTTATATACTGTGGTTAATTATATATTTTTTTAAATATTTTTTATAAAGGGGAGAGTTGATTTAAATGTGGGGCTGGGTATGTGGTCGCCAATACGTGGTTAATTTGACTAGTTGTATATGGATTACTTGTATATCCACCTATCAAACCTAAACATAAGTGCAAATATAAGCACATATATACCCACAGATATTCATACACACATACATATACAGACATACACACATACATACAGATAGCGTACACTTACGTACAAACACTGATACATACCATGCTTTCACAAATACATACCTATATATATAGGCATCGCTATACTAATGTACATGTGCATTCAATTATATATATATATATATATATATATATATATATATATATATATATATATATATATATATATATATAATAACGCAAACACGCATATTCGAGAATGGAACTACTTATAGAGCCGGGCAAAAATGAATCCACGCGTACTCGAGTGTACAACTGCGCTCATCAACACGGCCGAATATCGATATAATCAAATACAAGCATGTAATTCATACTCCTAACAGCAAATGTACAACTACATAAGGGTTATGTCTAGAAAGACATAAAGGTGCGCACACTGATACATAGCATACAAATACAGAGAGTGTACACGTACGTTTAAAGATATATATACATCAACAACTGATCGGGTGTATCTGGAGATTCTATTTTAGAGAATGGTGTATTTAGCAATTGCCAACAACATTTTTATGGCCTAGGGAGATATAGATAGTTAGAGTGTACCAATATACGGCTAAAGTGTGTAACTCTGTTAAATACCCATGCTCACATAAACACACGCACATACATATATATATACACACATACACATACACATACATATATACATATACATATATATATATATATATATATATACATGTAAAAAAACCGTTGTGCATAGGAATTCGTCCTATAAGTATCGAAAATCTATAATCGAGAGAAAATCCAATTAAAGAAAGAATCGTCTGGTTTGACTAAAGTTTACACCTTTATACAGCCTAAACCACATTTAAGAACTTTTATCACTGCACAAGTAGTATGGTTATTTGGTTAGGCGGAGCCTCGTTTGAAATGAATGTTTCTTTTAGAGTACAATTAAATAATGATAATGACTTTTGCATTTTTAAACTTCAATTCAAGTTTTATATAATTTTTTTCTAAAATTAACAGTAGGTTCTCTCCCGTATAATGTAAATCGGGGAGCATGTGAAGCTTCCCCCTAGTACACTGCGGTGGGTCCCCGAATAGAGCAGCAATTAATCAATTTCATTGAATAATGGGCGAGTTCACTGATTTTGTATTGGAAGTGTGGAACATTTGTTGATCAAACAACGACGTGTTTTTTTTTCTAGTATCTGATATGTGAAGATTATTCAATGCATAAGATGAGTTTTTTTTTTGTTTGTTTTTTTTTGTTTGTTTTTTTTTTTTTTGTATAAAGACTTTTAATGGAGATTTAACTTTACTTTTTATAAAAACTTTTACTTTTTTCGCATGGATTCAGTTTCTTTTGAAGATTCAAGAATAACGTTGAGAATTTTGGCGATTAAGAAAGATGGCCACCAAGAAGCTCCGGGATAGAACAGCGGTCAGTTTTAAAGTTTTTGGTTGCTGAAGGGTACAAACCAGTTGAAATTTATAGGAGAATATCAATTGTGTTGAAGCCTAAAAATGTCTACAAATTGTTTAAAGAAGGGTTTGGCAGTGTTGAAGATGAAGACAAGCATGGGAGACCGAAAGAAATATTTCCTGAGGTGATCGATCCAATCAATGATCCCATTCAATCTGACAGAAGAAAAGTAGATGACATTGCAAGGATTGTGGTTATCAGTCGCGACAGCACACAAAATTTTCCATGATAGCTATGGTTACTCGAAGGTCAGCGGTCGCTAGGTGCCAGAGATGCTTAATGCAAAGCAAAAACAAAAAGTTCGAGTTGTCTCGGCAGTGTTTCTCCTGCTATGAGAAGAATGGTAATGAGTTTTTGAAAGGTGGTAATATGTGACGAGACATGGGTTTGGCATTCTGTTCTTGAGTTCAAACGATAGTCCATGAAGTAGAAGCATTTAAGCTCTCCAGTGAAGAAGTGATTCAAGTCCTAGCGAATCCAAGAATAGATGCTTACTTTTTGGCGTATTCAAGGCCCAATCACGATTTAATTTCTTAAGAAACGAAAAACTGTGGACAGTGTCAAGTACTATGAGCAATTGAAGCAGGTCGAGATAGACAAAGAACAAACGCAGAGGTCATTAGTCAAAAGAAGTCATCTTGCATCATGACAACGCCTTACATAGCAGCCCAAACGGTACAGACCATCTACGAGCTGCGCTGACAACTGCTCCCTCATTCCCCTTACAGCCAAGAGATTGCCCCTAAGGAGTTCCATATGTTTCATCATTTGAAAGCGTTTACGCGAGACACAAAGTTTGAATGTGATAATGAAGTCAAAAATGTTGCGAACAACTAGCTGATACATAGGTCTAACCATTTTACGCTGATGGAATACGGAAGTTTGTACTGAGATGGGAAATGTGTGTGGCATTGCTGGGAAAGTACGCTAAAAAAATTAAGCTTCTTTTGTATTAGAAGTATTACCGAAAAAGCATTGTATATATTGAATGATCTTTGTATATATATATATATATATATATATATATATATATATATATATATATATATATATATATATAGTAATTTATAAAATATATATGGCGATTAAGCTACACTGAATATTCTGCGTTTCATCCAAATATAGGATTCGTCAGGCTTATGCGCGAATTCTGTGGTTGCTTCTTGTTTTTATATATGTTGAGGATTTCTAGTTGGCCAATCAGCTTTCTAGTATCCACCGCGCTCCTTCCTATCAGCCAATGGGCATGCATTTTATCAAACAAAGGATCTGTTTTAGAACTAGGTTAGTGGTTTTAGGTAATGACAGAAATAAAACCAACACTAGCAGAAATAATAATAATAATAATAATAATAATAATAATAATAATAATAATAATAATAATAATAATAATAATAACAAACCAACCCCGGACAAGAACAACCATACCATAAATAAAAATACTAATAACGAACAAGATAAATGCAATTGTAGACACCGCACACTTTGCCCAGTCCAAAATAAATGTCTAACAAAAAGCGTAGTTTATCAAGCAACAATATTTGCGAAAGAAAACCCGAATAACAAGAAATATTACATAGGCATGACTTCCTTAGATTTCAAAACCAGATACTATGACCACAAAAGCACATTCAAAAATAAAAAAAACACCGTATAAAAACAACACTAGCAAATAAATACTGGGAACTCAAAGAAAGCGGACATTCGCCGGTAGTCGAATGGAAAATAATGAGACAAGCTACCACATGCAGACATTTAGACGACCCATGTAAATTATGCCTCCATGAAAAATTTTCTATCCTGTACTTTAAAGAACCTCAAAATCTATTAAACTGTAGGCGGGAAATAGCAAACAACTGTGTTCACAAAATAAAACTTACTCTAGGATAGCGATACAAAATAGCTTTAAAACTAACAATAACAAAAGAAAACAAACAAATAAATAAATTAAATAAACATGAATATACATAAACGATCACACACATATATGTATATATATATATATGTATATATATATATGTGCATGTATGTGTGTACACATAGGTATATTTATATGTATAAATCCCCATCTTTCTCTCTCTCCTATCTCTCTCTCTCTCTCTCTCTCTCTCTCTCTATATATATATATATATATATATATATATATATATATATGTGTGTATATATATATAAATATATATATATATATATATATATATATATATATATACTACACCGCAGAACTAGAATGTCCGTGGAATCCGATGACATACCACTGAAAGTCTGTAAACCCGACGGACCAACGTTAAGAACGTAAGTATTGCAACTATTTTGCAGCATATGATAAACAACATCAAAAAGTCCCCCAGAGTTTTTAAAGAAGCCGCCATTGTGACAATATAAAAAAGAAAAGAGACTGTACAGATTGTTGATACCATAGGAGAATTTCATTTTCGTAGGTTGCAGGAAAGATCATGGAAAAATCTCTACAATTTCGACTACAGGCCCTGGCTGAAGACATTGTTCCTGAGAGCCAGTGTGGATTCAGAGCAGATTCATCTACTAAAGATATAAAATTCACAAGGCAGCAACTTCAAGAAAAATCTGCTGAACCACGTCAACTTCTTATAGTCACCTTTCTAGGTTTCAGGAAGGCTTTTGACGCGGTTCACATGGAAAAGCTTTGTAAAATATTGAATTACAGCAGTTGACCATCAACATTCACCAGAGTGCTACACAGTTTTCACGATGACATGACCGCCAATATATGATGCGGTGATGGATGTCTCGAACGATTTAGTGTAAGATAGTGTCAGATACATGACTTTAGCATTTTAAATTATAATTCAAGGCATTATATAAAAATAATTTTCTAAAATTAACAGTATGTTCTCTCAAGTATAATGTACACTATCATTTTTTTTTTTTTTACTAAGTTACGTCAGGGAAGCCTGTGAGTTTTTCTCACGGTGTATACTAACAAGGAGATCCGATGTTTCCCGAGATTTAATGATTTGATGATTTAACGATTTAATGATTTTATGATTTAATGATGTAATGATTTAATGATTTAATGATTTGATGACTTGATGATTGATTTGATGATTTAATGATTTGATGATTTGATGATTTAATGATTTAATGATTTGATGATTTAATGATTTGAATATTAAATGATTTAAGCATTTAATCATTTAATATTTGATGATTCAATGATTTCATGATTTCATGATTTGATGTTTTAATAATCAAATGATTTAATAATTTGATGATTTAACGATTTAATGATTCGATGATTTAATGATTTAATGATATAATTATTTGATAATTTAATGATTTAATGATTTAATAATTTGATGATTTGGATTTCATGATTTGATGAGTTAATGATTTATTCATTTAATGATTTGATAATTTAATGATTTGATGATTTAATGATTTGATGATTTAATGATTTAATAATTTAATGATTTGATGATTTGATGATTTAATGATTTGATGATTTAATGATTTAATAATTTAATGATTTGATGATTTGATGATTTAATGATTTAATGATTTGATGATTTAATGATTTAAGGATTTGATGATTTATTATTTAATGATTTATTGATTTGATGATTTGATGATTTAATGATTTATTTGATGATTTAATAATGATTTATTTGATGATTTAATAATGATTTATTTGATGATTTAATACTTTGATGATTTAATGATTTGATGATTTAATGATTTAATGATTTGATGATGTAATGATTTTATGATTTAATGATTTGATGATTTAATGATTTGATGAATTGATGATTTGATGATTTAACGATTTGATGATTTAATTAATTAATGATTTAATGTTTTGATGATTTGATGATTTAATGATTTTGTGATTTAATGATTTAATGATTTGATGATTTAATGATTTAAGGATTTGATGATTTGATGATTTAATGACTTAATGATTTAATGATTTGATGATTTAATGATTTGATGATTTGATGATTTGATGATTTAATTATTTAAGGATTTAATGATTAAATTATTTGATGATTTGGTGATTGGATGATATGATGATTTAATAATTTAATTATTTGATGATTTAATTATTTGATGATTTAATTATTTGATGATTTAATGATTAAATTATTTGATTATTTAATGATTGTATGATTTGATGATTTAATGAATTGATGATTTACATCGTACTGTACAGAACCTTTGTTGGTTCCATAAAATAATTTTATATATAATGACGAATTTAAGTTTAAAATGCAAAAGTCAAGTTTCATGGTTCAATTGTGCTCTAAACAGAATTATCCATTTCGAATGCTGTTGTTTTTATATGGCTGGCCTTTCTGTCTGTGCGGCGATAATAGCTTAGAATTTAATTTTGAAATTAAAGAGTCAAGTATCATGGTTTTACTGTGCTGTCAACAGAAACATTCATCTCGCGCCCCCCTGTGTCATATCAAAGAACCTACTGTTTACTTTATATGCCGGGCCTTTGTATTCGTGTGGAAATGAAACTTATCAAATGTATTTGTAATGTTAGGTTGTATAAGGTTTTACTTTTGTAATGTTAGGTTGTATAAGGTTTTACTTTTGTAATGTTAGGTTGTATAAGGTTTTACTTTTGTAATGTTAGGTTGTATAAGGTTTTACTTTTGTAATGTTAGGTTGTATAAGGTTTTACTTTTGTAATGTTAGGTTGTATAAGGTTTTACTTTTGTAATGTTAGGTTGTATAAGGTTTTACTTTTGTAATGTTAGGTTGTATAAGGTTTTACTTTTGTAATATCGCCTGTTCCTTCTGTTCTCGTCTTTTTTTTACTTATCTCTGCTTTTGAAATAAATCTTGATATTGAATTTATCTAAGAACACTGCCAGATACATAAAGTAACATTTGTATGAAATTTCATAAAAATCGACCCAGCCCTTTTACACATTATTAAAATGTGCAAAGTAAAAAGGCTTATTTTTTTCTAATTAAAATTAATTGAATGAATTAAATTAATTAGAAAATGAGTTTGCAGAAAACGAAATTGCACCGTCAGTCATTTGCAGGGCGTTCATGCGTATTTAATTTAATTTTCTGAGTTTTGCATCAAGTTAAGGCTATGGTTTGAGTTGGGCTAAGTTTGAAAGTTATGGTCAGGCCTTACGAACTACAAAATAAATGCTATTTCACAACGCATATTGGAATAGTGACCATTTATCTGTGTGAGTTGATGCTGAGACAAAGGAAATGATTTTTTTATGCAAATTCTTAATTACATGAAGTGATTCTATCATGTTGATCGAAGTAATGTATTTTGTCCCTTGTTGGTGGTAGTGGGGACTTTTATTTTAGGCATTTAATATAAAGTAATTCCGAGGTGGAATCAAAGTTCACAGAATCAAGTATTATGGTTCATGTGTGCTCCTAAGCAGAAGATTTTAAATCGTTAATATGTCGAAAAATCACAACAAACAAAATAATAATTCATAGCAAACTTAGTAGAATTAAATTGAATAACCCACGTGTACTAACGTGTGGAAACTGAAAATGTTTTTCATTTCAGAATTTGGTTACAATGCAGTTTGTTTGATCGACACTCGAAAAGTTATGGCGTACCTCATTTTCGAGATAATCGCTTAGTGTCATTCTAATACGAGAGTAAAAAAAAATGACTTACTGTACCACTTATCCTAAGTTCGAGTAGCAATTGCCGTGATCAGACAGGACCCCTTAAAACCACACGTAAACGCTTACGTATAGCGACGCTAACCAGTATTTCGGAGACTCTTATTGCTTTTCTTTGAAATAAAATAGTTTCCACATGTTAGAAGTATACAAGTCGGTAGATAATTCAATCCTATTTATTTTAAATGTATTTATTGTTCTTATCAAGTATTTATTTTTTGATTCAATTGTTAAGTATTCTGTAATTTACCCTATAAAGATGAACAGTACTTTGTAGGGAGCTACTCTCCTAGAAAAGAGCCAAACATTAAAATGTCTTAAGCTGAAAAGAACACAGTAAAGAAGAGGAGAATCTGTATGAGGAAAAAAGCCTAACAAGAAAAAGAGGAAAAAGTGATAAAAACTCATTTAAGTTGATAGAAAAAGAACGGCAGTGATTAAGAGGGAAGAGTTAAAAGCGAATGAGAGATAGTGAGAAAGAGTAAGAGAGAACGAGGGACAGAGAGAAACAATGAGAGAGATAGAGAAATATTTAGAGGAAGGGAAAGAAAGAGATAGGGTCTGAATAAAAGAGGAATAAAAAATATCGAGTGAAAAGTGTATCCGTGTGTGTAAGAGATAAAAAGAGAGAAAAAGAAAGATAGAGAGAATACAAAGAAAGACAGAAAGAAAGAAAGGGAGAAAGAAGAAGTAAAGACAAAGAAAAGGAGAGAAAGGGTAAGAAAAAGCGAAAGGGAAGAAGAGAGAGAGAGAGAAAGAGAAGCGAGAGTACAAAACTTAAATTTGAAAGTTGCGAGAGGCGGGGGTAGCGTGCAAGAAAGAACGAGAGGCATAATAGAGACCGAAAGGGGGAAAGTGATTGATGAATTGAAACACGATAATAATATCACAACGCAACAACTGATGAGTTAAAATTACAAAAAAGAAAAGCAAGTGACACGGCCCAGGCACACACACGCACTGAGACAAGCACCCTAATGAGGGCGGGGTGGGATGAGAGATGGGGGTTACGAGAGGGAGCCACGGCGGTCGCCGCCCATGCGTTCGCCGCTCTGCTTCGCTTACCTCTCCATCCATCGCCAAAACAGTTGCAGCATTAATTGAAGGGCAACCTTCATTGATTGGGAAACACGCACAGAAGTGATGAGAAGTGAGAAGTGAAATACAATATTAAGTTGAAAGCAATACTAAGATGTCGGGATTTGATTGAGGTGTCGGCTTCAGATGGTGGGCAGAGTAGTGAAGCCATTCCGGTGTTTCTAAATGGAATAGTAGTAGTAGTAGTAGTAGTAGTAGTAGTAGTAGTAGTAGTAGTAGTAGTGTATATAGCGTCAAGGCGCGAATTAAGTAAAAGTGCGGCGAAGTAGAACTATAGTAAAAGTGGAAGAAGTTTGAGGAGAAAGCGGATAAGGAAAAAATAAGAAAGTAAAACATGGATGAAAAGGAGGAGAAAAGTACATTAATAACAGCAAAGATGATGATGATGATGATGAGGAGGAGGAGGAGGAGGAGGAGGAGGAGGTGGAGGGGTGAGGAGAAAACGGTGGTGGATAGGGAAGACATTAGATCGTTATTTCCATGGAAGTTGCTCGACTGAACTTAGTCTTCGGTTTCGGTTTGTAAAACATTAGCAGCAAGTTTGAGGGAACGCTGGAGAAATAGAGGGAAGAAGTTCAAGGAGGAGGAGGAGGAGGAGAGAGAGGAGGGGACGAGGACGAGGAAAAATAAGTAAATGGAACATAGGTAACTACAATAAAAAGAAGAATGAAAAAAGGTATATTAAGAAAGAGGATGAAGGGGAGGAGTGGTTAGAAAAATTCTGTGGATAGTTAGGATACTCTATCGTTATTTCCATGGAAGATACTCAAATGAGCTCCAGTTTTTGGTTTCTCCTTTTAAGACATTCACAAGAACTCGTCTTCCTTCCACAATGAAAAAAAGGCATTCCCTTATCACTCCATGAACGTAGTGTCAGAGAATTTTCATGAACTTAGCTTTTCCCAGTCGTTTTCTGCCGATGGAATACGCTACTGCATGACTCCTTTCTTGCTAATTACTATCTGTACGTCTCAAGAATTTCTTTTCATGGAGCAGAAAAAAGTGTGTTGGAAAGTGACTGTACAGATAGTATAAATTTGAGAAACAAAGAAGATGAAAAAGAAGAAATTATTTTATATGATTTTATATTTTATATTTTATTGTTTTAATTTATTTTATTCTATTTTACTATCCTACTCTATTTCGTTCTGTTTTATCTATATCTGCTTGCATACACTAAAACTTTAAAAATCATCCTAAATTTAATTTATTTTAATCTATTACCTCAACTATTATTACTATTAGTGGTAAAACTTATATCGCTATTATTAATACTATTATTGTCTTTCTAAATACGGTAAATTCATTAGTATTACTAACATTACCAATAACTCTATTACTTTGAACCTGTTTGATTGACTGATATTTAATCGGCAACTAAAGCGCTAATAGAGGGAGAAAAAACAGCATCACACCCCTAACTCTAACATATGCTCGTGTGATAATAAACGTTTGTTTTTATTCTTTCTCTTCTTCATCTACTCTTCTTTCTTCTTCTACTTTCCTTTTTCTTTTCACTTTTTCTAAATATAGCCAAATCACGTGATGTACTTTCTGACAGATTTTGTAACTTCCATTTCATTATGAATATAATCTTTTAAAGTGAAAGCCTTTTATAACCTGAGAACCTCTTTATTTACTTTTAAATATCGACGGCAACATTACACAACTAGTTTAGCAATATAAAAATAGTTATATAAATAAATTATATACATATATGTATGTATATATATTTATATATATATATGTATATATATGCATATATATATATATATATATATATATATATATATATATATATATATAAGTAATCATATTCCCCCTTTTTACATTTCAATTAGTCCTGAACTAAAACATCCGAGACAGTATTTTTCTATTATGTATAATCTTATTATTAAAATCGATATGGAAAGCAGATGGTTACAAGATGGTTGACCGTTTGTTTATAATTAATTATTCTAATGGCGTCGAATGTAAGTAAATAAAAAGGAAAATATCATCCAAACAAATGGAAAAGTGAATTCTTAGGTCGACTACCCTCTAATATCAAGCATGTTAAATTCTTCCATGTAGCATGCACCTTTGCGGAGGGACTCTACAGCCACACATGAAAGATAATACCAACCCGATTTGCATTCACTCACTATCTAAACACTTCATGCAATTATTACACACGAAACAGAATCCATGGGAAGCTAGTAATAAGGCTTTAAATAAAGAAAGGTTTAATGGACATAAGGTTTAATACGACAATATGTAACCAACTTAATTTAGACACGTTGAGCATACGTTTGCAACAATTGGTCCAACAGTGATATGATTGCTGTCAGATCAAAGTGTGGTACTTTTCAGTACCAAAAAGTCCACTCTCCCAGGCTTTGCCTTTTCTTTGAAAGGCACCCATTCTATTGCTTATTGCCCTTGGCGGTCCTATCATGGAATATCGACGGAGTTGTTCAGGTATAGATCGCTAATCTTAAATCACTAGTCTTCAACTTAACACTTTATTCGGTGTCTAACCATCTGGAAAGGTAAATAAAATAAGTGGTAGAACAAAGCATTAAAATATATTTGTTTTAGAAAGAACATAATTAAGTACAGTGAACCTAAAGGTTTTAGTTGCAGATCTAAATATAGAAGTCAGATAAAAGTGGATTTAAACCTATATTCAACTAAGTGATGGAAACTAAACTAAACCGCAGTATGCTAAACGTAATGAACTTACACTTTCGCAAAATCATATTTTTCATGAGTTCTTTAAGAAAAATACAATTAAATTGAGTTAATATTTTATCGACACCTTATAAAACATTATCAAAAAGCATAATAAAAATACAAAGGATATTCAAAATAATATCGAGATTAGCAATTTATTAACAAAAGAAAATGAATTAAACTTTTTTTTAAATAAATGTACAGGAATTGACATAACGAAACTGGGGACTAAATATGAAAACGATTAGACAGTAAAAACGATTGGAATTCAGTAGGCATTATTTTTAACATTTTGGGTGAAAGGTTGCTCAGCAAATACTTTCTAGGTTTAAAGTTAACATGTGTGAAACCAACGCATTTTTACTATGCTAATGCTATGTCATTTTTACTTTCTTATTATTTATTATTTTATTTTAGTCATACAAGTTATGCACAGTTTTCTATTTAAGTTTAGATAATGGGAAGGTCTATTACAGTTGATAATATAAACGCTTTGTTGTATGGGGTATTCATTAGAATTTTGACAGTTATGAGTATTTTTTATCTGTGATCTGTGTTCTGTTTAAATTAATGTTTGCTCTTGACTAATTTTTTATTTCAATATTATTTTAGTATTTTTATTATGCTTTTAGATAATGTTTTCCAAGTTGTCAATGTTTTGAAAAAATATGTTTATTCATTTGCCATGTTCCTAACGTCTATTATTTTAATTTTTAATTAATTAATAATAATAATAATGTACTGTACTGTAATGTAATCTATGTTTCTGGAGGTTGTTATTACTTGTCGCTTAAATTTCCCTGTTGCTTTAAGTTCTACCCACAAAAATATACAGTTATTTTGATTTCTGAAAATACTCCCCTTCCTATGAGAGCTGGATGTTAAAACAGATGTCGAATCTAGATTTTCCTTCCTTAATGGAGTAATAAATTCAAATAATAGTTCTGTCTTCAATTGATATGGGTTTTCACATATGAGATGACTCCTCCCTCAATTAATTTACTTTCGTGTACAGGTTCGATTACCGAAGACTTTGGTTATTGAATCCATAGTTTAGAATTAACATTTATGAGAACAATACAGACTAGGCCGGCATTTACACAATCTATTGTAATGTCAGCAATAAGTATATATACATGTAATTTAGTAACGTCTCAAAAGTAAAAAAAAAAAAAAAAAGGATCTCAACATATCCCTTACACTAAGCCACAACGATAATGCATTCATTTCATACATGATTTAAATCACGAATTTAATATAAAGCTTTGATAATCAGATTTACACACAAAATTAAACTAAGCTGACATAAATAGCGTCGCACTTGGCCGCATATATCATAAGCGAACAAAATATAAATTTTGAATTTCGAGGAAAATACAGTGACCCAATTTCATACACCGCTGACTTTTATCCATTGTTTACTTCCTAAAAACATGTTCTGATATCTTCATTACATTGCACTTCCTACAACAATGATCCATGTGTGTGTGTGTGTATGTACACACACACATATATATATATATATGTGTGTGTGTGTGTGTGTGTGTATGTACACACATATATATATATATATATATATTTCTTTCTCCCCGATCTTCCCATCCTCCTCGACCTTTTTCAACTATTTTATGCGGCGTCAGTTATTTATGGCATTACATTTTTGAGAGGGGGATACTACGATTATAGTTTCACTTTTCTTGGTTCCACGTGCTGTCCATCTATCTTTTGTTTTACTTCTGCAGAGTTTATATATGGTCGTTGGCGTTTGTAGCTCATGTTAATTTGTCTATATTCATGTGATTTCCCTAATATTTAACCATTTGAGCTCTCTGGCCAGTTCTGTGTAGTAGTAGTAGTAGTAGTAGTAGTAGTAGTATCATCATCATCCTCATTATTATTATTATTATTATTATTATTATTATTATTATTATTATTATTAGATGTAGCTGTGGTTGGCATGGTAGCATTATCCCTATTACTAGCACTATTATGCTTCGCTCACCTACATATTTCCTCTAGTGTTTATCATGTACGAACATATAATACACTTCCACCCAAAAGAGAAAGCTATTCCTGGGAAGACGGTATCATGCGGATGAAACATATACTAATTAAACTTCCAAAGGAGGACATAATAACTAGAATGATAATCTTGTGACAACATAACGAATACTACATTACACTCTCCCCCGAAATAAAAAAGAAGGTAATGTCTAGAAGGATATCAAGACAAGAGTACAGATAATTCACTTCCGTATGCCGTAAATATCGAAAATGAAATAGCTGCAGGGACGGCATCATAACCCTAGAATAGATATTGCAATATCCCTACATGGAAGTGGTAATAACTATAAAAATCATAGCATGATAACAGAATATATACGACACTCACCTAAATGAGCATTGAAAGGTAATATATTAGTTTTAAATAGTATAGTAAATTGAATTGAGAATCAAGCATAGTAATAGCATCATTTCGGTTTCTTCGCAACGATTACCAAATCTATATTAGTAATATTGAGCTATTTTATAAGTTTGTAAACATTTGCGAAAATTGAATTTTTATGCACATTTTATTTTTATTAGTATTTTTGCGTTTATATTCTTTCTATTCCAGATAGCAATTGATAAAATTGAGCTGCAAGTTTTAATTCATTATTGCTGGAAGCGAGGTCTTTAAACCAAGAAAGCCACAAAACAGAATTGCGTGTGCGGCGATCTCAAAGTGGTACAAACCTTTCAATATGTGCGACATATGTCTTGAAGATAAGCCTCGTTCGGGACAGCCTCTAAAGTTGGATGATGGGGATTTGCCAACCAGGTTGGGCATTGCATCTTCATCGAACACTTGAGAATTGGCTGATGAGCTTAGAGTTGGAATATCTGCAATTCAGCGATACTTGAAGCAACTTGATTTTGTAAAAGCAACAAACAAAAAAAAACACCGCGCCAAAATCCGCACGAATTTACCGAAGTACAAGTCAACAGACGAATTGAAATTTGCCGTCAACTATTCAGCAATCCATTGGCTGAGCGATTCTGGAAACGCATTGTGACATCAGACGAGAAATCGGTCTGTATGGTTCAGCACAATTAATAAAGCGATAGGTTCAGAAAAAGTAAGAGACACTGTCAGTTCCCAAAACAAGATGGATTTGTCAACAAAGTCATGTGCGTTTGGTGGAATTTTGAAGGAAATCGTGCATTTTGAGTTGGTTCAGAATGGCTGTCCCATCAGTGCCGAACTTCACTGTAAGTAACTGGAGCGTGTCTACGAAAAAGTGAAGCAAAAGTACTCGGCTTTCATCAACAGAAAGCGCGCCTTTGTGCAGCAGAACATTTCCAAACCACACACCGCCAAGAAGATCAATTTTTTTAAAGCGTTTACAAACTTTTGGGACAACCTAATAGATTATTGTTAACGTTTCTTCGTTAAATGCACGTTAACGCTTTTGAGGCTTACGATATATTATAAAATGTCTGACTGGTAAGCCATCAGGGATCTCATCAAAGATGGCCGATGAGGAAACATCTTTTCTCTTTCTGATGACCAGTGCGCAATTCAGACCACTAAACGATTCAAATCGGCAATTAAAGCACATGTTCCCACACGGAAATTTTATAGCAAGCCCCACTCTCCCCAATGGTTTACTTCTACTTGTGTACTTGTGCAGTTGTTATTGTGCAAATGCAGTATGCGTACCGCAGATTTAACCGTTATAAGTCCAGTACAAACAGACGGAAGTATATAGAAGCTAGAAGTTACTGCAAGACAGAAATAGCGACAGCTACGAGAGAATTTACTGAAACCACCACAAAACGCAGCTTAGAAATTAGGAACTCGTGATTTCTGGAAAATCTACACCAGTGTAGTAAATAATGGGTAATCAACACTTCCTCCACTATCCAACAATCACGAGGCTGTTTGCACTGCAATCGAGAAGGCTAACATGCTTGCCAGTCGGTTTGCCTTCAACTCCACACTGAACCCTGCTAACCACTTCCTCCGTGACTTTCCTTTGCGGACAGATGTCACACTAGACGATTTGAAAATTACCCCATCTCAGATGCATGCTATCATAAAAATCTTGACACTTCAAAAGCATGTGGACCTGATCTCATCCCGGCTGTAATATTAAAAAATACTCCGTCGAAGTAGCTCCAGTTCTCCCCAAACTTCACAACAAATGCCTTAATGAATTTTGCGCTCCTGACTGCTAGAAAACTATTCTGTGGTATAAGTTTTCAAGTCCTGGCTTAAAAACTGACCCATTAAATTTGAGTCCATAGTTAACAAAGTTTTAGTCCATCACCTTACAGATGTTAAACTTCTTACCGACCAACGATATGGATTTAGGCAAGTCGGTTCCACAGCAGCTATCCTAACTGTAATATTTGAACGTATATACCATTCACTGGACAAAGCAGGGGAGGGTAGAGCGGTAACTCTGGATATATCTAAGACTTTTGACAGGGTATGGCATGAAGGTCTTCTCAGGAATATCAGGCCATACGGCATCACTGGACGAATACTCAACATAATTAAATCCTTCTTAGATAAGAGAAAAATCCAGGTTGTTCTCGATGGTCGTGCATTTAAACAATATGATATAACTACGGGATATAACTTGGATCTTTATTATTCCTAATATTCATAAATGACCTCCCTGACAAAATTGTGTCTGAGATGAGTATATACGCTGATGACACACGACAGGAAAATAAATGAACACATATCTAAGAAATGGCAGAAACACTAGAGGATGACTTTCAATCTGTAGTAGAATGGGGGCAATCGATGGTTACATTCAATGCTGCTCAGACTAAACTTGTTTCCTTCAATAATTACAAGAAACCTTCTATACCACCAATATCAATGGTCAAAGACACATTATCTAAAAGTACTTCTTTTAAACTCCTTGGCCTAATGTTCACAGGAAACATGAGTTGGAACAATTACATTGAGAGCATTGCCAGGACTGCGAAGAAGGTAGGCTACCTCTACCATGCTCATCAGTGCGGCTAGTCAGGCAACTGCCACCAGCCAGGATCAAAATCCGACCGCCCAAATGACAATCAAGCCATTGCGCTATAGGGCTAATGCTGTGTGGGTAATGAATTAACGATGTTTTGATATCGTCCCAATGTCTCCGCTCGATTTGTTTACACAAGAGCACCGCATAATACACTAATGGCAGTTTCTATATCACTTCCCAATATGCTCAGCCCAAGATAGGGAACATTATATAATTATAAATTACTTCTTGAACAAATATTAAATTAAATCATGCTAATAAAATTAATGCTAATAAAACTTATGTAAATAATATTCATTAAACTTTTAATGAAACTCTATTATATAATTTTGATTTTAGGAAATGTTTACAATTCTAAGGCTAGGATTAAAAAGGTCTTAAGAAGAAATTGACATTCAGGGAATCGTGTTTAATTGGCATATAATGATTATGAGTCAAATTTAAAGCAAATATGAAATATTTGAATTTAAATTAGTTCGTTCGGTCCATCTTATGTACATTTATGCATGTTGCATTTCTTCTAAGATTTTTACAGATATCGATGATTTTCACCTCTTTGTAGTCCTCTTTGTATCAAATTAAAGTAAACTGAATATACCTTACAGTACCTTCTCTTATGCCTTGATAAAATTACATTATTTATCTTAACACATATATATGTTCTAAATTCAGAAGGATCGTTATAGGAATTCTGGTATACACGCACCCAAACATAATAATAATAATAATAATATATATATATATATATATATATATATATATATATATATATATATATATATATATGTATATATATATTACTATAATAATTAAATACCTACAGACTCTAGTGTTTCATCCTTTCGGGAATATTCAGTGCAGGGTATCAGGATTAACGCCAGTCGATAGATTCGAACTCAGCAACACGAGCCGTCTCTGGCTGGATTAGCAAAGACCATATCCATTTGGCTACCATAAACCGTGTGAAATAACGTTGAATTTAAACATTTTAATTTTAAATGTTCTTTACTTCAGTCAGACAGTGATCTAATCGTTATATGATGATCTATGCATAAGAGCTAAATTGACCGACTTTAATTCAACTGAAAATGCTCAACGATAAAAAACGAGTTTCTTAAATGAACTTTCATGATTATTTTTTTTACTATAATAATTAAATACCTGCAGACACTAGTGTTCCATCCTTTCGGGAATCTTCAATACAGGGTGTCACGATTAACACCATATATATATATATATATATATATATATATATATATATATATATATATATATATATCGTGATATATATATATGGTGATATATATATGGTGATATATATATATATGGTGATATATATATGCAACTTTTGTTTATTCATTTAAGCTAACTACTTTAGCACGATTATTTAATTCTATAACATACTATTTTGAAATAATCTGCAAATATCCACAAAAAAGCAATAGTTATTCCTAATTTGCATATTGATGATATAAACTGTTTCTAATGAATTAGTAGTCTTTTACATACTTGTCTGATTTGTATTGTCGTACCTTCGTATATATTTGCGTAATATTCACTTACAGTAGTAATATCATTCTAATTAATAATATAATAGTAGTGAATTTATTAATAACAGATAACGTTTAATAGTCCTTTATTGAATTTAAGTTTCATTATTTTTTCGAGTGATATAATTTATATGAAAATCTTTGATGTAAGTAAAAACGGTTAAGGCCGCTGCCTGATTAGAGCACATACTATACTGTTATATTAGCGAAAAGATCGCGCAACGATCAAACATTTTTATGACTAAGCATTTTAAAACGATATAAAAAGAACTGATTAAATCGGTAATCTATTGTTTTGTCTTTAAATATAGGTAGATATTGTAGTTTCATTCTGCTTTCATAATACTCTCTTCCCAGGAATTATCTCTTTTTAAGTGGGTAGGGAAATCCTCTCTGATACCTCATCCCGGTTTTAGAGAGGGGATGATGTAGCATCTTTATTGTTGGAACATGACCATATTCCAAGAAACTGCTTTCTCCCTTTTATCAAGAGGAAATATTATCTGTTCTGTTTTCATGATACACTACTCACAGGCATTATTTTTCCTTTTATAGAAAGATCCTCCCAGGTATTACTTTTTTTCGTGAGGGAAAGAATAAAGTGTCTGTTCTCTTGTCCTGATATCATACTGCCATGTATTACTTACGGCTCTGTTTGTTTTGTTTTTTTTTCATTTTATGTTGAATTTACTTATAACGGCACTAGTTAAATTTCAGAAGTCCCCCCTCCCTCGCTGTTCTCTTATATCGCAATTTCTTAAACGCAACTCGCAAAAATTCAGAAAGTGATCACGTTTTGTTTTAACGGTTAATTAAAAAAATAAAGTCTTTTGGGACGCTGATATTAAAATTAAGTCTTTTCAAATCAGTTTGCACTCTGAAGACGAATGCGTGTTCGAGATAAGTGTATTTTAATTTTTTTGTTTAATTTCTAATATTAATAACTACATTCTATTTCAGTACTTAATTTATATTTTTATCTCCTGGTTGTTTTATTTAATGATAGCGTTTTCTCGTCATAAATGTTTATTATATCTACCATGTTGATTGCATGAACAGATTAGGAAATTGTATTCATTGTTAATTCGTGAGAGGTGAATCTATCACCATACGTTCCCTTTAAAAAACACGCCAGTTGGACTTTTATTAAGTACAATACTTAATAGATTTTTTTAAAGGAGAGTAGAGAACGTTTTGTGGAAACGTTGTCGGCAGCTGTAGTTACTCTCGCTTCTCTTTATTTGTCACTCAGTCCTCATTTTTTTAATGAGTGATTTTTCTGACAAAGAGAGAAGAAAAAGCTGTATTCTAGGTTGGCAGTATTTTGCGTGAACAGTCGGCAAAGATGGCGGAAATTTTCTGTTCTATGTCTATCCTTGTAGCCATGTCACTAGTAAGGGTGCTGGAGGTAAACGTTTTGTCTGGGCTGACGTTATCCGCCTGATAGTCAGGGACCCGAACCTTGGATTAACCACTAAGGAGGCTGTCCTATCAGCAGGTGCAAAGTACTGGGGCTGCTGTATTGCCATTTGGTGAATGGATTCTGGACCATGCAGTAGTCTCTGGTGGGGCCTCTCGATGCCATACTAGTGGGTAATTGTTACGGCTTTATCTTATCATGTGCTACAAAAAAAAATTATTCGTTACTTCTCTCTCTTTGTTTCCCCTCTCTGTCTTGCTCTAAGCAAATCTGACGACCTAGTCCACAAACTCCAAAATTCCATCATGACAAGTTTCAATAAAAAATACTCGATTAAACCCGGATCTGAAACTTCCAACGTAGACCCCCACTACCATGTCTCCTTCTCCAACATCAGGGGTCTACGTTCTAACCTTCCAGAGGTTGAAGCCCAATTACAGGAGACTAAACCAGACCTTTTCTTTTTAAGTGAAACTGGAATTGGACTGACTATTTCCCTAAATGAGTTCGTAATTAAAGGATACTCCAACCTAACTTCCAAAACTGACCCCCAAGATCGCCATGGGCATGGAATATGTGCCTATATAAAAGATGGCTTTCCATGTGGTAGGGACATCTCCAGAGAAGATCCTAACTTGCCCTATATGTGCTTCCGAGTAGCACTAGCTCACACTACGGCATTTATATTTACTCTCTATCGCCCCCATAACAGTGGAGTTACTATCTTTAAAAGCATATCTGAGAAAAGTGACCAAGTTCTATTAGCATATTCTTCACATAACATTCACGTATGTGGAGACTTCAATGTTCACAATGTGGAATGGTTGACCCACTCAAACAAGACCGATGATGAGGGGAGATTCTGTCATGATTTCTCCATTGCTTATGACCTTCGCTCAGATTGTTCACGAACCCAGCCGTGTGCCCGACAATGACGGCCAGTATGCAAGTCTTCTAGACCTTTTTCTCACAACTTGCCCTGAGCTATGTTCAGTTTCCGTTCTGTCTCCTCTTGGATCTTCCGACCACTCAGCTGTATCAATTAAGATAAAAATGAAATGTGATAAGTCCTCAGACGTACCTCTCCATTGTACAGTATATCGATACACTATGGCTGACTGGGATAGTTTCCGTACATTTATATCGGATCTTCCTCTGCGTTCCGTGTTTAAAAAGGGTGTGTCGTCTATAGTATCAGACCTGACAGAATGGTTAATTTTAGGTATAGAAAATTTCATACCCTCGAAAAAGTTCCAGCAAAAACCTAACAGCCAGCCATGGTTTTTTCCAGAATGTGCTGCAGCTATTGCGCACAGAAATCACTTTTTCCGCTGCTTCCAACGTAATAGATGTATGGAAACTAAAGCCGCTTTCAGGACTGCCAGCAACCATTGTAAGAAAGTAATAAAGAACGCAAGAGAGTTATATGCTCAGTCCGTCAAGTTCAAAGTCACTGAACAGCGGCCTGGTTCCCACCAGTTTTGGCAGATTGCAAACAGAATCTTGAACAGAAGCGTGTGCTCCATCCCAACTATCATCAATGGACCTGAGTTAATCTCGTCAGCATCAGACAAAGCCAAACTCTTTGCCAAGAACTTTGCAGCCAATTCTACCCTTTGCGAATAAGGCCGCCAACCCCCAATCGTTCCTCCTGTATCAGAAAACACACTATGTGATATACAAATATCTGTATGTGATGTTGCCAAGCTAATCAAAAACCTTGATTCCAGTAAAGCAACCGGCCCTGACGATATTCCAATTATAGTACTCAAAAACTTCAACCAGAACTAGCACCCATACTTACAAAACTGTTTAAACGTTGTCTTAAGGAGAATTGCTTCCCATCACCCTGGAAAATCTCATCAGTATGCCCTGTATTTAAAAGTTCAGGTGATCGTTCATCCCCCTCTCAGTACAAGCCAATAAGTCTCCTGTACGTCGTGAGTAAGTTGCTGGAATCTTTGTTAAATAGAGAAGTAATCAACCATCTCAGAAAAAATAACCTTCTTAGTGACACACAATATGGTTTCCGTTCTGCTAGATCTACAGCAGATGTGCTTACAGTTATATCTCATAGGATTAGCGAATCTCTCGACAGAGGCAACCTTTTTGGGCAATTGCTCTTGACATATCAAAGGCCTTTGATAGGGTATGGCATAAAGGTTTACTTCACAAGATCTCCAGCTATGGTATTGCTGGAAATGTCTTCTCAATTATTAAATCATTTCTCTCTGATAGGTTCATAAGAGTAGTAGTTGATGGGCGAAAATCAGAAGCTCACAGTATAAATGCTGGAGTCCCTCAGGAGTCGATCCTGCGCCCAACTCTTTTCCTGATCTACATTAATGATCTTCCAAATCACATCCTTACATCATTCGTAGACATTTTTGCTGATGACACTACCATCTATGGTAGCACATCTAAGACAGTAAACGACCAAGTTCTCTCCGATTCTCTCTCCTCTGATCTTGATCACGTTGTACAATGGGGAAAGGAGTGTCTGGTTACTTTTAATGCATCTAAAACTAAGCTTCTATCTTTACATCATCAACGTTCTTATCCCCATCTGACATCAATTGAAATGAATGGCTCTCGTCTTGGGGAGGCCTCAAGTTTTGATAGGCTTCTGGGCTTGACCTTTACTCCTGATCTTAAATGGAATACGTACATCAAATCTGTTGCAAAGGCCGCTGGAAAAATGGTCGAATCCTTCTATCGATCCAGTAGATATCTCACTGCTGATGCAATTCTCTATCTATATAAGAGCCAGATACGTCCAAGGATAGAGTACTGTTGCCACATATGGGCAGGAGCTGCTAGAAAAGACTTGCCCTGCCTTGATAGGGTTCAAAATAGACCGTGGCCTGGTGGGAGATGTCCTTTTCTCCTCGCTGCAACCTCTGTCTCACAGAAGAGATGTTGCGAGTTTGTCTCTGCTTTATCGTTATTTTCATGGAAAGTGTTCAACTGAGCTTCAATCTATGGTCCCCCCCCTCGCCAAACTTTCACAAGAAACACTAGACTAGCTGAAAACATTATCAATAATTTTCCCCACTCTTTATCTGTACCTAAACCTAAACATAGATTCCATGATCAAAGCTTCTTTCTTAAAACTGCACGCCTGTGGAATTGTCTTCCGTTTTTCTGCTTTCCATCTTTCTATAATATGGTTGTCTTCAAGTCCAACGTGAACAAATTTCTTATGAGCCGTTCCACTTAAGTTAACAAATATACCGAACTTCCATTACTATCGATTACTATATTGTCCTTTTGACTACTATACACTCTTTAACCCTTATCCTTGAGTGGCCTATCGGCCTTGATAAGTGGTGACGTTTATATAAAAAAATATATATACAGTATATATATATATATATATATATACAATCATAATTTTGTAGTCAGACTAAAAAACATCTATTTATGCATATGACGGAATCGTAAATGTTTTTATAAGGTTGTGGTTACGTTAACGCGTATGTGCATGCGTTATGAGTTGTTGCCTGCGTGTCAATGTCTAGTGCGTAAAATCGCACTAATTGAAAGCAAATAAAATGCACTCCTGCCGTCACCCATCTCTCCGTCAAACACGCTGCACAATGATCTCCCCTTCTACATAGACAAACACGCACGCACACACACAAACGCATGTTACAATTTTCACTTCCGCATACATGTCCATATTAGAATGAAGGTACATCTAGCATTTATACTTATGTTTACAAAATGAGCAAATGCGACACAGAATCTTTAAAAATTAGGCCAAGTTCGTTGGTTTTTGGTTTAATCTTTTATTAAACTTTAAAATAGCATCCACATCGCTAAACACACCGATTGAATGAACACATTCTAATATAGACGCGTCTAATAATCTAATATATAAAACGCAGCGGTATACGCGTCTGTGTGTCCAGCTGAAAGTCAAAAAAACTACAAAACGGATCACCACAAAGAGTTTATATCCTTGATAAGCCTTGCACTGGATGAAGAAATTCTCTGAGAGAACTTGTCAGATGGGGTAGGATTTTTGTATTACTTTGGAAAGAGAACACAAGTTCATCCTTAAAGAAATCTATTGTATTAAGTAGAGTTTCCTGTTTTTATTGTGTGTGTATGTTTAGTGAATGAGGAATTGAGTGGGCCGGGAAGAAAGAGGGGTTCGAGGAGAATCGAAGAAACGGGAGAGAGAAAGAGAGAAAGAAAGGGACAGATATATATATATATATATATATATATATATTATATATATATATATATATATATATATATATATATATAGTAAGTTATAAAATGTGTATGGCGATTAAGCTACACTGAATATTCCGCGTTTCATCCACTTAAGGATTCTTCAGGCTGCGCATAAGCCTGAAGAATCCTAAAGTGGATGAAACGCGGAATATTCAGTGTAGCTTAATCGCCATATACATTTTATAACTTACTAACTAGCTCTACCTACGTATTAAGCACTTTTGAAGTAAATACTTAAAGCATACGCATAAATCTATACTTTAGTATATTAATTTTATGTGAGTAAATTAAGTAGTGATATATATATATATATATATATATATATATATATATATATATATCTTATTAGAAATATGTTACACTTTTTCCATCGGCAATGCTGGGTAGCCCTGCTTGTTTCTTACAAAAAGACACAATACATCAGTCTGTCTGTCAGTTTCAAATCGTAATTTCATTTGTCATTCTTATATATTAAAATTATTATTAAGTTGTAAATGGAAATACACGTATTCGTTTATCTGACACGTTTTGGTTTTATGCAGCATTTTTAACGTATAACGCGCAGATTTATCTTAAAAATTGAATTTGCTCTTGTTGTGCGCTTATTTATCTACTAAATATTGCACAAACAGATAAAAACGTATACAGTGAATATCTCATTTGTAAATGTTGTTTTACCGGCTGAAGACTATTAAATCGACAACGCTCTTATCCCCATCTGGCATCAATTGTGATGGATGGCTCTCGTCTGGGCGAGGCCCCGTGTTTTGACAAGCTTCTGGGTTTGACCTTTACTCCTGATCTGAAATGGAACACGTACATCAAGTCTGTTGCCAAGGTCGCTGGAAAGATGGTAAGATCCTTCTACCGCTCCAGAAGATATCTCACTACTGATGCAATTCTCTATCTATATAAAAGCCAAGTACGTCCAAGGATGGAATACTGTTGCCATATCTGGGCAGGAGCTGCTAAAACTGCCTATCCTGCCTTGACAGAGTACAAAATAGACTTCGTGGCTTAGTGGGGGATGCCCTTTTCTCTACCCTGCAACCTCTCTCCCACAGAAGAGACATTGCGAGCCTATCCTTGTTTTATCGTTATTTCCATGGCAGGTGCTCGTCTGAACTCTAATCTCTGGCCCCCCCCCCTCGCCAGTCTTTCATGAAAAACACCCGTCTAACTGAATCCACTGTGAAAAATTTCCCCCACTCTATATCTGTGCCTAAACCAAAACGCGGATTCCATGAACAAAGCTTCTTTCTTAGAACTGCACGCCTGTGGAACTCTGTTCCGTCTGCCTGCTTCTCACCGGACTACAACTTGTATGTCTTTAAGTCCAACGTTAACAAATTCCTAATGAACTTCCCCCTTAAGTAAACGCTTCATCAAATCTCCACACTAGCGTAATGTACTTGCAATAACCCTTATCCCTGAGTGGCTTCCGCGCCTTGATAAGTGGGGATCACTGTGTAAAAAAAAAAAAAATTCAAATTTAATACGAAATTTAATACGAATGATGCCCAATCAATCTTTTTGTGTTTAGCTTGACATGAAATTGAAAACACCAACTCGATCAATATTTAATAAATAGATACGCACATCTTACTGATATTACTCCAACTCACTTATTAACATTTTCTTCATTGGCATGTTACTTTTTTCAATGTTAACCAATACAAGTCCATAAAAAATGTGGGCAATGCGAGGGACAGTGGTTGTACTATACTTATCCCATTCCTTAATTTATGCATGTTCTCTCATTTTGATCTAGATATTGTCCTTTTCATTTTCGCAACATTTTTTCCGTCACGTTCAGTTAAACATAAAAATACCACATTTAGTCTATAATTAAATTATCTCCAATCGTTTAAAATGATTGTTTAACCATTTAATTAAAGATTAAGTAACAAAAGCAAGTTAGTAACACTTTCTAAATCTTTTTAAGAATAGATCGCCAACTTTTCCCCAGCTTGTTTAGAACTAGAAAAAAAGCAGAACCATCTCTAAGCGTAAGTGGAAAATAAATGCGAGCAAAAGAAATAGGGACAAAGTTGAGTCAAAAGTAGAAATGTCCAGTCACAACAAACGGCTCCGAACACTTTTAATTTACTCACATGCCTGTCGCAAGGCATTAGAAATGCAATGCATATTTAATGCAAAGCACTATAAATTAATGCATACACACAGACCTGCATGAGCATATATATATATATATATATATATATATATATATATATATATATATATGTATGTATATATATATATATGTATATATATATATATATATATATATATATATGTATATATAATATGTTTATGTCTCGGCAGTAGAGTGAAAAGCATATCTTATTTTTCTTTTATTAATATTATTGGAATTTTCCCCTTTTTTCCCTTGTACACATTTTTGTGAATTATTCCATGGATTTCTGCCTTTGGATTATTATGGACCATCTTCTTCCAATTACGGGAGTTCCTTGGATTTTACTTATGCAAATGGAAATTCAATTAACTTTCTTGAAGTTATATATTTGGATTTTACGTCACTGGATTATTTATCTTCCACCAGACTATCCATTCACGTGTAATCACCTTTTTCTTCACCATATCCCCTCTGCTTCACTTTTTTGTTATCACGTAAGATCTTTGACTTTCTTGTTGTTTCATCAAATACTTTTTCATGCAAAATCCGATCCTGCATTTTGCTAATTCCTGCCTTCTGATGAGAAGGAAAGTATTTATTCGAAACTTTGCGGATTAAGGACTATCCACTTATCAAGTGTTTCCTTTTCAGATTAAATATGCTTTTAACTCTTTTTCAAAGTGTTTTTTAACATGTGTTATTAACTGTTTGCTCGTATATATATATATATATATATATATATATATATATATTTATATACATACATATACATATCGCTGTATCATAGCTCTTAAGTACGGCTAGACTCACATATATCCCGAACCAGAGTTCGCACCAACACTATCAAGTTAATAGCCGGCAGTTCTAGACCCATAGAATCGCTGCCAGCAAACGAAGAGCTTAGCATTACGCAAAATAAGCAGCATGTGAAATCGTTTATGACAGTGCTCTACCAAAAGCGACCCTACTCATACTTATATACATGAAAACAAAGGTGTAAATATATAGGCATACATTTTCAATACATTTATTTCTATGTTAAATATTATTTGTATTAATTAGTAATTAATCTAAGTATTTAGACAAGATTGTACTCAATATATAAACGTATGCACACATTTTTGCAATTAATGTGCATACATGCATTTTTGCATACACCTCTAAGTGCTCCATCATGTTAAATACTGTAAAAACAGTAAGTGCACGTTTACATATCAACAATTACACACGTATTCGAAAACATTCACACGCACCACACACACACACACACACATATATATATATATATATATATATATATATATATATATATATATATATATATATATATATATACAGGCCGCCCGGAATTGCCTGGTCATAAAATACGCTTAAATATTTTAATTTAAGATATTTTAATTTATGCAGATTTCGTATTAATTATTATTCATCAAATTCTCTAATTACATTGTAATCAATATATATATATATATATATATTTAATTTAATTAATTATTATTCATCAAATTATATATATATATATAATTTAATTTAATTAATTATTATTCATCAAATTCTCTAATTACATTGTAATCAATATATATATATATATATATATATATATATATATATATATATATATAT
Source organism: Euprymna scolopes (assembly GCF_053919585.1). Classification (NCBI taxonomy): domain Eukaryota; kingdom Metazoa; phylum Mollusca; class Cephalopoda; order Sepiida; family Sepiolidae; genus Euprymna; species Euprymna scolopes. The sequence continues at coordinate 76,793,082 of NC_136493.1, read as the reverse complement.
ATATATATTTAAAAAGTAAAACATTACTTCAATGCAATCAGCTGAGTTTTAAACCAAAATATTCCGTGTTCCGGTTATAATTTCTACCCTCTTAGCTATCGCTAAGTGGATAAAAATCAGTTAAACATTAAGCTAAAAATGTATAAGCTTGACAAAAAAGTTCTTGCAGAATTTAAAATTTTGTATTTAAAATGATGTATTTTAAAATAAGTTTTCGTTATAATACTTTACTGTATATATCATTGTAAAGTACGTCTTTTTCTTCGCTCTATCTAACCGTTTAAATTACAATAGTTTAAAAAAAAACAATTGTCTTCTTTTCAGAACGTTGAATACAACATGAAAAAAAGAAAATTCGCACAAAAGCTGCTAAAACAGCTCGCGATATTAACGAAGCGTTGGCCCAGGAAATATTACTACACGCACAGCACAATGGTGGTTTTAGACATTTTGTGGCGGCGAGAAGAGTCTTGAAGATAATGAGCGTCGTGGTCGCTCATCGAATGTTGAAACTTAATCAGGAGACTTATTCGAAGCTAATCCACGTACAATGGTTCCAGAACTTGCTTCAGAATTAGACGTAACGTATACGATGAGTTCCAACCACTTGAGAGAGACTGGGAAAAAAAACATGATAAATGGGTACCTCACAAATTAGACAACAACCAAAAGAAATGCCGTTATGAAGTGTCATCTTCCTATTTCTTTACACAACAAGAACGACCCGTTTCTCGACCGAGTTGTTATTTGCGATGCAAAGTGGGTTCTTTACGACAACGGCGACGCTTAGCTAAGTAGTTAGACGCCGACGATGCTACACGACACTTCTCGAAATCAAAGTTACACCAAAAGAAGGTCATGCTGACTGTTTGCGACCGGTTTCATCCTTTAAAATTTTGTGAATGCAGGCGAAACCATTACGGTGAAAAAGTACGATCAACAAATCGATGAACTGCATCAGAAACTTCGACAACGACATCTAGCATTAGTCAGTAGAAAGGGCCCAATTTTCCTCCACAACAATACCCGACCGCACGTTCCTAAACCGACCCGACAGAAGTTGAATGAATTGGGTTACGTAACACTGCCTCATCCGCCATACTATCCAGACCTCTCACCTACTGACTACCACCTTTTCAAGCTCTCAACAACTTTCTGCAATAGAAATGCTTAAAAAAATCTAAGCGATATCAAAAACGCAATTCAACGGCTTTATCACAACAAGGTTTTTACGTTACTGACATAAATACGTTTGAGTTGGCAAAAGTTTGTTGATTCTGATGGTGCCTATTTTGATCAATAAAGTTTTGTTCAATTGAGATATGTTCATCTGAATTTAAAAGTAAAAACCGCAAGAACTTTCTTGTCAGTCTGATGTACATACATATTCTCAGAAGTTATCGCTGATATACTCATCGCTAATTATCAAGAAATTTGAGACATTCCTGAGATTGTTCATACGTCTAAATTTGCCATTCATTGTGTCAGCAGCAGATTTAAAACTGATCAAAAGTTAGATACAAAACTAAAAACTCACAAACCCCGGAAACATTACGAAAATGTTCGAAAAAAACATATTTAATTAAAGTATAATAAAATCTTTAGAAAAACAATTATTCGAAAGTTCAAAATACAGGATTGCATAACTGTATTCAGCTTCGAAGCTTCTAATTTCAAGACGAAACTAAAGGGCACGTCTAGTGTATCCAAAAGGACGTGTTCTTTAGATTGACGCACAATGTGATGCAGTTCATTTCAGTGATTTTTCAAGTTTTATATTTTTTCGTTTTGAAACAAGAACTTTTGTACATTGTAGAACAGGTAAACGACTGTCTTAATGTGTCAAGAAAAGCGTTAAATGTCTTGGCGGCAAATTGATGACGGGTATGATTTTATCTGCAGAAGTAGCCCCTATCACCCGCTTACATGGATATAGCAATGCTAATATTTACAAAAGGCATCTAATAGCATCTGATACCAAGACAATATCGATAATCTTTATTAATCTTATTTTCATGCAGGACTATGAACCTTTTCACAACGCTCGGAAGGTTATTACTTTATTTGAAGAAGGAATCGTCCTAATAAAGTTGTCAGCCTAAAGCCTAACCTGAATTCAATGGAAAATGTTTGGAGGATAATTGGAAAAAGAGTTCAGGAAAGAACCTTCCCAAATCACCTAATGGAATTATGAAACGTTAAATAAGGGGAAATTACTGTGGGTTTTTACAAGAAATTAATTCGATCATGTAGTCGACGATGCAGAAAAGTAACTGGAATAAAGAGAATATTTACAAAATATGTTTTTTACTCATGTTCACCCCTTACAAAGCATATCGCCACTTGGACGTAAGGGGCTACTATTTGGGCCCATGTTACATTTAACCTTCTGCATATCAGTACAGCCAGGGACGTAGGCAGTAGGAAGGGAATTACAAAGTCTAGCTGTTCGAGGGAAGAAACTATTAGGATAGAAAGCTTTCTGGGATTTAGGGACATCAACAGTGATGGGATGAGATATCATTGCTCAGCGGGTTTGTCGAGGATATGTACATCGAGAGGTACAAGTGAAACGAGTTCATCAGAACACATTCCATTAAAATACTTGTAAAACGGGCACAGTGATGCAACATTGCGGCGATGGGACAGGGGCTGGAGCTTAGTTGATAAAGTGGGACCTATTAGATTGCCAACTCTTTTTTGGACTCAATATAAGAGGGAGAGATTAGTGGTAGATGCACCAGCCCAGATGTGGCAACAATACTCCATGGATGGGCGAATGGTGGCCTTGTAAGGGTACAGGATACTCTCAGATGTGAGTAGTTTTCTAGCTCAATAGAGGGAGCCCAACTTCTTTGCAGCAGCCTTTTCTCGCAAATATTAGGTCGAGAAGTTTGAAGGTAGAATTCTCAGGTAGGTTGCTATTCGTCATGGATATAGGCGGTTGAAGAGGCGTCTTGTAATTGTTAAAAGAGGGCAGCTTTGTTTTACTAGTATTAAAGATTACCATCCATTTGCGGCCATATTCCACTATAGTTTTAAATTTGGTCAAAAAATCAAGTATTAATAATTATTAACAGGATCGTTTCTTAACTTTTGTCAGAAGTTTATTTGTTTTGTTCCGTTAAATCTTTATTTTAAAAACCTATTATGTAAAATTGTGTTACTTTTTATTATATTTGCATAAAGTTCAAATCTTTATTCGTTAACAATTGCTTCTGGTCATTTATTACTTTTTAATTAATACATATTAGTTATGTCTTTGTTGTTTCCATTCCGTATAGTATGGTGCTACTGTATATAATAATGTATAAACACACATACACACATATATATGTAAATATATATATATATATATGTGTGTTTGTGTGTGTGTTTGAGTGTGTATATATCTTCATATATATTTATGCATATATATACATATATATATACATAAGAGTTTATATTATTATAAATTATATTGTTATACCATATTTTAAAAACTATATATATATATATATATATATATATATATATATATAAGTTAAGTCTAGACTATCAATTACAATGGTTGAAAATATTGGTTCCTTCAAAGCCAATTACACTAATTACTAGTGGAAGCCAAGCGTGAAAACTGTGTGAAATGAATCGAGCAGTAATGCGTTAAAAATGTTAATTGTACAGAATTAAACCCCAATTTATCAAAATAATTAAAATACTCTGAAATTATGGAAATATTTTTATGTATAAGTGTTTGGTAACATGCTTTTTATTATATGTACGTGTTTCATAAAATGTGTTTTATTTGTGTAAAGTTTTCATAATATCTTTTTTATTATGTATTAGGATATCATAAAATGTTTTGCTGTTTTATAGATACGGGTTTATAAAACTGCCCTTTTTATGTGCACGTGTTTCATAAAATTTATTTATTACGTGTTAGAGTTCCATAAAATGTTTAAATGTGTGTAAGAATTTCACAAATGTTGTTTGTTATTATGTGTAAAGATTTTATAAAATAATGTTATTATATATAAGCGTTTCATAATTTTATTTTATTGTGTGTAAGAGTTTCAAAAACAATGTTTATTTTATTCTCTGTAAGGGTTTCAAAAATAATCTTTTTAATTATATTAAGGCTTTCATAAAATATTGTTTCTTTTTTATTATTATGTGCAAGATTTTCATAAAATGATTTTATTATGTGTTAGGGTTTCATAAGATGTTTTCTTATGTGTTAAGTTTTCATAAAATGTTTTTTTATTATGTTTAAGAGTTTCGTATTATTCGGAAAATTAGTGGGGAAGTCAATCGAAACCCAAACAGCACCAGTGCTTCCATTTTTGCACGGCTGAAATCACGCCAAGATCAAGTTAGGTCCGATACAATGTTTTGGATAAGATGGTAAGATCATCAAACTTTTTCTCGAAGCCTCCATTGAACAAACACCATAGGGAAAAATGAATAATTTGAGCAAAGAATTACATGAAAATGGATGCCTAACGTGTCCTGTTTACTGATGTAGCCCGTGCTACTCTTGACAGTCCAGATAGATGAGCAAAAGTTTGGAACCTAAACAGAACTTCGATCCCTTACAAAGTTCATCACCAACAACGAGGTAGAGACATCATGTTTTGCGCGGGAATCATTGGAGATTAGCTGACTGGACTATTCTGAGTGCTAGAAAGTATATATATATATATATATATATATATATATATATATATATATATATATATATATATATATATATATATATATATATATATATTAAATAATTCTTAGTTTTATTGTCTCATACGTTGAGCATATAACTGGTAAATATTTTTTTAAACTGGCACGTAAAATTAATAATTCGTTCATGCTCTATTGAGAATCTTTCGTGGAATTTCTGATGAGAATTTTAATTTTTTGTTTTCGTTTTGACCTTTATAAAGACAGAAGAAATGACAAATGTAAATGTTAGTTCTCATCAGTTAAACATGATTGAATTTGTGACAGTTGTAAAAAATAGACTCTTGGTATGAATTACTTTCAATTAACTAAAGATTTCACTTTTTGAAAATGTTTCATTACTCATCAACGCTCGAATGTCACTAAAGGCGAAAGGTCAATCGTTTGTGTAAAGTGGGCGGGGGTACAAACACTGAGTTTATTGCAAACAATGGGTGGATCTGAGTTGAATTTAATTACTTAATGATACGGCTCAACAAATCGAAAAGAAAGAAAGAAATCTGAAAAGCGGAACAGAACTGAATAGAGAGAGCTGATTATTGATCGATAGAGTTATATGCAATGTTCGAATGGTGATAGTGGAATACACTTCTGGTGATTGGCACAGTAAAATAAGAGTAAAGTGTTACAGCTAAGTACATTTTATTAGCATGCGTACAGAAAACAATATATATTAGACAGGATTTTTTTACTCTTGTTCACACAAAAAATATTACTCTGCAACTTTAATGTAAACCGAATTTTAAGAAAGTGAATGGAAATTTATGAAATGTTCTGCACTCAAAATTTGTAATGATTTTTGATAGAAATTAGAATAGCAATTTTAGTTATAAAATTTAGTATCTTGGTTTTAATCTTTGCACGAAGACAAAGCCTTGGTGCCAAACTATCCTTTTCCGGCAATTATTTTTCCTGTCTCAGGACAAGTATTTTACTATATTCATCAAGTATTCGTACATGTGTTATATCTATGTTATATATATATATATATATATATATATATATATATATATATATATATATATATATATATATATATATATATATAAGAGTATGTAGTAGTTTGCTTGCAGCATTGGTGGTAAAGAAATATATAGAATTTTTTTTTTTTAAGCCAAAGACAATGCGGGGAAAGACCGGAATTATGAAAGTAAAGAAAGAAAAACAAACAAATGTAGACGGGTGTGCTTGAGTAGAGGAGTGTCTAGCCTTTATTCATTTATCTTTCCTCACCTCAATGTATAACTATTTATAACCAAGTTGCTGGTATGTCCGGTGCATGTAAAGTCCGTGGGTGGTATGGAACTTTGATTAATTTCAAGAGAAAGGTACCTCTCTTTTTCAAAAGACAAAAATGGATCCACCTGTTACGGTATGCTTAATTTATAATTAAAAAAAGTTTTGAAAAAATGTCCGGGACCCTACATCAGTGGCGATTAAGTTAGATGCTTAGAATTTAAACAACTTCCAAATTGAGTGCATGGTAATAACCCAGATCTGTAAAACAGAATCGTTCTCAGGGTTGAATAAAAAAAAATCTCTGATAAAGCAACGGCGGAGGTCAGTTCTCTTTCGGAAAGCTATACGGACGAGACACGGCACATGGTGTAGAACACTGATAATCTCTGCGAATGTTACTGCGATGTCCCTGTTCCTCAACGTCACTTATTTGTTAAGTTAAACATAAAGTTTGAGATCTAAATAATTATTACGATAACATTAGTTTCTCTTTCTATAAATACATTCTCAATTTTCAAGGAAACTCAATAAACATTCCCCTGAGTATTTCCTGCATGAAAAACGTTTTATATGTTTAGCAACACTGTTAATGAATCATGGCCAGAAAAAAAAAACAAGAAAGGTAAAGCGAAGCATGCAACGAATACTAAAGGTGATAGTAACTACGACAAGATGCGGAAAGTACATATAAACACCTGCACATATAAACATCTGCACATACAAATGCCTGCACATGTAAACACATACATGTATAAACGTGTTCACGTACAAACGCCTGCACGTATAAACACCTGCACTTTTAAGCACCTGCACATATAAATACCTGCACGTATAAAAACCCTCACACATAAACACTTGCACGTATAAACACCTTCACATATAAACACTTCCTCGTATAAACACCTGCACGTATAAACACCTGCACGTATAAACTCACTGCACATGTATGAATAACTAACCTATTTGTTCTTGATGACGTTACAATCATATCAATTTTATATGTTACTGAAAAAAGAAAATAAAACAAGAATAACGTGACCGCAGTAATTATCTCAGCACCACTGGGGTCATAGCAAGGTCACTTTTTGTTTGTTTGACCCATTTATTAGTGAAGGGTACTAAAATATCTTATAAATAAAAGGGGGAAATTCATTGGTTAAAGGAAACATATAGATAGGAAAGCGTATTAAAATAATAAAAAAATTGGATAGGTTGGATGTTTGATCCGACACAGAAAGCGATCTTTTATTGCTTTTTCAACCCAAACGCGGCACAGTGCCATTTCGATGTAAAGAGCTACTATTTAGGACAAAAGTTGCAGAGATACTATGTAGAGAATTGAGCAGCAAGATGTCTGTTCATATTGAACTTCTGCATGTGAGTAGAGTCGAATAAGTAGGGACTCAATAGGAAATACTATGTAAGTAGTTGACCTGTAAGATCTTTGTTCACATTATATTGGGACTTCTGCATGTCAGTAGTCGAGGAAGCAGGGACCCATAAGGGAATTCCAAAGTCTATCAGTTCGAGAGAAAAAAAAAACATTTGAATCTTCCGGCATCTCTAGATCTCTACAGTGGTGGAATTTTGCTGCTTATCGGGTTAGTCGGGGATATTTACGTCGCGGAGGTACAAACGCTTGGATTTCGTCGGAGTACCTTCCATTTAGATACTTGTTAAATAGATACAAAGATGCAACATTTGATCGATATGACACAGATTGGAGTTTGGTAGACAGTACGAGACCAATTATGTTGCCCACTCCTTTTTAATCTTCTCTAGGTGTGAAGGACTAGCAGCAGATGCGCCATCCCAAACATTGCAACAATACTCTATGCATGGGTGAATGATGGCCTTATAATGGTGCAGGATACTCTCAAACGCAAGTAACTTTCTAGCACGGTAGAGGGAGCCTACTTTCTTTGCAACAGTCTTGGTAAGTCTCTCGATGTATTTGTTTCAATTCGTGTTCCCTGTGGACGTCATGGCGAAAAGTTTGAAGAAAGAGCTTTCAGGTAAAGTATCATTAGTCATAGCTATCAGTAGTTAAGAAGATTTCTTGTAAGTATTAAAGGAAAGAGGCTTAGTCTTGGAAGCATTAAATGTTACCATCCATCCAGGTTACTACAACATGATCTGCATCCCCCTGTGGGCAATGGGTATTTGTTATACTCTATAACTGTTGTCAGAAATAGATTTAGGAGTAACACTTGTTAATTCTGTCGAAATCGACAAATGTGACAAATCGGGAACCTTACTGCCTGTGTCAGGGAATAAGATCAAGAAAAGGAATATCGCATGGAATTAGGAAAACTGAAACTGTATAATTGTAAGATACTGCCTCCCCACCTTTTTATTGTGAGTGTCACCATGAATACAAAGACGACTGGGGGTTAGGGAGGCTTAATACCACCCAAATTCCAGTGAGGACCAATGATTACGACCAACGAGACATCAATGGTAAGCGACTGTTGCGATAAAGCAAATTCTTTTGCAAAGGTTATCGAAAGAGGATGAGAGTACTGAAAGTCTGGGTAGACTTTTTGTCACTCAGACTCCAAGGAACACCACAAGTTATTTTCAAAGAGCAATCTTTGATAATGGCCTGCGTGACTACTACTAGAAAGTATGAATCTCAAATCAGAAAAACAACCGGGGACAAGCGGACCGAAGAAACCTGGATGGGAAATAATACTAGAAACTCAAATACACAAACATAAAAAGAAACCAAAATGATCAACAGGAAGAAAGCAATGTGGAATATTGAAAATGTAACTGGCAGGGAGAAGCTAAACAAGAAACACGAAGAACTGGACCAAAAAATAATGGTAAAAGAAGCGAGATTGAGACGATATAGATATAAATCTGAATAATGCAAACAAAACAGAACATTTGAAACTAATGAAAGCCAATTCTACCAAAATGTGAACGGAGGAAAATCAAAAACAGAACAACAAAATCCGACAGAAACAAAACTCTACTGGAGTAAAATATGGGAAGAGCGACGAGATCACAATAGAAATGCCGAATGGCTGAAAGACATGAAAGAAGAAACAGCGAATGAAATCAGCAAGGAAACCCTAAAGAAAACCATAGGGAAAATGGCAAACTGAAGAGCACCAGGGCACGACGGGATACATGCATACTGGTTCAAAAAATTCACAAACTTACACGAAATACTAGCCCAAAACCTGAGAAGATGTATACAGGAAGCAAGCGTACCAGACTGGATGACAGAACTACACTGCTACAGAAGGACACGGAGAAAGGAACCGTCCCTAGCAACTATAGGCCAAGCACGTGCTTACCAACTATGTGGAAGATACTGACAGCACAACTGAGGGAACAAATCTACCACTCTCTGAATAACCGTGGACTCATCCCCGAGGAGCAGAAAGGATGCCAAAAAGGAAAAAGAGGAACACATGACTTGCTATATATGATCAAAAGAGCGTACAGATCAAAAGATCCTAAAGGAGGTAAAAAGGAGGAGAAAGAATTTAGTCATAGCGTGGATCGACTACAAAAAAGCGTACGACAGGATCCCCTAAGCATGGAAACAAAATTATATAACAGAAACCTAATAAAAGGTATAAATATATGGGTAGTATCACTTGTAAGATACTCTGAGCCGTTTATAGGATGGACAAAAGAAGAACTAAGACAACTCGACCAGAAAACCAGGAAACTCGCCCAAAGGACGATATTGACAGGCTCTGCGTGAAAAGGAAAGACGGCGGGAAAGGAGTGATCTGTATAGAAGACTGTGTGAAGGACACGAAAAAAGGACTAGAAAAGTACATAATGCAAAACACTGAAAGGTAATTACGGCAGCGAGAGACACTGAAAAAAAAAACAGAAAACAGAGAGACAAATGACAAAATGAGAAAAGAGAAGTGGGAAGAGAAACAACTCCACAGAAGATTCATAAGAATGACAAAAGATGAGAATAACGAAAAAACCTGGACATGGATTCGAAAAGGACATATAAACCGAGGAACTGAATCTCTAATAACTGCAGCACAAGATAACTCGATAAAAACTAACCATATCAAAGCAAGAATCGATAAAACACAAGAAAACAGTAAATGCAGACTGTGGACAAAGAGACGAAACTATAAAGTAAATGCAGCAAACTGGCCTAAAAGGAATACAAAAACAAGCATGACCAAGTGGGAGAGCGGTCCACTGGGAATTGTGCAAACGACTGCATTTTGAGCGTACAGACAAATGGTACAAGCATAAACCTGCAAAAGCACTCGAAAACGAGAACCACAAAATCCTCTGAGACATGGACATACTGACGGACAAACCAATCCAAGCAAGAAGACTAGATGCCGTAATGATTTACAAGAAAGAAAAATCCTGTCAAATCGTAGACTTTGCTGTCCCAGCTGACCAGAGGGTGAGTATGAAAGAAAAGGAGAAACAAAGCAAATACACAGCTAGCCAGAGAGTTAAAAGGAATTTGGATGATGAAGAAAATCAAAATAGTACCGATAATAGTTGGATCACTAGGAACAATTCCGAAAAACCTCGAAAAAAGAATGCCAGAAATTGGAACCATAGGAATAACTGCAAAATTACAACACCCAACGATAATGAAACGGCTTAAATATTAAGGAAAACCCTAGAATGTGGGGAATAACACAAGACAATACAGCAAAGAAGCGTTACAGGGAATGAAGAACGCTGAAGCTGCATATCTACAAGTTCTACACAACCATCATGCATCCCCCCATTGTTTCATCACCATCCTCCTCAATCGAAAAGTGATACCAAAGAGCCGAGAAGTATCAAGGAGGACAGAAAGACCGAGGAGAGAGCGCTGGCCAGACCTCCGCTGGACAAGCGCGAAGAGAACTGGGATCGTGGGGAGGCTTAGTGTCACTCAAATTCCAGTATAAACCAATGGCCACTACCAGCGAGAAATCAATGGTATGCGGCTGTTGCGATGACGCAAATTTATTTGCAAATGCTATCGAAGGAAGTGGAGAGAGCTGGACGTCCGGGAAGACTTGTTGTCACTCAGCTTCCAGAGAACACCACAGGTCTCCAAACCGATCGTTTGCTGACTTGTGTGAAAGCTCCATGTGAGCCAATAATAATAACATTAAGAGACTGGAACATCTTAGGAGAGATAACATCTCCAGATTTCGACTAAAAAACTAATGAAAAGTACTGGGATCTTGAAAACCGTTATTATCACTTAAATTTAAACGCTGCGAGAATATTTTGAGCAGAAATAGTGATGAGGAGTAGTGGAGTGTACTGGAAATCTGGAGCGACCTGTAACGCAGATTCTAAGAGAACCCAACGGTTTTATCAGTGAAAGCAAAAGAAGGGGGAGGACAACATTGAAGAAGAAGAAGAAGAAGAAAGCATGTACAAATAAATACCAGGATGTATTTTTAAAGAGTATTATTAGATAATGTGTAGATGATCATTTGAGCTAGTGTGGCCGCACACACGCACACATTAAAGTAAAACGCTTTTAAGTATATATATATATATATATATATATATATATATATATATATATATATATATATATATATATATATTTAAATACGTTCAATTATCGGTATCGAAAATAAACATTTTAGAAATATAAATAAATAAAATGACATCATCTATAAATGCACTAACTTTCTTTCACTTCTCCTGTCAAAGTTCTTGGCTTGGTAATAAAGCGTCGGTTCTGATTATCTGGGCTTCGAATCTAAAGTCTAACAAAACTGATGAATCAAAGACAAAGACAACGAAACACGTGTCCGTGGACAATTATATTATATATATATATATATATATATATATAAACATATAAACATTATATATATATATATATATATATATATATATATATATATATATATATATATATAATGCTCCTCATCTTGAGTTGAGCATATTGAGAAGTGATACACGAATTACCATTAGCGTATAAAGCGGTGCTATTTGTGTAAACAAATCGAGCTTAGGTATTTTGGACGATGTCAAAACATCGTTAATTCACGACTCGCACAGCAGCCGCCGATTAGTGGTTAGTGTTAAGTGTTAAGACATTATGTTGAAAAGAGATGGCGGTGAAGAAGCAGTGTACTATGATCCTGAGTGTAATTGGCAGTAGCAAAGATGGCGGCGAACTGATTGAATCCAAAATTCGACAATTTTTATAGTAACTTTAGAAGCTTTTCATTGTGGTTATAAAAACGATCGTCGAAATCATTGGTCTCATACGCGCCATCCGTCGTGATGGGGGATGTGTCTCCTAGCGGTTTTGGCTGCAGGGAGACAGGTAGAAGTACTCGTCAAGGATCCGTTCTTTACACTCAGCCCAACAGGTGGGGGACCGGGAAACGACCCAGCACCTGTCGGACTGAGGTACACCGCTTGGGTACTACCTAGGAGGTCCACCCTTCAAGGCCTTGCCATTGGGCTTTCCGATGGGGCAAGTTTATTGCTTGTCGCCTGAGGCGCCCCTACCAGGGAATGCCGACAGGGTACACAGGGGAGTTTGCATATTCTGCATTTCCGGCCTTGTGCCATATTTTGCTGCGGTGCACAGCGAATAAATACCTACGCCCCATCAGGAGTCAAAAACATTTTACACACACCTTTTTTTATATAATGAAAAAATCCTTTCGGATTCAATTTTGGTTTGACTTTTTTTTAAATAAATAAATAAATATAAAAATAAACAAATAAATGAACAAATAAAAATAAACCAATAAAATAATTTTTTATTTGTTTTATTTTGGGGGAATTTGTCTTTATTCTCATTGGTCAAAAGAATTATTAATATATTGGTATAATGTGTGCAAAAAGAAGCCATTTTTTTGTATATCGCATTAAGTTGGGGTTTTTTATACATATAAAAATAAACACTTTTCAAATATATATATATATATATATATATATATATATGTATATATATATAAACATACAAATAGAGCCCTATTCAAATACATATAAACATATATGCACAAAAATTCACAAATATACATTTTTTAGTTCTTTTTAACAAAAACTGGAAACATGTTAGGTATTACTTGGATAGTTTGGTTAGTAAGGTAGAAATGGTCGCAGTTTAACGTCGTGCCCTGGACAATTTACAATTTAAAAAAAAAATTATTTTTATTTTATTTTATCTATTTTTTTTTTTTTTTTTTTTGTGATTTCGATTGTTCGTACTTCTCTTTTGGGGTTTCTGAAAAGAGATTTATTCATAATTAGATTCCAAAAAGTTCGGTTATAAAATGTTTTAATTTTATTCTTTTTATAGGTTAAGTGAAAATATAGGCTATATTATTCTCAGACGTCACATAACTAAGAGTAATAGATTTTTTACTTATTTCATCCCTTATGAAATGATATCTGATATCAATATGCTTCGACCTTTCCTGAATCATAGAATTATTTGCTAATAAGATGCTGCTCTGGTTGTCACAATGAATTACTATAGTTTTTTTTTAATTAGATCTGGTTTTAAAATAGATTTTAGAAGGGTGTTCAGAAAAATTGCCTCCTGCACGGAATTGGCGAGGGCAACAAATTCTGCTTCACGAGTAGAAAGAGCAACAATTTGACAGTCTAAAACAATACTCCGTTATACTTTTTCTATCCTCAGAGTTACCCCAATCTGAATCCGAAAATCCTTCTAAATTTAGAGGATATGTAGACTTTTTAAATATTAAAGATTGTTCCTTGGTTCCTTTTAGATAACGAAGGATTTGTTTTGCACGATTAAGGTCCTTAATTGTCGGTCTCAATAAGTTCTGAGATAGCTTTGTTACAGTGTAACATATATAAGGCCTTGTTGCGGTCATCAAATAAATGAGTCTTCCAATCATTTCTCTGTATAATCGATTATCTATGGATTTTGTTTCGGTCTCTATATTTTTATTTATGTCCATTTCAGCGGGAGTTGTGCGCGGTTTGCAATCTTACATTCCGAACTTGGGCAGATTTTTTTCAATGTACCGTGATTAGTTCATTGTTATAGTTTCATTTTCACAGGTAAATTTTATACCGAGGAACTATTACAGTCGTCCAAGATCGGCCATTTTCAATTTTTTATTTAATTTATTTTTAACATCTTTTAAAGTGTTGTCACAGTTTGAGGCGAGTAATATATCGTCAACCCCAAAAAACAAAATCAACAATTTATTACCTACATTTTTTATGTACATGTATGCGTCTACGGGGCATTGCTTGAATTCCTGTTCTATTAAATAATTATTGAGTGTTAAATTCCAATTGTAAGCATTTTGTCTTAGTCCATATAACGATTTATTCAGTTTCCACACGCAATTTTTATTTTTTATTTCAAATCCCTCTGGAGGGCAAACATAGATTTCACAGTCAATCGGAACATTTAAATAAGCATTTTTTACATCCATTTGATGTATTTTTAAATTGTATTGGGCGGCGAGTTGTAATAAAATTCTAATTGTCATTAAATTTGTTGTTGGTGAAAATGTTGCAAAATATTCCACTCCAGAAATTTGTGAAAAACCTTTTGCAACAAATCTTGCTTTAAAAGTTTCACTGCTAGAAGCTGTGAATTTTTTGGAAACTAACCAGCGCGAAGAAATTATATTTTTATATGTTGGTTTTGCCACTGTTTCGTGTGTGTTATTTTCAGATAAAGCTTTCAATTCGGATATCATAGCTTTTTCCATTCTTGGTAATTTTCTTAATTAATCGCCTCATTATAACTTTTCGGTGTGCTGTTCCACGAATAACAGTAATCCACGGCGTAATCTTTTCAATTTGTAAGAAGTTGGGCCTTTTTCGCTCCCTTATCGGGTATCGACGTGTCTGGTTAATATTTTCGTCAGTAGTTCTATTGTAATTGTCGTCATTATAAATATTTTCATTGTGATCGATTAAGATGATAAGTAATATTTCAAGTTTTTCATCCACTGGATCGCCATTTTTTTAAATTTAATTTATCATTGAATTTTACACATCTAACCATTTTTATGACATTTTGCCTGGAAAGTAGATTAAATATGCTGGACTGTTTTTATCGTAACCTAGGAAAATACCTTTTTCGCTACTTTCGATAAATGCAAAACAATCTGAACGAAATATATGCATTCGGTTCATTTTGGGTTTTACACCGCAAAACGCTTCATACGGTGTTTTGCCTAATCTTCTATTGGAAGATCTATTTCTGATATATGCTGCTGCCCTTAAAGTGTACGTCCATAAACTATGCGCTCATTTCGATTCGCTAAGTAGACATCTTGTCATCTCAAAAAGGGTTCGCCATGCCCTTTCAACGGTGCCATTTTGGAAGGGGAAATACGGCGCAGATTTCTCGGGTTTAATACGGTGGTTAATTAATAGAAGTTCAAAGTCTTTACTAGTAAATTCAGTCCCATTGTCTGAGCGAATACATTTTACTGAACCGTACGGGGTAACATCAGCTAAATATTTATTAGTGGCGAGGATAGTGTCGGATTTGATTTTTAGAAAATAAACTATAATTAAACCTGGATAATTACCAACAAAGTTAAAAATTTACCTTAGATTATTTCTCCCCATCGGGCTGATCGGACCTGCCAAGTCACAGTGCACAAGTGAGAGAATTTTCGTGGCCTTTTTGTCTGGCGTTTAGTTTATATATTTTATCATTTTTCCCTGTGCACACATATCACAATTTGGGAGATCGTCTGAAGGTATTATTTTCATGCCTTCGACTACATTTGGTAATTTTTAATAATTGCTAGAATTTTATGCCAGGTTTCCAAGCCGTGTCATAGTTTTTGAGGGAACCATACATTTACAAATAATATAGTCGGCCATTTTCTTTAATGCCAAATACAGTTCTATTGGGGTATATCAATTTTGACATATTTTGGCCAAACTTTATATTCGTACCTTGTTTAATGGCAGTCTGCAGGGAAATTTGTCTTGCTTAAATGTAGCATTTTTTAGAATACAGTTACAGATTTCACCTTTATTATTTTTAGGGATATTTTAGCATCGCCTATTTTCATTTATTTGACTACCGCCGGCAAGTTCGACAAAATTATTTTGTGGATTAAAGTTTCAATCGAAATTAATAAAATGAGATTTCTTGGTGATAATCTGTGCTGTAGCACCACAGTCTACGAAGAGATTTTTACCGTGTGTGGTATTGTCAAAGTTACATGTGAATAGAAATGTATGCTTTTCCTCAAAGTTCTCAACGTTTTTTACGGAGTTCGTTTTAGAGCGTTTATATCGACATTGGAAACTTTTGTGGTTAGGTCGTCCACAATTATAGCAGATAATTTTATTCTTTTTCTTGGGAAAATTACTTTTAAGGAAAACGTTGCAGTGAGGTGCGTATATTGATGGTGTTTGTTTTCGAGAAGCATTTTTGAACTTCATAATATTTCTGGAGTTATTATTGTCCACGAGCATCCGATTGGTCTCTTCGTAACTGCGCAATGCCACTTTAAATTCACTGAAATTTATGAGTTTGTCTTTTTGCGTTATAACAGTTGTAAATGATTTAAAATCGGCTGGAGGTCTCTTGAGGGTCATTGAGTTATCGCTTATTATTTCACCTGAAAGTTTTAAGGCATTGGCGGTTGTTTCTGTCCTTATAACGTAGTCGGTAATAGTTTCGTCCTCGTTACGTTGCAGAGACATTAGTTCTGTATATAGTGATATAATTCTCGGTTTCCCTTTTGATAAATAATGTTATCTTACTATGTTCAATGCTTTCCTTCCATCATCCAATGCATCTCTTATTATAAGAGACAAACTTCTATCGAATATTGAATCAGTTCTGCAAAAACAGTCGCATTTTATTTCGAGAAATTCGGGGTCGTTAGGATTCTCTGTTGGAGATTGTATCACTGTGTAGTTTCGGAATCCTTAGATACCCCATAAATTTTACCTGCCACAATTCGAATTTAGATTCCGAACCGTCAAAGAAAAGACGAGGCTTGGCCCATAAACTGTTAAGTGTTGAGACATTATGTTGAACAAAGATGGTGGTGAAGACGTAGTGTAGTACGATCCTGAGTGTAATTGCCATTAACAAAGATGGTGGCGAAGAAGCTGTGCTGTTCAGATCAGATCCTGAGTGTAATTGCTATTAACAAAGATGGCGGCGAAGAAGCTGTGCTGTTCAGATCAGATCCTGAGTGTAATTGCCAGTAACAAAGATGGCGGCGAACTGATTGAATCCAAAATTCGACAATTTTTATAGTAACTTTAGAAGCTTTTCATTGGTTGCTCATCATGAATTATAGTTATAAAAACGATCGTCGAAATCATTGTTCTGATACCCCTCATCAGTTCGTCTTTTAAGGCACGTTATTTTCACTGTGCTCTTGTTACTTGTTACTATTGCTGCGTTTGCTGTTGTTGTTGCCGTTATTGTTGTTATCCTGAACGGCATTTTACTGATAACTTTTTTAACCGTATTGGATTATTTTATCCTCGTTATTTTAATGGTTCGGCTATGGCTGCTGCTGCAAGTCAGATGCCTGAAGACTTCACAAAGACTTCAATGGATACGGAAGATGCTGCCCTTAACGATTGGAGTAAGCGTCCAAAAATCATCATTAATGTAGATGAACTTGTGGAAAAAGCAAAGCAATGTATCCATCTCGTGACAGAAAAAGGACTAATAGTCGATCTTCCAAAGCTGGAAGAAATACAAAAACGTACCTTGATCTTCTTCGCCGTAGACAAAAAATCCAAAAAGGTCATTCGAACCTGATATAATTAATACGCTCTTGGCCACCACCGGTCATAGACCACAAAGACTAGTAAAGTGTGGAAGGTATACCACCTGGAGTACCGTCTTTAATTCAGCTCAAGACTGTCTCTCTCTCTTGCCCAAAAAGAAATAATTACCACCAACTATATTCTACGATCTGAATATATGGGTAAACGAAGGACAACAGTGTCTATCTTTCATGTACCCCATCATGTAAACGGAGAACACATAGGTGCCTTTCTGCTGAAATATTGCGAAATTGTATCGGTATCATGCGACGAGTATAATGGGATTTGGTCATTGGACTTCTTACTAGATAGAGAGAAATTCACCAACATTTCCTTTTTTCCTGGAAGTTGGTGAGGAAAAATTACCCATTATCGTAGCAGGAAGGCGCCCCACTTGTTGGCAATGTGGAGAGGTAGGACACCTAACATCTGATTATCCCCCCCCAAAAAAAGGCAACGCCCAACCCCAAAACCAGAATTGGGCAACACTTGGGAATCAACCTTGCCACAAGACCCCCGCCCTATTCCAGAAGAATCTCCAGATGAACGACAGCAAGGCAGATTGTAATCGGGAAGAAAACTCCTCGTCGACTATCCCTGGAGCAGACTAGAGAAGAGGTAATGTTGGAGAAGGAACCTGGCAAAGAAAAGTACGTTGAGATAGTCAACCTGTAGAAAAAACTTGACGCACAAAAAACTTTGAAATCTCCTACCAAACCCCAGACCCCTTCGCCGAAACCAAGCCCCAAACTGAACCGCAACCCTATCACAAAGTCCCCCATAAAAGTCAAAACAACCTCTCCTCCTAAAATGTTTTATTTCCTATTGCCCCTAAAATGCCAAAACTGATTCCTCTAAGCCCAATTAAGAAGTCTTCCACTCGTGCCTCCTCTGTTCCTTCCACGTCAGCCACCTCATATACCAGCCCTCCCCCCCCCCGCATCCCCCGCAAAACACTCACCCTCGACTTCACGCCCAAGGATATCGGAAAAGCCTCTACCTGGAGAATAGATTACACTATTTGCCAAAGGGAAATTTGTAAGATTAGCGACCACCAAATTAACACCTCGGTCTACTTCAGGGGGGGGTCGATTTTAGAAAACTAAGGGACTTCAGGGAGGTGGCAGGCAAGTCAGTTGATGACCTCAGTAATTTCCCTAATGCCAAGAGAGTGCTAACAGTTATTAGGAAAAGGGAGGAGGCAAAAGACCTATGGAAAATGCTAGATGAAGCCAATAAATTGTTTAATCTAGTATTGCCCCTAGCAATCTTCAAGGACATCGACATTAAGAATTTACAGAAGTGTTGTGTTGGAAGGGTCTCCATCAAAATGCATCCCTCCCTGTATAGGATAGCGAAACTAACCTATCCAACACATGTCGGCAGTATCTCTCGTGATGGACTAATCGACACTCAGATGGGTACGTATCCCCTCACGAGAGCCATCGGCACGCTTACGTCCGCGATGTTCGTTTCTGGTTCTCAACCCTAAGGCACAATCATGAATCTCAAGCTTCCTAGCGTGATTGTCCGAGGGTTAGGGGCCGACTCGCGAAAATGGTGCTTGAGTTTGGACCCGCAGCACTTCGGAGTGGATATTTGTTGCGTGCAGGAAACCCACCTTTTTCCTGGTGACCGGTTATCTTAGCGGGAGACTGGAACGCGGTCCTGGATCCCGAGTTAGATCGATTTGGGTTACCTTCTAGAGGTACTAACAGTGATCGGGATGCATTTTATTTCATGAGTTTGTGGATAAGTTCGATCTGATCGACAAATTCCAAAGTGAAAATCTCCGTGACTTAGTGTAGACTTGGACAAGTAGACGTGACTCCGGTCCAATACAGCTATCGAACTATATCGGCCGGTTTTTAGTTAGGCGAGTCGACGTAGGAGTATTGAATTGTCCAAGCTTCCACAATATAGTTTACTTGGATCACAGACTTGTTCGTGTTCGGGTAAACTTAGATAGACCTAAGCATAGATTAGCCAGTTATTGGAAGCTCAACACGTCATTGCTCGATGTGGAAGGCTTCCGTGACGGGCTATTATTAACCCTGCAGCGGGAATTGACGAGGGCTATCATTGGGAATAAGTGGTTGGTAAAAATTAAGGAAGCTATTAGGTCCTTTTCTGCCAACTTTGACAAAAGACTCAACCTAGGGCAGTGGAAGCGACGCTAGAGTCTAGATTAGATCGGGAGGTGGAGGGGGGGATAGTGCTAACGTTAATATAATTAAGGCTCAGCTTGCCTCCCTTACTGAAAAGGAGCACCAAGCTTTAGTGATTAGGGCTAGGTTAAAAAAAATGCCCCAGGAAGCAACAAACATGGCCGCTGAACTGCGTGCAGAGGAGTTTCGGCAAGCTGCTGATAGGCACATCGCTCGTGTCACATTGCAGTACCGTGACCGCAAACCAGGGTGTGCTGGAGGCGTTTAGATCTCATTTCCAGGAGCTTTTTTTCATGGAACCCGGTCTGTCTTTAGAACAGTTCAACACCTATTTGGCTGACTTTTCTCGTCTTTCGACGACCGAAGCGACTAGGTGCAAAGGTGGCATAACGGAGGATGAAGCCATTAAAGTCTTAAAGCGGGTCGGCCTTAATAAATCGCCGAGGATGGATTGTCTGCCCTACGAAGTGTATTTGAGGTTGTTGGACATCTTTGTCCCCTTGCTGGCCGTTTTATTTAACTCATGGTTTAGGAACGGCTCAATCCCCAAGTACTTTACCAAAACAAAAATGGTGGAAATGGGTTAGATAATTATCGATAATTAACGATGCGTAACGCTGAGTTAAAGATTTTGGTCAAGATTCTCGCAAATCGTCTGCAGCTTGTCCTGTCTCGTCTTATTAGGCCCGAGCCAACGTGTGCCGTGAAGGGCAAGACAATCCAGAATAACTTGCACACGATACGCTTGATGATAGAAAAAGTCGATATTGAGGCCGCGCTGATCAATTTAGATCAGTCCAAAGCCTTCGATAGGGTTGACGATCTGTACTTGGGGACGGTTTGTCGGCGGCCAGTTTTGGTCCACAATTTTGCTTGTGAGTTCATCTTCTATATGCTAACCCCGCGGTGATGATAGAAGTGAATGGGAAGAGAACGAGACTCTTCTGTTTGTCACGTTCAATTCGTCAAGGGTGCCCGTTATCACCCATGCTGTATGTGCTTACGGTCGAGCATTTTTTGCGCAGGGTAAAGGTGAATCGGGTCCTACACGGAATTGTTTTGACAGGTGCGGATGCCCAGGTTAAGTACTACGCCTACACCGACGACGTAACTGTGCTTGTAACGAGAAATGCTGAGATTAGTGTACTCGGTGTAGAAATCAGATTGTATGAAACGGTAACAGGGGCTTAAATTAACTACAAATCTTCGGGTTTGCGTATCGGTGCCTGGAGGGAGTATGCCCCTTCAGGGGCCCTTTAGTTGGAGCGACGGGCCTTGCAAGATATTCGCCGTCTGGTTTTGTCCTAACCTCCAGCTGGAGAAAAAGTTGTCGGAGGTTCTGAAAGCGGTATGGTCCGCAGCCGCGCTGTGGATCAGTAGAAACCTTTCATTAAAGGGAGAGCGGAGGTGTGTAATACCCACATCTATCCAATCTTCATTTATCGTCTATCAGTGCATCCAATCCCGTCAGATACACTGCTTTATTTGCAGAGGGATCTTTTCAACTTTTTATGGCTTGGAAAGGCCCCTATGGTCTGTCGCGATATCTGCTATCTCCATCCTTTTGAAGGTAGTCTAGGTATGCCAAACGTGGAGATTCGCCTCCACACACTACGGCTCTACTATCTAGATCGATTGTGCACACAAAGTAGGGGAACGGTGGCCTCTTGATGAAGGACACCAAGAAAGACTTTCCGGCTTGAGAGGGGTCCACGAGTCCGAGGGGGAGGCACACAGGTTGCCCCGAGGTGAATGCCCCTTCTATCCAAGTGCCGCCACGCACTGAAGTTTCTCTTAAGAGTGAAGGAAAGCCTCTCTAACGCTCTGCTGTTGTCCCGAAAGGCATTATATCGGGTTTTAGTGAGGGGATCCGTAAGGGATGTTATCGGTGAGGGGCTCTCTTTGACGAAGGGGCAGCTCCGCTCAATCTGGCCTTGGGCGCTTGGGTCGGGATGTCTCACTAACGATGAGGCCTCCCTGGCCTGGCTGGTAATTCGAAATGCTCTCTGGGTCGGTAAGAGACTTTACTCAGCTGGCTTGGCGGGTTCAACTATTTGTAAACGGTGCGGCGATGAGGTCGAGACTTTATATCACGCCTTCGTTTATTGTCGCATCGTGGTGCCGTTGATTGAGTTTGTTACAGGTCTCGTGGTTCGCATACTGAATCTATCGTCATTAACTTTGGTTCTTATCAACGTCTGTAGCAATTGGGCACCGTCAACGGATAGGCTTCGAACAGAATTGTGTTTGAACTTGCTAGCAGTTATGAGAGGTGTTATTTGGAACACACGAATCAGAGTGGTCTATGGACCTGAGGACTTCGCCCGCCTCGACCTTATACGAATCTTCCATTATCATTTGAAAGTTCGTATCAAGGCCGAGATTTAGACTCTCTTCTTCAGACTTTGTTTAAAGGTAGGTGTCAGTTGCGCGTGTGTGTCGGGTGAGAGAAGCAAGTCTTGACTGGTTCTTGGATGTGCCTTAGAAAAAAGAATTTTGAGTAGCAGAAACGACGTCAGCTCTGACTCGTTTTTTTAGTCCAGAGTAGGTCACGTTTTAGACTAGAGTAGGACCACTTTTGTAGGCCTTTGTGTTCGTAACCTTGCTAGTGTGTGATAGTGATCATTAGGCCCCGTTTTTACTTTGTCCAGTTTTTTTTTTATTTTTAGTCCCATTCCCCTCCACAATTAGGTGACAGATCACTTGATTCACCAGCGATGCGGGTTCCCTTTCGAAGTTTTCATAAGAGGTGTTGATAATAAAGCGTTCGGGTCCGCATCATCCTATCTCGACTGGCGAATCAACGTATCTGCTACAGTTCTTTGTTACTAACATTGTACATAATTTATTTTTATATTATATAATAAAATTTTATATCCCTACCCCCTTTTTCTTATGGGTTTTAATTATGTTACCATAGTATGATGTTCTTATGGCGAGTGTGGAAGGATTTATACGCTGATGGATGTGCAGTATGAATGTGGTATTGTGGTGAAAGTAGGAACTAGTTAGGTTAGATTAGTATTAGTCAGCAGAGACCGTTCCCTCCCCCTCCCCATGCTCGGCCTTGTGCCAAATTTTTCTTTTAAATTGTTTTTTGTAACTTTTTAAACGAGAATAAATATCTACCCCCCCATTAGGAGTCAAAACATTTCACAGTTAGGAGTCTTGACTGTTGTACAGGCGGTCGGGTTTCAATCCTGGCTTGTGGTAGTTGCCTGTCTAGCCGCACTGATGAGCTGTGAAACAGCGAAACAGTACTGTATGTGAATGACTATATATATATATATATATATATATATATATATATATATATATATATATATATATATCATGCACCGACAGTTTCACATCGCAGTGTGACTAAAAAGACAACTGCCTTGAGCGAACGTCGAAATTCTAGTAAACAGTTGATGTGTTTATGCATCCGTCAGTCAGTCACGGGCTATAGGGCGAAATCTTAATGTTTACATGAACAATGTAAATTGATGGAAAGTGCTCTATTTGTTAATACGAAAAGCTTTGAATCTTTTTTTAATAGTAGTTGGCAATCTCACTTTTCACAGTGATTAGTACAGAAGGAGAGGAGCCAAGAGTGGTGTGTGTATCACATAAGTTCAGAAACGTACACTAGTGCTTCATTTGGTTTACTGTTCTCATTTTGAATGTTATACACATAACGTTTCGACCCTCTGTAGAGAACGTATTGCTGAATCCGGGAATAAAACTTCGACCGAGGAAATTTATTTAATCTACGCTGTGCAACAGATAAAACTCTAAAGTAATAATCAAGTCAAATTGACAATCTTTTGGGGATTAATGTTCGGGTGATACTAAGAATACAATTCCGAATTACTTAAAATTTCCTTTTTTTTAAAGTTTTGACTGTGGGAAAAAGGGGATGCTTCCACATGTATTAAAAAAGGGTTTTGTTTTATATTTCGTAGAGATTCTCGAGTTCGACAAGAAGGTCGGAGGTTGCACTGACCGAAATGTTGTGAAAAAAAAACTTTAAGATGAGAACAGCAGTCCGAACAATCCAAATTACAATCTATCTTGCTTGCTGATTAAAAAAAAACGATCTGTTTAATAAGTGGTCCTGTATCAAATGTGCATGAGATAGAATCTCTACAAGCTGGAAAGCAATTGCACACATTGATTGCGATGGTAAAATGTGTAGAAAGAGAGATAACATGACCGACTGTTTCACACACACACATACATACACACACACACACACACACACACACACACACATATATATATATATATATATATATATATATATATATATATAGTCAACAACATACAGTACTGTTTCGCTATACCAAGGTTAAACGTATTCAAGAGAAAAGACTCATGAATTAAAACGAGGTTATCAAGAGTGCTCAATGAAAACAGCCAAATATAATCTTTTTTTTTTATTTATATAGATAAATATTACATAGTCGCTACACCGAACATGCTTATGCCTCTGACAATTGGTTGGCAAGATCAAAGAGTCCTCGTCAGACGGCGTAATATAGCTTATACCACTGAAGACGACTGGTTTTCAAATAGCTACAGGGTAACCAAAAAACGGGCCCCAACTCTAATTAGCCCCCGTTTCTTAGTGTTTTATCCGAACGAAATTAAACTTTGGTCATAACTAGTTTATTATATTCAAAACATCACATCAAAACACAAGGGTCTTTGGCCTTTTTTTCTCCGTTCTATAGCATATGTTCTAGATGGCTTCCATTTAGCTCCGTGCATTTCTTGAGGCGCAGCACGAAGTTGTCCATGACGTTCTTACAGACCGAATTGGTAATGGCTCTCATCCCCTCCCTGATGGCTTCCTTGAGTTCCGTGGTGGTTCTGGGTTTTCCTGCGTAAACCCTCTCCTTAAGATAGCCACAAAGAAAAAAATCTGGTGGGGGGCTTAGGTCTGGGCTATGGGGTGCCCACTCAAAATCAGTTTTGAGACTGATCACTCGGCCTCTTTCAGCCAATCTCGGGACAGGTTTGAGGTGTGAGAACTTTCTCCTGATGGAACTAGAACTTGCTCATGAGGGACGGTTAGATGGTCTGGAGCTCACTCTTGAAGGTTTTGAGGACCTCCAAATACCGCTCCTTGGTGACTGTCACTGCTGCGCCAGGTTCTTCGATGAAGATTGGCCCGATGATGCCTCTCGCCGAGATTGCAGCCCACAACGTGCACTTACAGAGCGTTTCCGACTCTGATGGAGAGACTCTCTCACTCTTTCGACCAGCTCGGCTGTTCGCTCCTTGTGACGTCCCAAGTGGCTTGGACGGTTCTCTCTGGCAGCGTTGAGGTTCTCCATGGTCCCATACTTCTCGAAGTGGTCCATCCAGTTCTGAATTCTGCTTTAGGATGGAGCCTTTTTCACATTCGAAATGACGCATGAACCTGTCCTGGGTTTTCTTAACGAGCCTGTCTTGTAGTAAACTTTAACACAGTGTATTCTTTGTCCCAGCTCCCACTGGGAACTTGGTGTACTCACGGCTGTTCATTCTGCCATGTCCTGTAAAATAAGGGAATCGGTGAATAAACAATGTAGATATCACATAAAGTGTACACTGGGCCCGGTTTTTTTGTCACCCTGTATTCAGTCGCCTTCATTGGCACATGCTATATCACGCCTGACGAGGACTTTTGGTTCTTGCCAACTAATTGTCCAAAACATTAGCATGTTCAGTGTAGCGGCTATTTGTCTTTACCTGCCTAGTTGCACTGATGATCTGTGATACAACGAAACAGTAACATATGTGACTGACTATATAGTATACAGGGCGACCCCCCAAAAAACGGGCACAAATCTAATTAGGCACCGTTCCTTAGTGTTTTGTCCGAATGAAATGAAAATTTGGTCATAACTATTTTATTATATAAAAAAACATCACATCAAAACACTAAGGTCTTTGGCCTATTTTTCCTCCGTTGACTGTAAAATACCCAGAAAAACAATTGAATGTCCTCTGTTTTTTTTTGGGGGGGGGCACCCTATATATATATGATGCATATTTACTCAGATACGCGTGTTTAAGCATACACGTATAGATAATATTGTTATTGAAGCGTAAGGAATTACTGTGATAGGGGACAGATTTATAAGCAGGCAACGTGAATAGAGATTTGAGAAGCCAGATTTTTGTTCATGTTTCATTTCTGAATGTTGTTATGATCAGTGAAGTGTGTGTGAACTGCAGAGGCATGCTGTCCAAAAAGAAAAGAAGTTTCGAAAATATGTGGGGACTAGTAAAGTGGTCGGGGTAGGATTTTACAGCTGGTTTTATGGGTTGGAACATTTTTACCTTAGGATGTATAACTACATTAGATTAATCGGAGTATATTCAATAAAAATGCTTATAAAACAGCACAGGGGTGCGATAGGGCCAAGAACTTGGTAGACTATATCGGACATATTAGGCTAGAAATTCCTTTGTGAACCTTGTCCAAAGGGGGAAAGACTAGTGCTTGGTGCAAGCTTACACAATTTAAAAATAAAACAAGTTACTGTGTGTATTAAGTAAAATACATTCCCGTCTTCTCTTTCGCTCCCTCTGTTTTTGTAGCTGTCTGTATATATGTATCTCTACCTCTCTCTCATCTCCCTCTCATATGAGACCCTCAAAATCATATGGTAGTTATATACTAATATATTTCCTATATATGATACTGTGTGATTCTGGGTTGGAATGTAGGATTGAAAAGTCAGAGAGGTAAATGACGAACGCTGACCCTGCAAAAAACTTTTCCACAGCCGGTCGGCATTTCCCAGTAGAGGTGCCTCATGCGATATGCAATACATTAACTTTTCTTTAAAAGAGAATACAAACGCACAGGACCAGCATCATATCACAATCAACAGGGAACAGGACATTAGAAGAATTGTCTAGACTCTGTTAATTTGGGTGATGAGGGAAAAATAGTACTGACAGTACTATATATATATATATATATAAATATATATATATATATATATATATTTTGGTTCGTTTGAAATTGATAATATTTCTACATTACTAATTTATTTGAAGTTTTCAGACAATCCATCTTTAAAGTCGAGGGATGTTTCTATGTTATTAAAATAAATTAACATCGCCAATTATAAAAATATTAAATAAAATAAAAATATTTTTCGTAAGCCCATACTGCGGACCTTTTTTTGTTGATAGAATTGAACTTCCGTTTCAATTCATTTCATACACCACGATTTTTTTTTTACATGGAGTTCACCACTTATCAAGGCCCAATGGCCACTCAGGGATAAGGGTTATTGTGTGTACAGTAATCAAAGGGATAGTGTAGCAATAGTATTGGAGAATTGGTAAGGTGTCATTACTTAGGGGGTGCGGTTCATCAGGAATTTGTTTATGTTGTACTTGAAGACATCAAGGTTGAAGTCGGGAGGGAAACAGGCAAGCGGAACAGAGTTCCACAGGCGTGCAGTTCTAAGAAAGAAGCTTTGTTCATGGTATCTACGTTTTTATTTAGGCACAGATAGGAAGTGGGGAAAATTATTGACGGTGGTTTCAGCTAGTCGGGTGTTTTTTTAGAAAGATTGGCGAGGGGGGACCAGAGAATGGAGCTCAGATGAGCACCTGCCATGGAAATAACGATAGAACAATGACATGCGCGCTACGTCTCTTCTGTGGGAAAGAGGTTGCAGGGTAGAGAAAAGAGCATCCCCCACCAAGCAAGGGAGTCTATTCTGTACTCCGTCAAGGCAGGATAGGCTGTTTTTTGTAGCCCCCGCCCAGATGTGACAGCAGTACTCCATCTTTGGACGTACTTGGCTCTAATATAGATAGAGAATTGCATCATTAGTGAGATATCTTCTGGAGCGGTAGAAGGATCCCACCATTTTCCCAGCGACCTTGGCCAAAGACTTGATGTATGTGTTCCATTTAAGATCAGGTGTAAAGGTCAAACCCAGGAGCTTATCAAATCCTGGGGCCTCCCTTAGACGAGAGCCATCCATTTCAATTGATGCCAGATGGGGATCAGAGCGTTTATGATGTAGAGATAGGAGCTTTTGTAGCACATGATAAGGTAAAGCCGTAATAATTACCCACTAGTATGGCATCGAGAGGCCCCACCAGAATCCATTCACCAAATGGCAATACAGCAGCCCCAGTACTTTGCACCTATCAAGGACAGCCTCCTTAGTGGTTATTCCAAGGTTCGGGTCCCTGACTATCAGGCGGTTAACGTCAGCCCAGATGAAAACGTTTACCTCCAGCACCCTTACTAGTGACATGGCCGCAAGGATAGACATAGAGACAGAAAATTTCCGACATCTCAGACTACTGTTCACGAAGTACTACCAACCTGATGAGATGAATTAGATTTCATTTTCTGTTTACTCGATAAGTAAAAATTAAATTCTCTATTTAAAAAATTTTAATTAATTTTTTATCTTCCAAACATTTTAATTAAAAAATGTTTTTCTTTATTATATCAGGCAAAAAAAAGTTGCTCGCTTGCGTTTTGAGTTGAAGCATAAAAGTTGAAGTCGAAGTTGTTATTTTTTTTTGTTTTTTTTTTTTGTTGTTTTTTTAAACAGTTGTTTCGATATAAGAAAATATGAACTTTTTATTATTAAGACTATAAATAGTTAGGTGAAATTACAGGGTTTTTTCGAAGAAAATTTACGGATTGGTAACGTGCTTAAATAATAAATCGGTGCTAATGCACTTACTGATCCGCGCTATTTTTTTAAAATCGTATTTCCACGTTTAATTAAAGTTTTATGTTTTTAGGTAAAAACACCCTCCTCTCCCCATGTTAAGAATGGCTTTTTAAATAATAACGTTATTATCTCAGCACGTATTAATAAGTGCATGAGTACCGAGTAATGTTTTTTTCTTATTTTTAAGAAAACCTTTTTTAACAAAATTGAAAGTACACTTTTTTCTTTTTTTTTTAAACAGAAGTTGTTTTTACATAAGAAAATATGAATGATTTTTCTTTATTAAAGAAATTTGGTACTCATGCACTTATTGATCAGTGCTGAAATAATAAGATATTATGTAAAAAGCCATTTCAACGTGGGGAGGGTGTTTCGTACCTATTCTGTACTTTAACCTTACAATTGAATAAAAAAGGTACATTTTTAGATTAGGTCCACCTCCACAATTTTCTTTTAAATGACGGCTTTTGTAGGTTTGCGACTATGCTTATTGCGGAAACCCCATTGAAATTTTGCAGAAATAAGTAGTTATCGAGATATAAAAGTTGTATAGTGTATTGTAATCTCTGATGGCCATCTTTTTTACGCACGTGTCATAAACAAATCTACGCGCGTAACAACAATGGCTGCCAAAGAATACAATGTATAAAACAACTATTTATATCTCGATAACTACTTATTTCTGCAAATTTCAATGCGATTTCCGTATTCAGCACAGTCGAAAACTTATAAAAGTCGTCATTTAAAAGAAAATTGTGGAGGTGGACCTAATCTAAAAAAATACCAAAAAACATTAAACTTATAAATACGATTTAAAAAAATAAAGCGGATCAGTGAGAGCATTAGCACCCATTTAGCGACTAACGTGACCTTATGTCCAAATAAGCTCCGGTTACAATGTTGAACGCGCCGTTCACATTTTTTTTCAAGTTAAATTCAACTTTCACAATATCTTTTTTATTTTTTTTATAATTTCACAATATCTTTTTTAATAAAATAAAATAAAAATATTAGGTGCTCCTACAGAAAGTGATCCGTGCTGAAATAATAACATTATTTTAAAAAAAACATTCTTAATATGGGAAGGGAAGGGTGTTTTGTACCTATTCTGTATTTTAACCTTACGATTGAATAAAAAATATATCGTAAAACTTTAATTAAACTTGGAAATACTATTTAAATATAGCGCGGATCATTAAGTGCATTAGCACCAGAAATTGTTAGGTGAAATACAGAAAAGTTTCTACCAAGAAAACCGTTATTTTTTTCAGCCATTCTTACCAAAGGGAGGGGATGGTGTTTTGTCACTATTCTGTGCTTTCAACTAACAATTTATTAAAAAAACAAAACAAAAGGTAAGTTTTTACATTAGGTCCACCTCCACAATTTTTAACATGGGTAGTTTGGGGGTGTTTATTCTGAAAGCCGTTCTCAACATGAGGAGAATGTTGGTATTTATTCCAAAAGCCAAAAAGTGGTTAGGCATGGGTGTTGTTTATTCCAAAAGCCGTTCTTAATATGGGGAGCTTGGGAGTGTTTATTCATCGCCGCCAGGGAATTATAGTGCATAGTACAGGTCTTTCTATCTCAAAAACTATTTGCCTCTGCAAATTTTAAATGAGATTTTCTTATTCAGCATAGTCGAAAATTGTGGAGGTGGAAAAAAAATACCCCCCCCAAAAAAAAGATACTGTGAAATTTAAATTTTAGCGCGGTACCAAAAATAAAATTAGACAGAAAAATACCTCCTTTGGGTTTCTACTTGCACAAAGACTTGAAAAAGTTGTCAACAAAAACAAATATATAACTAGTAAATGTTTTCAAAGGCAAGATCAATTACTTTTTTACCTAATTGGAAAATTTTTAGTGTTTTTATTGGGTTTGTACTACTGTACATATAGATTCGAAAAAGTTGTAAAAAAATAAATGTATAACAAATATTATCAAAGGCAAGATATGTTACTTTATTACTAAAATGGATAATTTTAGTTTTTTTAATGCAAAATGTTTATTCGGCTCGAAAAACACAGCGTTTACTACTATATTTGAAAATTACAAATGGCGGCAGACTGTGTTAAACACGTTAAGTTTGGGAAAATGAGTTAAAACTAAAAAACTATACAAAATACTGATAAAAACCACCGAATACATGTCTGCCTATGTCACCCTAACATATATTGAGTGAGTTCCTGACAGTATTTTGTATAGTTTTTTTAGTTTTAACTAATTTTCCCAAACTTAACGTGTTCAACACAGTCTGCCGTCATTTGTATTTTTCAAATATACAGATAAACACTACATGTTTTCGAACCGATTAAACATTTTACACTAAATAAAAACACAAAAATCTTATCCAGTTAGGTAGAAAAGTAACTTATCTTGCCTTTGATAATATTTACTTGTTATATTTATTTTTCGACAAATTTTTCGTTTCTGTGTTTAGTAATACAAACCCATTTTATTTACTGTAACGTTTAGTCGGCTCGAAAAACAGTGTTTACCAGTGTATTTGAAAAATACAAATGGTGGCGGACACTGTTGATGATGTTAAGTTTTGGAAAATGATTTAAAACTAAAAAAACTATGCAAAATACTGTGAGAAACCCACCGAATATGTCAGCCTATGTCACAATAACATATAATCAGTGGGTGTCTGACACTGTTTTGTATAGTTTTTTAGTTTTTAACTGATTTTCTCAAACTTAACGTATTCAACAGAGTCCGCAACCATTTGTCTTTTTCAAATACATCGATAAACACTGAGTTTTGCGAGCCGATTAAACATTTTACATTAAATAAAAACACTAAAAAGTTATCCAGTTAGGTAAAAATATAATTTACCTTACCTTTTCTTTCATTTGTTTCTTTTGAATCTGTGTATAGTAACCCCCCTCTCCCAAATATTAATTAAAAACTCACATTTTTTAATACAATAAAAAAAAATTATTTAGCGTTTCAACGGCTTAATCCAC
The DNA here is from genome assembly GCF_053919585.1 of Euprymna scolopes. Classification (NCBI taxonomy): domain Eukaryota; kingdom Metazoa; phylum Mollusca; class Cephalopoda; order Sepiida; family Sepiolidae; genus Euprymna; species Euprymna scolopes. The sequence continues at coordinate 76,761,555 of NC_136493.1, read as the reverse complement.
TGAATGTTGATCGAGCCCAAGCCATGATTGATGGTAACTCCCGAGGATCCGGATCCAATTCTGCAAGAGTACCATTTTTTACATTTTGGCTTTTTTGTTTTTTTTACTTTTTGGTGTGGATTGCTCTACTAAGAATATAAGGAACATGCATTTTTTTCTTTTTATTAGAATTTTCCATTACACCAAATTGAGCCATGGCAACGCGTGGCAGGGTACAGCTATTATATATATATATATATATATATATATATATATATATATATATATATATATATATATATGAGTGTGTGTGTATATATCTGCGTGTGTGTGTGTGTTCACCCAGTCACAAAGGTCCACATTTAAAGATCTGCATTCTAAAAACGACTTATGTGTCTGATGTTGCCCTAGTGAGAGACTTATTAAGGTGCGATTGCTATTTTATTTTTATTTTATGTTCGTTTTTCCCTTCATTTTTATATTTTTTTATTTTTCGTTTTGTCATTTTAGGGAGGGTAAATGCAAAATGAATATAAGATAAAGTCTTTCCGTATAAACAATGTGCTACAAAAAGACCTATACGGCTACATTGTTTTGAGTGACAGAAACACTTGTGCTAAATGATTAAAGTTTTTTTGTTTTTTTTAAACTAATATACAAGTCTACACAACGGAATCAAGTGCATGTGTATATGTGCGTGTGTATATGTGTGTGTGCGTGTGTGTGTGAGTGTGGGTGCGTGTGCATGCGTGTGTGTGTGTGTGTGTGTGTGTGTGTGTGTGTGTGTGTGTGTGTGTGTGTGTGTGTGATTCTAGGGTTCCTGGTTCCCACCCGAATTCATGAAACGATGCCACAACTAGATTATTACTACTCGATGTACACTAACGCAAATAATTTATCAAATTCTAATCACTTTTCAGCACTTGTTCAATCAGATATACATACATATAACGAGCGTGATATTTTGATTGTAAAAATTATCAAAGCTTTGATCAATTATACCGAATGATAAATTTGATAACTCTTGCATTCTCTATCTTACACTATATATATATATATATATATATATATATATATATATATATATATATATATATATATTATGCATACTTACTCATATACGTGTTTTTAAGCATGCATGTAGAGCCAACGTGTAGAAAAATAGATATATTGTTATGCATAGATGTAAATACTTTACATAGATCAGTTTCAAGTCTTCATTTCTCTTCTTCCTATATATATATATATATATATATATATATATATATATATATATATATATATATATTTACAGATATTTTTACGCTGAATAATAATAATAATAATAATAATAATAATAATAATAATAATAATAATAATAATAATAATAATAATAATTTTTAATCAGAGTTTATGGAAAACACCCGATCTCATCAGAGAGGTCACTGACTACGGCTGGTGCGAAAATACAAAATGAGTTATAATAATGATGGAATTGGACGTGGAGTACTGAAAATCTGGGGAAACTTGTTGTAACTCAGATTCCAGGGAAACTCACCACTTTTTATCAATGATAAATAAGTGTGAGAATTCGCAGTGAGCTAATGATAATTACAATAATGAGGCTCACTTACAAGTTTGAAACATCAGTAGCGTAAATATGATAATCACGTATGCGTGTGTGCTGTCTGTGTGTGTTGAAAATACAAAAAAAAAACGACATAAAGTGTGCGTGCGTGCGTTTCTGTGTGTGTGTGCGTGCGTTTGTGTGTGTGTGTGTGTGTGTGTGTGTGTGTGTGTGTGTGTGTGTGTGTGTGTGTGTGTGTGTGTGTGTGTGTGTGTGTGTGTGGATGCTTAGAGCTTTGCCGAATCGGGAAAAGAAAGAAAATCGCACACCTGAGCGTTGATGAGTGTTACTGTTTTCAGTAGAAAAAATACTTTTTTTTTTTTTTGCTCTCCGACGGGAGTTAGCCCTACCCCTTCAAAAGATATTGGGAGAGGAGGGAGAAAGAGATAGAGAGACGGATGGGGCAACGGTAACTAAAATGTGAAAAGGAGAGAACGAAACGCGGGGAGGAAGGAGGGGACGGAGCAAGCCATGAGTAAAAGGGCCAGATGTAAGACAATACGAAAGTGTCGCCCTATGGGAGGAGTCGGGTGTCAATTCCACGCGGGACGTCATTACAAAAGAAATATATATATATATATATATATATATATATATATATATATATATATATATATATATATATATATATATATATATAAGACGAAGAGAATGACATGCACACATGCGGTCATCTACAGACGGTATAATCCGCTGTATCACTGTTCTTCAGTGTGGCTAGATATACAATTGTTTCACATTGATATTGAAACCCGGGCGCCTTTTCGATAATGAGCCAGATTGGAATGCGTGAGAAGAGAGAGAGAAAAGGAGAGAGAAAGAGAGGGAGCAAGCGAATGAGTTAATGTGTATGTGACAGGACTTGGCTGGGACAGAAAGGGTATATTTCCCTCCCTCCCTGCTATAAATGAAAAGGAAATGTTAACGAAATATACAAACGAGATGAATGGTTAACTGCTATAATAGGGGCGAAGTGTAGTCACCTATCTACGCATGCGTGTGTATATGCGCACGTGTGTCCGAGTTGGATTGTATATGTGCGTGGCCCTGTGACAAGTGAAGAAAGAAAGAGGTGCTATGCCCCGATTTATTTGTCTCCCCACGAGGGAAGAGTGACGCACAAATCGGTCTTTTATGTAGGGGAAAATGTCCAGCTTCCTAGATTTGTACCAACTGGATTCGAACAAAAAATATAATACGTCTACGTCAGGCTAGAAGAGAAAAAAAAATCACAAATCAAGAAAAGGTTAAGTAAGCGTAGTATCAGAACAGATACTACACTTTCTTCTTAGTTAAAAAGCCAAGGCTGTTGCGTGCCGCTATATTTACTTCATGGACGGCAGATTTTAATATGGAGAAAAACCAAGCGGTCTAAAAAAAGGGGGAATTCTGCATTTGAACGAAAACAGAAATTTCCTCAGTTTAAAAGGGTCTCTTCGCCGAACGGAAATCGAGGGCACAACAGATAAAACACCTCGATCAGAAGTGGCGTGTCCTAGGAGAGAAAAGCAGGGAACATAAAAATATTTTTTTCTCTTACAAAAAATTATGAGGTATTAAAAATGACTGTAAGTTGAGAAGCAAGTTTGCATTAACGAACTTGGTACACGAAACAGAAAGCTAACGATCGATCGATGATGCAAGTTTAAACATTTTTAAATAACAGTAAAATAAAACACGTATTTGCGTAAAAATGATTTCCGGGAAAGTAAGAAAAAGTTTGTTTGTTTGGTTGTTTTTTTTGGGGGGGGGGTTGTTTTTTGTTTTTTTGCTTTGTTTTGTTTGTTTTTTGTTTTTTCGAATTTGGGAAATGGAAAAAGAACGGCAGAAAATTAAAAGTTTTTAGAAAAGAAAGTCGGGAACAAAACTTGTGGTAAACATAAAAAATGAATACAATACAATCCTAGATAAAAGAAAGTAGAAATAACGCCTGACATAGGACGACCGAAGTAAAGAGAAAGAGAGGAAGACGTAAAAGGACATAGAGAAAGAAGAAGATAGAAAGTAAGGAAGGGCGTCCAACGAAATAAAGGAAAAAGAAAATACGAAGACGGAAGAACATAGAACGAAATAGGAAAGAAATGGAAACAAAAAAGAAGGAACAAATGTAGACCAAAACAAAATAAAAACAAGAGGATGAAGAGTGAAAGAAAGAAAAAGATTAAAGGAAGAAAGAAAATAGAACGGGTGACGATTGAAGAAATGAAAGAAAGAAGAAAAAAACGT
>NC_136493.1:76732744-76750244 GCF_053919585.1 Euprymna scolopes | reverse complement strand
ATCCATCGCTGGCGAATTCGCTTTATAATAGAACCTCAGTTTGGCTAAACGTGATAAATGTTTCGGGCTGAGACTAGAAATAATGGAATATAATGCACTACATTATATTGCATATAACTTTAAATTGCATATAACTTTTTATTGCATATAACTTTATATTGCATATAACCTAATATTGCATAAAACTTTTTATTGTATATAACTTTATATTGCATATAACTTTATATTGCATATAACTTTATATTGCATATAACTTTATATTGCATATAACTTTTTATTGCATATAACTTTATATTGCATATAACATTATATTGCATATAACCTAATATTTCATATAACTTAATTTCATATAACTTTATAATCCATATAACTTTATATAGAATATAACTTTATATTGCATATAACTTTATATTGCATATAACTTTATATTGCATATAACTTTATATAGCATATAACTTTATAATATAACTTTTTATTGCATATAACTTTATATTGCATATACCTTTATATTGCATATAACTTTATATTGCATATAACTTTATATTGCATATAACTTTATATTGCATATAACTTTTTATTTCATATAACTTTATATTGCATATAACTTTATATTGCATATAACTTTATATTGCATATAACTTTTTATTGCATATAACTTTTTATTGCATATAACTTTTTATTGCATATAACTTTATATTGCATATACCTTTATATTGCATATAACTTTATATTGCATATAACTTTATATTGCATATAACTTTTTATTGCATATAACTTTTTATTGCATATAACTTTATATTGCATATAACTTTATATTGCATTTAACTTTATATTGCATATAACTTTTTATTGCATATAACTTTTTATTGCATATAACTTTTTATTGCATATAACTTTTTATTGCATATAACTTTATATTGCATATAACTTTATATTGCATATAACTTTTTATTGCATATAACTTTTTATTGCATATAACTTTATATTGCATATAACTTTATATTGCATATAACTTTATATTGCATATAACTTTATATTGCATATAACTTTTTATTGCATATAACTTTTTATTTCATATAACTTTTTATTTCATATAACTTTATATAGAATATAACTTTATATTGCATATAACTTTATAATATAACTTTTTATTGCATATAACTTTTTATTGCATATAACTTTATATTGCATATACCTTTATATTGCATATAACTTTATATTGCATATTACTTTATATTGCATATAACTTTTTATTGCATATAACTTTATATTGCATATAACTTTATATTGCTTATAACTTTATATTGCATATAACTTTTTATTGCATATAACTTTATATTGCATATAACTTTATATTGCATATAACTTTATATTGCATATAACTTTTTATTGCATATAACTTTTTATTGCATATAACTTTTTATTGCATATAACTTTTTATTTCATATAACTTTATATTGCATATAACTTTATATTGCATATAACTTTATATTGCATATAACTTTTTATTGCATATAACTTTTTATTGCATATAACTTTTTATTGCATATAACTTTATATTGCATATACCTTTATATTGCATATAACTTTATATTGCATATAACTTTATATTGCATATAACTTTTTATTGCATATAACTTTTTATTGCATATAACTTTATATTGCATATAACTTTATATTGCATTTAACTTTATATTGCATATAACTTTTTATTGCATATAACTTTTTATTGCATATAACTTTTTATTGCATATAACTTTTTATTGCATATAACTTTATATTGCATATAACTTTATATTGCATATAACTTTTTATTGCATATAACTTTTTATTGCATATAACTTTATATTGCATATAACTTTATATTGCATATAACTTTATATTGCATATAACTTTATATTGCATATAACTTTTTATTGCATATAACTTTTTATTTCATATAACTTTTTATTTCATATAACTTTATATAGAATATAACTTTATATTGCATATAACTTTATAATATAACTTTTTATTGCATATAACTTTTTATTGCATATAACTTTATATTGCATATACCTTTATATTGCATATAACTTTATATTGCATATTACTTTATATTGCATATAACTTTTTATTGCATATAACTTTATATTGCATATAACTTTATATTGCTTATAACTTTATATTGCATATAACTTTTTATTGCATATAACTTTATATTGCATATAACTTTATATTGCATATAAACTTTTATTTCATATAACTTTATAATCCATATAACTTTATATAGCATATAACTTTATATTGCATATAACTTTATATTGCATATAACTTTATAATATAACTTTTTATTGCATATAACTTTATATTGCATATATCTTTATATTGCATATAACTTTATGTTGCATATAACTTTATATTGCTTATAACTTTATATTGCATATAACTTTTTATTGCATATAACTTTATATAGCATATAACTTTATATTGCATATAACTTTATAATCCATATAACTTTATATAGCATATAACTTTATATTGCATATAACTTTATATTGCATATAATTTTATCTTGCATATAACTTTATATAGCATATAACTTTATATTGCATATAACTTTATATAGCATATAACTTCATATTGCATATAATTTTTTATTGCATATAACTTTATATTGCATATAACCTTATATAGCATATGGCTTTAGATTGCATATAACTTTATATTGCATATAACTTTTTATTGCATATAACTTTTTATTGGATATAACTTTATATTGCATATTACTTTATATTGCATATAACTTTATATTGCAGATAACTTTTTATTGCATATAACTTTATATTGCATATAACATTATATTGCATATAACCTAATATTGCATATAACCTTTTATTGCATATAACTTTTTATTTCATATAACTTTATAATCCATATAACTTTATATAGAATATAACTTTATATTGCATATAACTTTATATTGCATATAACTTTATAATATAACTTTTTATTGCATATAACTTTATATTGCATATACCTTTATATTGCATATAACTTTATATTGCATATAACTTTATATTGCATATAACTTTTTATTGCATATAACTTTATATTGCATATAACTTTATATTGCTTATAACTTTATATGGCATATAACTTTTTATTGCATATAACTTTATATTGCATATAACTTTATATTGCATATAACTTTTTGTTTCATATAACTTTATAATCCATATAACTTTATATAGCATATAACTTTATATTGCATATAACTTTATATTGCATATAACTTTATAATATAACTTTTTATTGCATATAACTTTATATTGCATATATCTTTATATTGCATATAACTTTATGTTGCATATAACTTTATATTGCTTATAACTTTATATTGCATATAACTTTTTATTGCATATAACTTTATATAGCATATAACTTTATATTGCATAAAACTTTTTATTTCATATAACTTTATAATCCATATAACTTTATATAGCATATAACTTTATATTGCATATAACTTTATATTGCATATAACTTTATATTGCATATAACTTTATATATCATATAACTTTATATTGCATATAACTTTATATAGCATATAACTTCATATTGCATATAATTTTTATTGCATATAACTTTATATTGCATATAACTTTATATAGCATATGGCTTTAGATTGCATATAACTTTATATTGCATATAACTTTTTATTGCATATAACTTTTTATTGCATATAACTTTATATTGCATATAACTTTATATTGCATAACGAAGATTAAAATCAAAATATAATGGTACGACACCTTATTTGAAGAATCCTTATTCAAATTTTGATCAAAATGCATTTCACGATTTTGATTCTCTTGATTAAAATTGAAATTAAATTAATGTCTACCGACTATGACAAATAAGAGAAATCTAGTATTTCTTGAATTTTTAAGTGTAAACCCCTAAACATTCTTTAAAATTGTTCACAGGAACTGTGATTTGTAAAAATATTGATGATTAATTAATAATGTTTAAATTTTGTTGTTAAACTACTTCATCGAAATTTGGGCAGCATTTTTATTAATTGATATCTAAAATCGGAGGTATTTTAATTTTAATAAAACGTTTCTAATTACTTTTACACCATCTGAATAAAACTAAAGAAAACTAAATATAACATTTTTATGAACACTTAATATATTCCAAAATAAATAATGGACGTTATTGTTAGAATGAATCCTGTTTATACAAACACAGAAATATATAAACGTACTTAATTTATATATGTATAATTAATGATACAAAAATTGCAGTTAGCGTAAATACTTCATTTAATTTTCATAGATTTCATTAATTATTAGAAATATGTAATTTGGTATCAAAGAAAATGTGATTTGAAGATATGCATATATATATATATATATGTGTGTGTGTGTGTCCGCGCGCGCGTGTGTGTATAAATATGTGTATATATATACATATATATGTGTGTGTGTGTGTGTAAAACATCATTAAGTAGTGTTTCTAATAATAATACAACAAAATTTGTAATGCAAAATTTGACTTTATTCATCAAAATCGTTTCTATCTACGTTGCTACAGAGATTTCAACGCTTATTTACTTGATGCTCTTTTTTCCTATAACAAGTTGTGTTTCTTTCAAAGTACGCCCCAATTTGCGATATCATAGTTTAATTTGAGCCAACTCTTTTTTGCAGTAAAATTCTTTAAAGGTCTGTAACCAGTGCAATTCATGTAGTTTTGTAAGTGTTGCGTTCGACAAGACACGAAACATTCTCTTAGTAAAAGGACCCTCTTCATTTATGACCGTGGTTAGGCAACTTCACTTTCATACACAAGAATAATGATTTATAAAATACGCTATCGATGTTTCATTCTTTCGCAATGTAATCGATGAAACAAAATTCTTTGCGCATCCCAAATTACGAAGACCAAAATGTTGCCCGCTGATGTTAGTGCCTTTTGTCTCTTCAGATTTAATTGTTAGTTTTTACTATGCTGTTTTTACTTTGGATCTGTTTTTACTTTGCTGTTTTTACTTTGCTGTTTTTACTTTGGATCTGTTTTTACTATAGAGATGCTGGATCTGTTTCCTCTATTGCTATATAGTGACAAAAACCGTTGCTAAATACGACCTGAAATATCGGCACGTTTTCTTTACTGTGAGAAAATGCAGCAGCAACTATCAACTGAGCATGATTCACCAATTTTTTTTTGCAAAATGTTGAACAGCTTGCCATCAGATTTTTTGTAGCTGTTTTTTTTTCATCTCAGGCAAACTGTAGTTTGGTAATGAAACGTGTATTTTGGTAATGAAACGTGTAGTTTTGTAATGAAAACTAGTTTGGTAATGAAACGTGTAGTTTGGTAATGAAAACTAGTTTGGTAATGAAACGTGTAGTTTGGTAATGAAACGTGTAGTTTGGTAATGAAAACTAGTTTGGTAATGAAACGTGTAGTTTGGTAATGAAAACTAGTTTGGTAATGAAACGTGTAGTTTGGTAATGAAAACTAGTTTGGTAATGAAACGTGTAGTTTGGTAATGAAAACTAGTTTGGTAATGAAACGTGTAGTTTGGTAATGAAAACTAGTTTGGTAATGAAACGTGTAGTTTGGTAATGAAACGTGTAGTTTGATAATGAAACGTGTAGTTTGGTAATGAAACGTGTAGTTTGGTAATGAAACGTGTAGTTTGATAATGAAACGTGTAGTTTGGTAATGAAACGTGTAGTTTGGTAATGAAACGTGTAATTTTGTAATGAAACGTGTAGTTTTATAATGAAACGTGTAGTTTGGTAATGAAACGTGTAGTTTGGTAATGAAACGCCCCAAATGTTAGACAAAAAAAAAGTAAAAATACTATACAAAAACGAGGAAATAAGTTGATCAGGAGAACAAAGGTAATAGGAAGTGATTTTAGTAGAAATACGATGGAGAGGAGTTAGTTCGCTAAGGTACATCAATATTTTTCAAATCATAGTTCCTTTGAACTATTTTAGAGAACGTTTAGTGACTTACACTTAAAAATTCAAGAAATACTAGATTTCCCTTATTTGTCATAGTCACTAGACATTAATTTCATTTCAATTTTAATCAAGAGAATCAAAATCGTGAAATGTATTTTGATAAAAATTTTAATAAGGATTCTGTGTTCTGAGTTCGCTAAGGTACACAAAAGCTGAAATAGGATTATTAATCCAGGTGTGGCACATAACTAGAACAAAAGCTTGGACATACGGGGCATATATTTAAGGTTAGTTTACGGAAAGTTTTATCAGTGGCATTGCAATTTGCGACAGTTTACAACAGTTAGATGAGTTTGCGGGCAGTCTTTTTGAATCTGTGACATTTGAAGACAGTTTCCAATTTAGTAGAGTTGGACACAGTTTCCAATTTAGTACAGTTGGACACAGTTTCCAATTTAGTACAGTTGGACACAGGTTGTGGATCGGACTAGATCAAGATAAGCTGACGGCAACTGACGAACTAGGCCTGACAGGAAACGTAAATGTGGGCCTTGGCGCTTAGACGGTTGTTTTCCGCAATGGTGTCATACAATCATACAGAGTCCTACCAATTGATGCAAAATGTGTTTGAGCCTTTTGTTTTTCTTGAATTTGCATTGTGAGTTGTTTTTATACTTGCGAATCCGTGTGCAAATCCTCGGCAGCCGACAATGTGAGAGACGACAGAAAAGAAAAGGAAAGAGAAGCAATCCATGGCACATAGCGATTGTTGGTGAGTGGAAGAGCATGCGGCTGCACATAGGAAATGCACTTCTGCTCCTCACCGTTCACTTTATATTACAACCTTTTATTCTTATTTTTTAATTTTTGAGATAAAGTATTAAAATAAGACTGAAGATAAAATACTACTATCAACTCTAAATAAAGACACACACACACACACACACACACATATATATATATTTAATTATAAGCATGCATATGTATATAGGCTATAACACTTGATATTATTCATAACCAAGCAGTTGTGTCCCAAAATTCATCACAATTAATTAGTTTAGGACACGATTATATAAACTTATACACCTGCATATTCTCTACTATTACATAAACATCAATTTGTGTGTGTGAGTTCCTTTCTTATAAGTTACGAAACGGCCGAACCTATCTTTTGCAAAATCCACACAAAGGTAATTTATATGTCTAGCAATGTTCTTATATATGTTGTGTATAGACATTCATCCGATAAGTATCGACAATTGAAAAAATCCGCTCCTAAGAATAGCCATTCTTTTATTATAGATAAAACGTTGTTTTTACAGGAGAATATTTTTCATTACACCGGTTAAGATAATTCACAGCAAATTCAAGGAAGATTCAATTCTCAGCAGATCATTTCTTCTTAAAAAATGGAACTATTGTCATCTGAGAATGTAGCTGAGTACTAGAGTATTAGACTATGGATCGAATGGTCCCTTCCCCGTTTCAAGCCCGGGTGTATCTCACAATATTTTTTCCTATTAATGAGTTCAATTTACGACAAAAAAGAGGTACAATTTAAAATACCTGCAAATCATTCATTGATTTCATATTTAAAAAATAAACATTAACCAGAAGTGACTTTTCTAGGGCATTTATCGTAAAGTCTAAATATCAGCTGACGTGATATTGTAAATAAATATAGATGGAATTTGAAATCTGACATTATCATTTTTATTTTTTTGATTTAATTTATTTATTTATTGCGAATTGTTCCACCGGCCAAACAATTCCTTGTAATATATCATATTCAATAGAGGATTTATGATATAATAATACACACACAATCTGCATAAATTAAAATATCATGTGTAATAATCGTATTGCACGACCGGATAACCTTATATACAATAGATATCGCTATATATATATATATATATATATATATATATATATATATATGTGTGTGTGTGTGTGTGTATGTATGTATATATATATATATATATATATATATATATATATATGTGTGTGTGTGTGTGTGTGTTTATATATTTGTATGCGCTTCTTTATTTCTAAAGTAATCCATCATTATGAATTCTGGAACACAGCCGCTCAGAGTAATGGGTTGCAATGTGTGCTATGTTCAGTTTTATTTATATATATAAAAAGGAGTCCAAAGAGGTCGAAAACCTTCATGAAAATTCAGATAAAACTCTGATTTTTGTGAAATTTTAACAAAACGTATTCAACATATATATATTGCTAAATAGTCACCAAATTTCGGTTTTTATTGAGTAACTTGAAGGGATAGTGTATAGATATTAGGACACATTTGAAAGTTCAAATATTTTAGCATTTAATATGATCTCTAGACACCAAACAAAGCATGATTTCATGAATTTAAATTTATTCTTAAATCTTTAACGATTAAGGATTAAATGTGATAAACTTTGATCAAAATTGAAATAAAAGTCTTGACATAAGGTTTAGTATCATTACATGCTGATTTTAATGTTAGTAAGCGGCAAAAAAGTGGTCATTAACTGTTTCTGATTTAAATGTTATATTACCCGCAATCTTTAGGTATAAATAAATAAATACATATAGGCAAACATAATTATTAGCAATAAATAAATATATATATGTTTATATTTTTTTACAAGGGAGTTATCAAGTATAAAAACTCGAAAGTCAGATAAAGGTGAATGAGTGTCCACTGGTCATCAAGACAACATTGTAGTGCTCGTTAGTGGCGAAAATTCGGTAGAATTCGACCATTTAAGGTGGCGGATCAACAAAAACTTGTTTTACATTGGACATTTTTACATTGTTGCCATATTGCAGTCAGCTGGAAGTGGAACAGAGTTCTACAGGCGGAGAGTTCTAGGAAAAGCGTTGGTCATGTAATTTGCATTTAGATTTAGGCACAGATAGAGATTGAGGAAAATAGTTGATAGTGATTATAGCTAGACGAGTGTTTTGTGTGAAAGTTTACTAGGGGAGGGGGGCATCGATTGAAGCTCAGACAGGCAGTTGCCATGTAAATAATGATAAAGCAGAGGCAGATTTCCAAAATCTCTTCTATAGAAAAGATGTTGCAGGGAGGAGGAGCAAAGGGCATCACCTACTAGGGTTTAAAGCCGCGTTAAATTCTGTCTAGACAGGATAGGATGCTCTGTTCAGTTTCTACCCAGATGTGATACGCCATTTTATGACATATTTGGCTCTTATACAGGTAGAGGATTGCACCGAGAATGAGATACCTTCTGGCGCAGCAGAACAATGCAACCATTTTCCCAGCGATATTGGCTACAGATTGAATTAAAACTTCTCATTTCATGTCAGGAGTAAAAGTTAGACGAAGAATTTTGTCAACGCAGGGAGCTTCCATGAGACGAGAGCAATATGAAGTGTTGCCATTGATGGCAATGTCGTCTGACACATGTTTTCAAATGAACTTACAATGAGATTTAGGAGAAAATTGATAAAGATAAGGAAGAGAGATAGACCCAGAATTGATCCCTGATGCATTTCTACCGATTGACGCCTACTTGTATAAACCTATCGGAGGGAAAACATTAAGTGGTTGAGAAGACATTTCCAGTTATTCAATAGCTGGAAGTATTGCGAAGTAGATCTTTATGCTAAACCCTATAAAATGGTCTTGATATGTCAAGAAATATTGCTCTTGAGAGGAAACCCCCATCGATAGATTCACTGATCCTATGTGAAATTACACTTAGTACATTACCTGTAGATCTCCCAAGATGGAAACCATATAGCTTGTCACTGAGTAGGTTGTTTTGCTGAAGTGGTTTGTAATTTCTTAATTTAACAAGGATTCAAACAACTTACTCATAACACATAGAAGACTACTTAATATGTATTTAAATGCAGAAGACAGATCTCTAGTATGTTTTGATATTGGGTAAACTAATGAGGTTTTCCAATGTGTTGAGAAGCATTTCTCCTTTAGGCATCGATTGAACAGAATGATGCTAGTTCCAGTTACAGCTTTTTTAAGTATTACGACTGGAATATTGTTAGTATCAGTTGCTTTGCTGACACCAAGGTTCGTGATGAATGTGGCAACATTACAAACAGATATGTGGATATCACTCAGATTATATTCTGGTCTGGAAGGAAATTCTGCGGAAAGTAGGCCTTAATTTTATAGAGCTGAGTTTGAGTCAAAGTTCTTGGCAAAGACTTTGGCTTTTTCAGATGCTGATGAAACCCTTCAGGCTCGTTGTTGATGGTCGGGATTGAGGATTCGCATCTATTCAAGACATTGTCTGTTATTCACCAAAGCTCATCGAGACCAAGTCTCTGTTCTTCTGCTTTTAACTAGAAGGATTGAGTATTGAATATACATTTGTTTTCTTTTTTGAAAAGCGGGGGTACCTTTCTCCCGAAATTAATCAAAGTTCCATACCACCAACGGACCTACACCGGACATACCAGCAACTTGGTTATAAAATAATAATACATCGAGGTGAGAAATGATAGATGAATAAACAGTTAGACATTGTTCTTCTCAAACACACTCGTCTACTTATTTATTTTTCTTTTCTTTACTCTCATGATTCCGCATTGATTTTGGTTTTTAAAACTTCCATATATATATATATATATATATATATATATATATATATATATATATATATATATATATATATATATATATATATATACACAGTGCGTTACTTGCTTTATTGCAGATCACATTTTCCTTGATAACTTTTTTATTACTAAACGTAATTAACTGAAAATTTGTACAGCTATAGAAAACACATTGATAAGTTAGTCCGTAAAATTTTATTCAAATATTCTTACTAGTTCAAAAGTTATAAAACTTTTTGAAGAATATGACATTTTTACTGTTTCTCGCTTTATTGCAACGTATTGAAAATACAGTTTAAAGGTAATAAAAGTATGAATTTATTTGTTAATTTAATACAAATTAGTAACAATAACAGATATATAACCATATAGAAATCAAGTACAACCCACAAAGCGTGACATTTTAACGAAAAACGAATTATTTATCAACATAATTTCCCTTCCTTGCAATCACCTTAAACAGTCTATTATCAACAGATGAGGTTATTTTTTTTTATTTGAGAAGGTGTTATGATCCTAGACACTTCAAGAATTTTATTCCAAAGGGCATCTTTTGATGTGAATTTCCGTCCTCCTTCATAAACCCCTATTTTCAGAATTGACCAAAAGTTCTCTATTGGGTTCAGGTCAGAAGAACAAGGCGGCCAGGTCATGAGAGTTTCGTCTTTGATCCACAGAGACTCAAGGTATGATTTGGTAGCTTTTGCAGCGTGAGATGGAGCGTTATCATGCATAAAAGTAAGGCGTCTACGACGAAGAAGTGGAAGGTCGTCCAGCCAAGGTGACAAATGCTCCTCCAAAAACTGGATGTATGTTTGGCTGGTAAGTTTAACGCCGTCAGGCACTCTGAAGGGTCCTAAGAGTTCATCTCCAAGGATTCCAGCCCAAAACATAACTCCTCCCCCTCTTTGTTGACGCCTGATACGATATGGCATAGGATCTCCCTTAGGACTCCAAACTTTAGCCCATCCATCTGGACCATCCAGCGTGGATCTCGATTTATCCGTGAATAAAACTTTTTGAAAGTCTGTTTTCATGTATTTTTGTGCCCAAGCTATGCGTTTTTTCATGTTGGTTTGGTTCAAAGGAGGTTTTGAAATGGGTTTTACGTTTCTTGCAATTTCGTTTAAAATACTACATCTCGTTTTTCTTGACATTGCAGCAACGCCAGCTTTTATAAAAATAGATCTGCTGGTGT
Source organism: Euprymna scolopes (assembly GCF_053919585.1). Lineage (NCBI taxonomy): Eukaryota > Metazoa > Mollusca > Cephalopoda > Sepiida > Sepiolidae > Euprymna > Euprymna scolopes. The sequence goes on along the minus strand of NC_136493.1, from coordinate 76,738,478 downwards.
CATTTGGGTCCTTATTGACTTCTTTGCTTATTTTTCGCATGTCACAAGGAGAAATTACCTTTCTTTTGCCCTTATCCATACGTGGTGAAATATTTGGCTTCTCCACAAAGGATGCCACAGTTCTCTTATCTCTACGAGGTTCTTCTGATACCTGGAGACTTGTAAGGCCCTCTGCAAGACCTGCGGTTATCCTGTTTTTCTCTGGTGCAGTCAATCGTCCATTTTTAGGCATTTTTAGAACTCCTGCAATAAAGCGAGAAACAGTAAAAATTTCATCTTTTTCAAAAATTGGTATAACTTTTGAACTAGTAAGAATATTTGGATGAAATTTTAGAGACTTACCTGTCAAAGTGTGTTCAATGGGTGTACAAAATTTGAATTAATTATGTTTAGTATTAAGTAAGTTATTAAATAAAATATGATCTGCAATAAAGCAAGTAACGCACTGTATATAAGTGACATTGTCGGTAGGTGATATATACTCCGCATGCTAGAAGCCTTTTATCTTAAATGTTACGCATTTATACAGGATGTAGACAGTTTGCATAAATAGTATTCAAGGTAATAGTGAAATTAAACCAATAATCTGATAAGAAACCATAAAAAAGGAATAAGAGCTAGAAAAACATCAACTTTGTTGGTATATATATATATATATATGTGTGTGTGTGTGTGTGTGTGTGTGTGTGTGTGTGTGTGTGTGTGTGTGTGTGTGTGCGCGCTAGTCAACTAAACATAAACTACTGTAAAACAGTTAATGTTAATAAATTCTGTAATGTACGCTTATTTTCAATGTTTGAAGACTTATCAATAATTTTAAATAATTCTTCCAATTAAATGTTCCACTCTCGCTCTCCCTCTCTCTCCCTCTCTCTGTGTGTGTGTGTGTGTGTGTGTGTGTGTGTGTGTGTGTGACACGATCATTGAAGCGTCTCTGGCCTTGTTTACGCAGATGATATCGTCTTGTTTGTATCGACTGGCGAAGAGGTGCAAGCTGTGTTCAACCGAATGCAGACTGTTGGTCGTAGATTAGGGATGCACATCATTATTTCCAAAACAAAGGCCATCTTCTCTCTAATTTATCAGCGTATCTGGTAGTCATTCAGGCTGGACGGAATTCACCTAGATAATGTGGATTCACTATCACATTGACTGAGTGGTTGAGACTGGATGGCAAATAGGAGCAGCACGGTCCGCATTCTTCCGTCTACACTGGTCTCTGCGATCCCGACAGAAGATACGCTTGGGCAGGAAGGGACACATCTGTCGGGCGATTGTGAGAACGATCATTCTCTGTTGTGAGACGTGACCTATGAGGGTGACGGATTTGCACAAACTGGAAATCTTCGACAACAACTGTTTTCGCAGCATTCTGCACTGCCACAGTGGAGATCGTGTTTCCGTCTCCACTCTCCGCCGACGACTACACATAAGCTCCTTATCGTCCGTCCTTCTTCAACTATATCTCAGTTGGTTTGGACATACAGCTCGTCGACGAGAGAAAGAGAGTTTATTCACAAAGTCCTAACTCCCCCATGTATCAGTGGGCAGCTGAAGATCCGGGCGACAACAATTCTGGACGACTTGGCCGTACTATTGCAATCCACAAATAGTTAGTCTCCAGCGCTGGAATCTGGAATAAACATAAAATAAATCCAACATAATTTTTACATTAAATTAATTTACATTTTTAAATTAACTTATTATAGCTGACATGTAAAGTTTATAAACGTGTATTTTTAAAGTTGATTAATTTCAAATTCATTTTTATTTTTAAAGTTTATAAACAAAACGTTTGTTTAACCATTATCATGCCATTGCAAGAAATTCTTTTCTAACTTATATCTCATTTTTTAAGATTATATTTTACTTAATGCTTCAATTTAGAATAACGTTTTTGCATGCATGTAACAAGTAAAAAATATTTTTGTTTCAATATTCTTAGGCGAAAAAGTAAACTTATTTGTAATAAAATTGATTAAAGCATGGTTTAAAATATAAAACAACGTAAAACAGAAAAGTCTAAAACAATTAAGTCTACCAATTTGTCCCTCTCTTCTCTTTTGTAGCTTTATTTTCCTACTTTTTTAGCTTTCATGTGTATATTATCTAGGGTATTGAGCACTGTCCGATTAAACATAAGACTTAATGAGAGTACAACTACATTATAACACATACCAGCTTTGTTTAGTTTATTGAGTACATAAAGATTGAGCATTACCACGTTCTAAGTGGCCTTCTATAATATTTCACGCACCTGTTCCATCTATGGCATTGAGCACTATATTATATAGCATTTATTATTTACATATAAAATTTATACGATTTCATTAATGTCCTAACTAAGGCAATATTTGGTGCATGGAGAAGCGTGCTAACGAATTACCTTGAAAGTCTGGTTTCCAGTATGAAAGACATAATTGGTGAAGTGCTAATTAACAATGGGGGAGAAACACATAATTAGAGTAAATTTGTGTCGATAATTTTGTTTTGAACAGGTTTTTTTTTTAATTATTTTCTAAAGTTCTGTCCAGCCTTTTATTGTTAAATTTTACACAATTTCTATGTAAACGTTACTGGTTCGCAATTCTATGGATTTTGTCCGTTTTATAAATAAATAAGTATTTCATTGTTTCAAATATTTCTTCATTAAACATAACAGAGTCCAACATAAGGATAAAGATATGATAGAAGTGTGTTTATGTTCAGAACTATATATATATATATATATATATATATATATATATATATATATGTGTGTGTGTGTGTGTGTGTGTATGTATGTATGTATATATATATATATATATATATATATATATATATATATATATATAGCAGGCCCCGTTTCCAGGCGTTCCCCTAACTAATATAGGAGAATGCTAACTAAAAATATTAAATATTCATTTTGAATGAATGCATTTATCCATTATTATAAAGTAGGGACCTCTATTTCTTGCCACAGAATCCATAATAATTTTGTGTACTTTACAAAGTTTTTTATATGAATCTACGTATAGATCAATAGTGTAAAATATGAAAGTAACGTGTAATAATTGGGAAAAAAGTTACTCAAAATTCTACGGTTAAAACTGAACATTTTACAAGAATGGAATTTACATCATTTTAATCATTTCAAAAATAATCATTTCAAAAATAATCATTTCAAAAATAATAATTTAAAAAATAATTAAATATTTTTTCTTTTTAATTCCACCGATTATAGTATATATTAATGGAAACTTTAAAACGAAATATGGGTATTATCAGGTACAAAAATATTTCCCCTCGTATATTTTTCAGTGCATTTGTCGTATAAATTAATCCAAAATTCAATAAGTATCGGAAAATACCTAAAAATCTAAAAATTAAGTGATTGTCAGTATATGTATTATACCCACGTATGTCGGCGCAATAAAAGTGAAAACTACATACATAGATTGTTTTAAAGCGTTGATAATGTAAACATAAGTTTAGTCTTGCATTTTCGTTATTTAGATACGCTGGAATTCTTTTTGATATTAACAGTTTATTTTACGCTCCTTCTTTTGAATCGTATAAAAGTTATGATCATCACATTAATCTACATTAAATTACACCGTGTTACATATAGAGGAAATGTTTATGGTGCGTTTTGGGGGTATCTCGTAGTCATTAATTTAGAAAATGAGTCTAGCCCTCATAAAATGAAATTTAGAAAAACTGAAATAGTACCTATCCCTCCTGCATGTGTGATGGAAATATTTAAAACAGAAATTTATTGAGTAACACGGTAATGCTGGCACACAAATTTTCCGTAAAAAATGCGAAGGCAATAAAAATGTTAACGAAGTATTATTGGAAAATTCTGAAACCATTGCTTGTTCGTTTTTAGTACTCTTTCCGTGAAGAAGAAGTCGTTCTAAACTATGGTAATTGTACTGAAATTTGTTTAAATCAAATACATCAGAAATGTTTAGGTTCTGGTCGTTCTAATTTTGCAACGGAAATTTGGACAACGGGAAAGGGACGTTTTGCCAAGGTGGGAAACTTGGGCAATCATGGAATAAACATCGATCGTAAATACATGTTAATACTATTCTTGCAATGGTGTAGTTGTGAATAGGATTAAGTGCCTCCTAATAATATATTAAAATAAGTATTTAAGAATAGGAACTATTGCTTTTAAGCAAATAAAATCGATTTTATTCCAAGAATTTGGTAACTTTTTCTACTTATAATATTAAGAAAACGCAATTAATTTAAATAAAATCATTAGATTAAATTCATAATAATGCATATCGATGTCTTCCTTAATAAGAGAGCAATTAATCAATTCTATTAAAAGTTAAAAATCGAATACATTTTCACTGTACAAAGTTTTAAAGGAAAGTGGAAATCTTTAAACTATCGAATAAAATGTCAATTTACTTTTTCAAATCTTTCAAATTTGACTACAATCAAGTTTTAATCATTGCCGACCATAATTCTACCTAAATTAGTTTTAACTAATACTATTTTTTTTCAAAGAAATTCCCATGACATATTTTGTCTTTATTAGCATTAAAAATAATTTTAACAAAATATAAAAAAGAAAGACTCCGATTTCCCCCAAGAATTGTGAGTAGTTATTTTATTATTCTTTTAAATTAGTTGAAAGCATTTTTACTCGTCCCACATGTATCTACACATGTTTCCAAATTATTATTATATCAATTCTCTATATTTATTTTCCTTTCGTTAAATTTGGCAAAATGCTCAACTCCGAAGTATAATAACAACAAAATAATCAAAAAAGTTACTTCTACAGAATTTGAACCCCACTGTTCTTTTTAACCCTATCTGTAAATAAACTCTAAGGTTTAGTTTGAAAAAGGTTGATTTGGTTAGGTTCAAATTCTGTAGTTTCACCTCTGTCTTTAGTATTTTGTTCAAAATTATATTTTAATGTTTCAGAAGAATGTTCGGGTAAAATTCGAAAGTGTAATGCACAAAAGTGTGACAAGGATTTTTTTTCTTGGGGGGGGGGGGAGAAAATAAAGTTTTCATTTTCTTTGTAATAATAGTAAATATTTGAAAATATTAATTTTTAAATATAATGTGAGAAGGGAAATCCAACGTTTTAGAAGAGTCGTTTTTATCTATTTGTTTTGTTTTATTAAATACGTAAATATTTTATCAATAGAATCTCATTTGACAAAGAAAACAGGAGTCAATCATGCTGAATACGAACCGTGCTACAATAATGACGTTATTTAAAAACCTGCAGGGTTGGCGTTTATGTTAGGTTAGAAAATCATAACGACTGTTTACAACAATACTTTATTGGCCTGAAAGATCGTTTTAAAAGAAAAAAAAAACAATTGAATTGGGATGCAGTTGTATAATTTGATTAAAACTGTTTTTATCGACATAATTTTGTTGCCGCGAATTTCACAAAAATAGTAGTCTAGCATCTACCATGCTGGATTTTCTCATCCTCTAATAAATTATTACAATTAGAATAAATTAAAAAAAAATAATATCGACTATAACAGAATTTAAAATATCTGCTATAAATCAATTCACTGAAAGAAACTATATCAGTAGGGAAAACAATGCAAAATGTAAAATAACCAAAATGAAATTGCCAAGGTAAAAAAATATAATAACACCAAATTAAATTATTCAAATAATATCATTGCCCTTCTTTCTGCCTTCTATGTGCGGCATTTACGTTTTCTCTCCTGTTCCTCTTTTCCCCATTTTTCTCATATAC
>NC_136493.1:76035244-76097744 GCF_053919585.1 Euprymna scolopes | reverse complement strand
CATACCTGAGATGTTGGATCTGGGTGTGGCTCCTTTCTTTTCTCAAGATGATCTCTTCACCCTGGTGGCATTCTGGTGGGAATCTTCATCTCTTTGTCCTCAGGGCCGCCTTTCGACTTAAGACATTTATGAAGGAATTCATGGCAGACACAAGAAAAACGACACGCGACACAATTGTAATATACAAAGGTATAACTAACTATTTTATTTTACATTAGAGATACAATATATATTACAAAAAAAAACAATTTACAATTAATTTTTACAATAGGCTTTTCAAAGCTAACTAACCTACCCTAACTAGTGTTGAGGGAGGGGGTGGCCCCCCTCATTTACGGAGAGACAGACTATGCGTCCTCACATCATGGTGGTCGTGCAGGAGAGACAGAAAGATAGCTAGGGAATTATGGGAGTAGGGGAGCTGGATGGTGACAATTGGTATGAAGGGTTGCCCCTACATTGACCAAGGTCTTATATGTGGGGTCGCCCCCACATATGGTCTTTGCTTGCAGTATCTGCCGGAACAGATGGTATTTATTTGCTCCCCCACTGAGCAAATTAGGCACAAGGCCGATTTTTAAAGTGATGAGCGAAGGGGAAATGGGGACCAACTCCCCGGGGAGTAGGGGAGCTGGACAGTGACAATTGGCATGAAGGGTCGCCCCCACATTGACCAAGGTCTTACATGTGGAGTTGCCCCCACATATGGTCTTTGCTTGCAGCATCTGTCGGAACAGATGGTATTTATTTGCTCCCCCACCGAGCAAATAAGGCACAAGGCCGATTTTTAATGTGAGGAGTGAAGGGAGGGGGAAGGGGAAAAGGGGACCAGCTCCCGACAGGTGGGAAATGGGAGCTGGTTAAAGGTCAGACATGTAGGGTTGCCCCCACATCTGGTCTTTGCTAGTCATAGCTTGCAGCATCTGCCGGAACAGATGGTGTTTATTTGCTCCCCCACTGAGCAAATTAGGCACAAGGCCGTTTTTAATGTGAGGTAAAAACCAGCTCCCCTAAAAGTAGGCAAAAAGGGGGCACTCTGGTTACCAAAAATAATAATTGTCCCAGTATAGAGGGTTTCCCCTCCATTGACTGGTACAAATTATCTTAAGTGCAGCATCTGCCGGAACAGATGGTGTTTATTTGCTCCCCCACTGAGCAAATTAGGCACAAGGCCGTTTTTAATGTGAGGTAAAAACCAGCTCCCCTAAAAGGGGTCACTCTGGTTACCAAAAATAATAATTGTCCCAGTATAGAGGGTTTCCCCTCCATTGACTGGTACAAATTATCTTAAGTGCAGTATCTGCCGGAACAGATGGTATTTATTTGCTCCCCCACCGAGCAAATTAGGCACAAGGCCAATTTTTAATGTGAGGAGTGAAGGGAGGGGGAAGGGAAAAAGGGGAACCGGCTCCCGAGAGGTGGGAAATGGGAGCTGGTTAAAGGTCAGGCATGTGGGGTTGCCCCCACATCTGGTCTTTGCTAGTCATAGCTAGTCATAGCTTGCAGCATCTGCCGGAACAGATACTACACTTTGATCTTGACATGTGTTGCAATTGCTGATTTTGCAATATCTTTTTTTTTCAGTCCATCGAATGCCTGTACGGCTTGACGAGACAGAGGAAACGTCCTTACTTGTTTTATCTCCGAGTCACTAATTTTTTTTATTATTATTAGAAAAACGTCTGCTTTTCACAGCTATGGGTTTGCAGTTTTCAGTTAGATTTTCGAAGAGTGACGGGTACTAGATTTTTGCTGTCGCCAATCCACAAATTTTTAAGGCCAAATGGAATTTCAATCTGCGAGTTTTGTTGCAAAAAATCGTGTCCCAGTATTATTTCGCAACAAAGGTTTTTCATTCCGGATAATTTAGTGATTTTATAGGAGACGTCATGAAATAATAAGTCCATTAAACAATAACCACTTACTTGTGCAGACAATGACGCGTTTGCCATTTTTACTTTTCCGGAGGCGGGGATGAAATACAATTTGTTGGTTTTTACCAAGCTTTCTTTAATAAAATTTTCTGAGAATCTCCCGTTAATTTTTTACTTTTACAATAGTTTTTGAAAGGCAGTCTGAGGTGGCAGATAAAGTTGCAGATGTATTTTGACGAGTGACTTTATATCAGATTTTGGAAGATTTGCATACCTTTGAAAAACGTCAAAGGTCTCCCGCCAATGTTTCAGCACTTGCCGTCTGAATCGCTCTATGAATCTGTTGTAAATTGTTTCGGTCGCATAAAACGTTCCACTGTATAATTGAATAAATTGTAATGAAGACAGGACGACAAGTTTCCGTCTAGTAATCTTTATTATTTAATTAAGAATTCGACTACTTGTCCTTATTTATTTGTTTCCCCACGAAACAAAATGTGACTCAAGGTCGTTTTTAATGTGGAGGAAACCCAGCTCTCCTCAAAAGAGTCACTCTGGCAGTTGGCAAAAATAAAATTGCCTTAGTATGGAAGAGTTTCCCTCTCCATTGACTAAGGACAATTAATTTGAGTGCTGTATCTGAGCAGACATTACACCAACCGCTAGTCCAGCCAGTACGAGTACCGGATGTCGACCGACAGGAACTCGACTACTTGTCTACTCGACAAGCGGAAATGCACAGCTTTTATAGTTTTGGATTATCAAGGGAGATAATCGATATTCACAAAATACATATATTCTTATTTATATATATTGAATGTTGACGATTTTTACCTATTTTTTATTATTTTGTCTGGAATCCAATATCATTTAGCAGTTCATCATGCATTTGGAGACACATTATTAGAAAAAACTACATCAGGTTTTTTGTTTTTTGTTTGTTTGTTTTTTTTTTGTTTTTTTTGGCATCGGAACTCATAAATGATTGCAACTTTTTGTTTCAAAATAATAAAGTTAACCAATTTGTTACTATTTTCCTTCAAATATCATCGTGATTTATTTTTTGAAAGGAAAATGTTTTAAACGAATTTCTTATTAAATATTCTTTCTTTTGATATTTGAATATAATAATTTCGTAAAGTATGTAATTTTACATTTGTCTTATTATCATGTTTCTATCTCTGTTTTCTCTGTATCTCTCTCTTTATATATATACGCCCATACACAAAAGCATATATATGCACTCATGCATATATATACACACACACATATATATACACATATATTTCTATATGTATTAACACATATATATTATTATGTATGCATATTTTTTGTTTCGTGCTATACTTCAATGATTCGTTTATGTTTTCTACATCAGACATGTGTCTATTTATTGTGTGGCCCTGTCCAAAATGTATAGTTTACAGTCTCTTAGGTAAGAAATTAATGTGCACTATCACATAAAAGGACGAACAAACCGAAACAGGTAGACAGACAAATAAATAGTTATTTTTAAATCGTTCCCTTTGTTCTATCTCTTATTTTCTACTAGCCTGGGTGACCGGCGTTGCCCGGGTGTTTGGAGGTATGTGTTGAGCAAAAAGTGGTAGTAGGCAGGCAGGCTCGAACTCATACTGCCAAGGAGGAAAAGAACGTGAAAAAAGAGGATAACAAATCAAATGAGTTGGTAATTAACTTTTGCCCGGGTGGATATTGGCACAAGGACGAAACAAAATGAATTAGAAAGAGAGGCTAGATCGGCCTCGAAAACCTAGGGTAATTAGTCTTCTTTGCTAACCGTTACGTTATAGCGGATAATGAATTCAATGAGTTGGCAATCATAGAAGTCGCCACGAATTTTTTAAACTAATCGGGGGGAGGTTAGCTTCCCGCTTTCTGTCGTTGTATTTATTTGCTCCCCATGAAAGCAAATTAGACACAAGGTCGTTTTATAATGTGGGGGGGGGGCAGCTCCCCAAAAAGGGAACACTCTGGCAGTGTCCAAATAAATAGCAATTGTCTTGATATGAAGGGCTTCTCCCACATTGACCAAAACCTAATTATTTAAGTGAAGCATCAGAATAGATACTACACTGTGATTTCAGCCCGGAAGGCCAGGCATTATGGCCAGGCATTATGGCCAGACGTCAGCATTTGCGTTCGAATTGTTTCGCTTTGTTTATACGAAAAACGGTGTGAATTTTGTGTAACTCGATTAAAAAAAAAGATAGAGACAGTGTCAGTTTGCGAATCAGAGATATTATGATCGTGGAAGTATGCGAAAACTTCTCGTGGAATCTAACCGGCGCGAGAACTTCCAGCCAAAAAGCCTTTCGTGGACATATACAAACGCTCGCGCCCATTTTGCCTTTTATATAATGGATTCGTACACCAGTTTTACTTTTTTAAGGAAGAAGTTAATTCATTGTTAACTGCTTGAGACGCCTTGGTCAGGAAATGTCGACGAGCCTACCCAAGCAATCTTTAATGGGCCAGTGTACCCCTTTTTTAAAGGTACTGGCTTGCTTTCCCGCCTTTGGCCTTGTGTCATCTCTTACTAATGCAATATGTTTTAAGTGCAACATATGAAGATTTAGAAACTAATATGATAGTAATCAGTAGGAGTATTCGTTGTTGTTTTTTTGTTTGTTTGTTTTTTGCGTATTTTTATCCTCATCTTCATAGTTGTTGTGGTATTCACCACATTTCGGCCGACTCATCATACGTCCTTATTCAGGTGATTAACTTCGACAGGATAGGAATGTTAAGCCGTGTAATTGTAATCCAAGTAATTACTACCTTCCATAGTTATAGTCAACCCACGTTTTGGCCATCTAATCCTTTGACCTGATTGGGTAGGATTGAAATCGCTTTCTTCAAACAATGCTCTTCTGGAACCGTAGAGACACAACGCACATATCCACTGAGCCACGGCCCCAAAAGACGATCATAGTTGGATATTATGATCTTATAAATCCAATTTTGTGTTCTTATCTGGTATTCTTTTGTCGCATCCGTATCGAATGTAATATAGAATGTATTTTATGCTAGCTGAAGTACCCAGTGTGCCAGGTTGTATTTGCTATATGTGAATATTCCGTCCTCATACATAATCATCTTATTGATTAAACGAAACTTGAATTCATAATGGCTTCTTTCCCCATATTCCCATGAAGTAAGAGCCGTATGTGCGTTTAATTTTATAGAGGTTTCCCCAGCAGCCCTACTCATCTTTTCTAGTTTAATCTTTTATCTTTTCGTTCTTCTTCTTACAAAATATGATGTATTAATTGCCATTATTATTTTATATTATATTGCATCTCTGAAAACTGTTAAATCTCCTTTGGGTTTAACTATTTAATTACAATATATATAAAGATGACATTAATAATCTTTTCTTTTAGTGAAGTAATTAAAATTTACTTTCAAGCAGTGAATATCTGAATACTAGCTAATGTACTTGCAGTTTTAATTTTTAAGAATATCTACATAAACAACATTTTGGGTGCGACCTTTAACATGTGTGTAAATGTAGAGTTTTCCAAGACTTCCAATGCGCAAGCAACCAATATACAACTGGCCATGAGAAAAGTATAATTTTTAAAGATTAAGTCCAACAACTTTGAGGCTTTGTCCTTGAGCTTTATTTATAACCATGGCAGACTAATTTTTATAGGGAATTGTAAACGCTTGGACTGAAATAGCATGTCAGAAGAAATAGAGGAATCAAAGGAATTAACAGTTTCACCTTTAAAATTTCCAATTATTATAATGGATTCCAGAACATTAGTTTTCAAAGTTTTTATTGCTAACCGTGTTCCATCACACAGTTTAGGTGGATCAAGATTTCTTAATAATATAATTGGAGCTCTTTCCTCTAATATCAGGTTATGGTGTGGCATTCCAGGCAGTTGTAGCAAATTCCACATGAACTTCTACTGCCTGATCTTCATTAATAACACAACAAAGAATTTATAACTCTTGCAAAAGATTATAATTGATCATATCAACAGCATCATTTCTAGGGGCAAAGATTGCTCTTCCCCAAAGCCATCCAACTTGCGGAAATTTTTAGCAATATCTAGGAAAACCTTAGTCATTAGGTCACCAATTGAATTTACCGTCTGGCCGTGTGGTAATTTATGAAATTGAAGATGTCTATTCAGTGTTATTGAATCAGTGTCAATGAAAAGGTCATTTCAAAAAAGTGCTGCATACTGATTATATATAAATGTGTCCTAATTATAATATTCTTCAAACTAAAAACCAAAAACGTAATTACTACGCATTATTGCAGAAGTGCCAGATTTTCATATCACATTTTAAATGAAAAGAAAGAATTTGGGACCGAATTAAATGTTCGATTCCCAAGAATAGCAGCATTTTGTTAGATAAACCACTTATTGCAGACTAAACCGTTTTGTTAAACCTATCTCTCTTTTTTACTATTCTAGGTTATCTTATAGTAATAACATCATTAAATATCAATAATGTAGAGTATTGATTTGTGACGATTTCGGTATATAATGTAAAAAGAAGATAATTGTATTTAAAATATTGTAATGACTTGGCAACTGCCTCTTGGTACTTCTACTGGCGCGTGGTTGGATGAATATGAACTTTATAAAATTTATTGTTTTGGAGCAAATTCAAATTTTATTGAATTTCGTTTAAAAATAATAATCAAGAGAACTTCTGTTTGTGTTTGAATGATTGCGTTTGTGTCAACCTTTCTTTAGTGGATTTCAGTCTCGTGGCGTTTTTTTGGGTTGTAAATGACGCCTTTTATCAATTTTCGGCTATGCTGATATCGAATATCACAGTTACATTTGGGGCTGATAAGTTTAAGATAAGTTTACCAGATATATAATATCCAACTTAAAAGCTAATGCAATCCTTGGCAACTATTTTGTTTTCTCAACCGAATAGTTAGTAATGCACATGCGTGTAACTAAAGCAGACGACAAAGAAAGTATTTTTCTCTACCCTTCCCGCCATTAAAAAAATGGGATGTTCATTCGAAACCTGTTCTTAACATAGGAGGTTTGGGGGTCTTTATTCCGAAAGCCGTTCTTAACATGGGGAGGTTGGGGGGGTCTTTATTCCGAAAGCCGTTCTTAACATGTGGCAGTTGCAGATTCTGAATACCATTCTTAACATGAAGAGGTTGGAATATTTATTCCGAAAGCAGTTACACATGCACATTACTAATCCATCGGTTGCGAAAAAGAAATGGTTTCCAAGATTACATTAGCTTTTACATTAGATAACAAATGCTTTCATATCTGACAATGTACTTATCAACCCCAAATTTAATTGTAATATACGTTGTCAAAATAACCGAAAATCAATAAAAGTCGACACTTCGAATGTGAACGGTAAGTTGCAGTTAATACCAAAAATTTGTATTTTGGTCAGAGAAACCTGTTATTTAAAAAATATCATTGGAATTAATATTTCTTGCCTCAAAGTTGAATGATTATTTATATTTTACTAGCCGTACCCGGCCACGCGTTGATGTGGCTTAATTTGTATAAATGGAAAGCAGCCACCAAAAACAGACAAAATTCATTTTAAAAAAGGAATTGGTGTGGCAATTTTTGTTTGTTTGTTTGTTTGTTTTGTTTTGTTTTTATTATTATAGAAAGTAAGTTAATTGATAAAGAAAATAGTTATGTATTTATTTATTTATTTATTTACGGACTGTTATCCTCATATCCTACGGTTGTTTCATGGCAATCTGCGAATACATAAGGCAAAATGAAAAGTAGGTAAATGAATTCTTACTTTTCTTTGTTTTTTTCTGGGAGGGGGGTTGTGATAGCAATTTACGTAACGAGCCGCCTGGTAAAACGAACACACGGACACAGAACCATGCAAGAGAAATAATAATAATCGGAATGAGAGAAGAGCGAACGAGGAGGAGAGAGTGAGAGAGAGTGAGAGAGTGAGAGTTGGGAAGAATATATACAAAAGGAGGGAGGAAGAGAGAGATAGATAAAGAGCGAGATGAGATAAAAACTGTTGTAGATAATATTGACGCCGTAAAATGTTGCATCTTTTATTTCGGAAAAAAAAAGAAATATAAAAAGTGATCGAGCGATCGAGCGAGCGAAAGAGAGAGAGAGAAAGAGAGGGGATAAAAACTGTTGTAGGTAATGTTGACGCCGTAAAATGTTTGTATTTTATTTCGACAGAAAAGAAATGTGAAAAGCAACAGAGAAAGAGAGAGGGGAAATATAAACTGATGTAGATAACATTGATGCCCTAGAATGTTTCTTTTTTATTTCGGCAGAAAAAGAAATCTACAACAGTAACGAGAGAAAGAGAGAAAGAGAGAGGGAAAGAGAGAGGGAGAGAGTTGAGAAGAATATAAACAGAGAGAGGGGGAAGAGAGGGAGAGAGATAAAGAGAGAGAGAGGAAATAACAACTGTTGTAGATAATGTTGACGCCGTAAAATGTTTGTTGTTTTTTCTTCGGCATAAAAAGAACATTACACGGCGAATAATATCTACAGCAGTTTTATCCTCCTTTCTTTCTCTCTCTCTCTCTCTCTTTCTCTTTCTCTCTCTGTATATATTCTTCACAACTCTCTCTCTCTCGCTCTTTCTATATCTATCTCGCTCGCTTTTTACATTTCTTTTTATGCCCAAGAAAAAAAAAACATTGCACAACGAACAATATCTATACCAGTTTTTATTCCATCTCTCTCACTCTCTCTCTCTTTCTCTCTCTCTCTCTCTCTCTCTCTCTCTATCTATCTATCTCTCTGTATATATTCTTTAAAACAAAATAAAAAATAGCATCGTGTAAGATTCGCTAAACCGCTATGAAATCGAAAAACAAACAATGGTACCCGTACATATTTTTTCAGGATTTGTTTCTTTTTGTGGGAGGGTAGTGTCGTGTTGTTAATGTGTACATAGGTAAGTGTAAGGTTATCAATATTTCATTTTCTGTTTAGGAGCGATTATTGTGTTTGTATTTGGTTTATTTTTAAAACGATTGCCTCTTGTCGAGTGTGCCGCCATATTTGAGAAGTTCTGGGGAGATCGTTTATGTGTTAAGAGGTAAATTCCGGAATAATTATACTGCCAGCTCTTAACCAATGACAATGGGCGGATTTTGAGAAGGGAGAATTCATTATTTTGGAATTGGGAAATAGAAACATTATGTTATGTCGATCCAGTTACGAAGGGTGCAAACACAATATCTATAGAATGTGTATATTTTCTCTCGGTCTTGACTGGGAGCGGTAGAAAGACTAATTATTTAGGGGAAATTAGGAACCACTTCCTCTAAAAATGCTGCGATTGTGATGGTGTTTCTCCTACGATGAAATTTAGGATTTTATTATAACGACTAAACGTGTCTAAAATGTCGTTCTAAAGTTACATAAGATAGTGGTTATTAGTCTAGACATAATAAATTTGTATGTGGCATTTATTGTTGCAAACCTATGACAATTTCTGCAATCAAAATATTATATATGGAAATGGAGATTAGTCACGAAAATTTCTATTTTGTAGTAAAATAAACCTCTATTTTGTGTTGTCATAATTTTCTTAAAAATATTTGAATTCAGTAAATTTGTAAGGAAAACTTTTTAAAATAAAACACAACACTAGCATTTGAAAACTTCAAATTTTTTATTTGATTTGTGTATCTAATCGATGAATGAATAAAAAAGAAAAAATATATAGGAATGTCTTTGTCTTATTTCTTTACAAAAAGAAAAGGAGAAATTATTTATGGAAAATATGTAAAGTTATTTAAAATAAAGGAAAAGCTATTTAGGGAAAAGAAAATTATCTCAATGGAATAGGAGTAATAATTTAATTAAAAGAAAAATAACATTATAAAAGTTAGGCTAGACCATAAATATTTCCAATTTCAAAATCTTGTGCAATATTTACGTATTACTTGGAAAAAAGAAGAAAGAAGAAAAGAAACGCATGAACCTGGCATTAGCCAAAGTAAGCTTTTCTATTAAAACTGTACTTAGAAATTTTCCCCTGTGATGGAATATTTACTTAAGAAAATTATGAATGTTTTTTCATTGAATTTTGTCTTCGTCTAAATATTTTTAAAATCATGCTGATATTTGCATTTATTAATTGAAAGACATGATGACAAATTAAACAAATGACTAAGTGCTATCAGCTAGAATTTAAACCAAAACGTTTTGCATTCCAGCCACGTTCTCTACCGATGTTTTCATCGAGAGAAACATAATAGTCTAAATATTAACACTTGAAGAAATAAATTCATGTAAGCATGCACAGAAAGAAGTAAAAACATATCGGCCAGTTGAAATGAACATTTCGCATTTTAACTTGCCGATATGTGTCTGTACACGTTATTCATAATCCAAACAAGGATTTTACACGTTATTAACTATCCTTGATGTATAATTACTATTTTCTGTTAATTAATCTCAATGTTATGTGGCCAGTCCTTTAAGAGTTTATCTATTAAATATCTACACACACATACATATACTGTTATATATATATATATAATATAAAGCTGAATGTCTGTGTGTGTCTGTCTGTCTTGTCACGAATAGGCTCCTATATTGTTAACTATTTAAAAAATTGATTACATGTAATGATAGAAGATGTATGCCAGATCAAATATACCCATTCCTGTGTCTCGATACACTTTTTATCATTATATGTAATCAGTGTTTTTAAAATAGTCAACCATATAGGAGCTTATTCGTGACCACACACACACACCAACATGCACACGCACAGACATCCAGCTTTATATATATATATATATATATATATATATATATAATATAAAGCTGAACGCCTCTGTGTGTGTGTGTGCGTGCGTGCGTGTGTGTGTGTGGTCACGAATAGGCTCCTATATAGTTGACCATTTTAAAAAACTGATTACATATAATGATAGAAGATGTATCGAGGATCAGGAATGGAAATTTTTGATCTGGCAGAACGGTGGTTCATAAAAACTGTGGGGTCTTCGTTCGCGCATAGTCCACAAAGTATGGAAATAAAAAAAAAACGTTTACAAGTGTTTTTGGTATAGATGTACATAAGAATACTTTCATAAACATGTTTCAACTTAAATAGATGGTATAATAAAATTGTGGGGTCTGCGTTCGCGCCTGTACTCCATGGAAATAGGCACAAACTTTAACAAGGACTTTTCATATCTATTTGCGTAAGTATACTTTGATAAGTATGTTTCAGCTTGAAGAAATATGGTGTAATAAAATTATAGGATGTTCGTTCGCGCCTTACCTCGATAGAATATAAATATGTCACAAAGTTTAACAAGGTTTTTTAAAAGGAGTGAAGGTCCACAATAACACCTTAACTTTAATCTTAATTCACGTTAGCTTTTATTTATTTTTTTGAGTTGAATCATATTGTGTCGAATAAATTCACATCAGTGAATTTTCACGTTCTTATTAAAGTGAAAGTCAAAAAAAGCGTCGGAACTTTAGAAAATTATCCATCCAAATTTTGCATAACTTAGTTTTTTTCCTTCTCCACTTGAACGTGGCACTCTTTCGAAAATATATAAATAAAAAAATAAGAAACTTACTTGCTATCGTGTCAAAAGAAGGAAAACATCCTTCTCACGTGATTACGTGTCTTTTTAAAAACATTCACATAACCTTTTTATTTTTGTTTTTGTTTCAGCTGTTTTTTAGTGTACTAGAAGAAATTCAGTTGATTACAGCCCTTTTTGCGTGTTCTTTACATTACAATAGTACAACTCTGAATCCGAAGGTGCAATACTACACCGTTCAATACTGTAAAACTGAAACGAAGCTGTTCTGCTTGGAAAGGGCGTCATTTTCTTCTTATTCATATTTATATCGGTTCTTTGCTTTAAAAACTAAAGTAATTACGTGTTTACTTTTTTAAAATACCATTTTGCTGTTTCGGATAATTTTACTAAAGTAAGTAAAACTGTTTTTGTTTCTTTTTTTTTCGATATTTCGTCGATATTATTTAGTAAGAGTGATTAGCAGAAAAGCCAACAAACGACTACGCGAAAAAATAAATATACAAGAAATAAATGTTACCATAGTCAATAAAAGTTTAGTTCATGATTTTATTTGTTTTGAAATAGTTTTTAATGCTCTTTACTTGAAATAATTTCAGCGAACCGAAATTTGAAGCGATAACTACTTAAATGAATTTTTATATAAACTCCACATGCCATAATCGAATATTCCTCAAGCACAAAATAACAGAAAACATTAAAATATGTTTATAAATATTCCTTACATTGACAGAACTCTCTTTAATTGTTAACACAGAATGCTCAGGTGCCCCTCCTTCAAAATGAAAACGGGGCTCTCCATTTCAAAGTCGCTGCCATTTTGATTTTTTTTAAACCGGTTCGTGAATTAAAAAAAAAATTTTTACAAACTACTTAAAAATACAAACCAATGAACTTTTCTACCATAAAAGTAACTTTTATTGACTATGGTAACATTTCTTTCTCGTATATTTATATTTTTATATATATAACATTTTCTCTTTGTAAGGAAACATCATTTTGTTGGTCACTCTTGGCTACGAATGGAAGCAAAGTTGATATAAAAAAATATGTTTTCGCGAAAATTATCTTTACTTTCATCATATTTTGCTTAGGGTAAAATTTTTGAGTATCAAAACCTATCTCTTTACAACCCTCTCCTTTTCATAACCTATAATACTTTCATCAACCACAGTCCATTTTTGTAGGCTGTTTTTGAACCCAGTCAACGACGGGTACTTCTGCTAGTATATATATATATATATATATATATATATATATATATATATATATATATATATATATATATATATACTAGCAAAATTACCCGTCGTTGACTGGGTTCAAAAACAGCCTACAGAAATCATTTCTCTCTGATAGGTTCATAAGAGTAGTAGTTGATGGGCAAAAATCAGAAGCTCACGGTATAAATGCTGGAGTCCCTCAGGGGTCCATCCTGGGCCCAACTCTTTTCCTGATCTAGATTAATGATCTTCCAAATCACATCCTTACGTCATTCGTAGATATTTTTGCTGACGACACTACCATCTATGGTAGCACATCTAAGACAGTAAACGACTAAGTTCTCTCCGATTCTCTCTCCTCTGATCTTGATCACGTTGTATAATGGGGAAAGGAGTGGCTGGTTACTTTTAATGCATCTAAAACCAAGCTTCTATCTTTACATCATCAACGTTCTGATCCCCATCTGGCATCAATTAAAATGAATAGTTCTCGTCTTGGGGAGGCCTCAAGTTTTGACAGGCTTCTGGGCTTGACCTTTACTCCTGATCTTAAATGGAATACGTACATCAAATCTGTTGCCAAAGCTGCTGGAAAAATGGTCGGATCCTTCTATCGATCCGGTAGATATCTCACTGCTAATGCACTTCTCTATCTATATAAGAACCAGATACGTCCAAGGATGGAATACTGTTGCCACATATGGGCAGGAGCTGCTAGAATAGACTTGTCCTGCCTTGATAGGGTTCAAAATAGACTTCGTGGCCTGGTGGGAAATGTCCTTTTCTCGTCCCTGCAACCTCTATCTCACAGAAGAGATGTTGCAAGTTTGTCTCTGCTTTATCGTTATTTTTATGGAAAGTGTTCAACTGAGCTTCAATCTATGGTCCCCCCTCGTCAAACTTTCACAAGAAACACTAGACTAGCTGAAAACAGTATCAATAATTTTCCCCACTCTTTATCTGTGCCTAAACCTAAACATAGATTCCATGATCAAAGCTTCTTTGTTAGAACTGCACGCCTGTGGAATTGTCTTCCGTTTTCCTGCTTTCCAGCTGTCTATAATATGGTGGTCTTCAAGTCCAACGTGAACAAGTTTCTGATGAGCCGTTCCACTTAAGTTAACAAATTTACCGAACTTCCATTACTATCGATTACTATATTGTCCTTTTGACTACTCTACACTCTTTAACCCTTATCCTTGAGTGGCTTATCGGCCTTGATAAGTGGTGACGCCTATGTAAAAAAAAAGAAAATGGACTCTGATTTATGAAAGTATGATAGGTTATAAAAAGGAAGAGTTGTAAAGAGATAGCTTCGAATTTGGCTTTATCAAAACCAAAGCAAAATATGATGAAACTAAAAATAAAAAAGATAAACCCCATAATTTATTATACCATACCTGTTCACACTGTTCACACTGTTCACACTGAAACGCTTGTCACAATATTCTGTGGATCTATATTAAAAAACCTTATTAAACTTTGTGACATATTTACATTCTATAGAGGTCAGACGCGAACGAACACCTCCTAATTTAATTATACCATATTTCTTCAAACTGAAACATAATTATCAAAGTATACTTACGCAGATAGATATGAAAAGTCTTTATTAAATTTTGTGCCTATTTCCATTCTATGGAGGCCAGGCGCGAACGCAGATCCCACAATTTTATTATACCATCCCTATTTAAGTTAAAACATACTTATCAAAGTATTCTTATATACATCTATATCAAAAACACTTGTAAACGTTTTTTTTAATCTTTTAATTGTTTATTTCAATACTTTGTGGACCATGCGCAAACGAAGACCCCACAATTTTAATGAATCACCGATTTGCCAGATCAGACATACCCATTCATGTGTCTTCTATCATTATATGTAATCAGTTTTTTAAAATAGTCAACCATATAGGAGCCTATTCGTGACCATACACACACGCCCGCGCGCACACACACACATTCAGCTTTATATATATATATATATATATATATATATATATATATATATTTAAATAAGTTGTGGAGTAAAAAACAATGTGTATTTTTTAACATTATTTTATTATTCCGTGTTTTGGTTTTTCATTGAAAATTATGTTTAGATCATTGTAATAATGTAACGTACACAAATCAAAGACAATGGCCGAATCCTTAGAAAATGGCCACCAAATCGTAGTGAAATGGGGCCGTAAATGGATGGTAACATTTAATACTAGTGAGACTAAGATGCTCTATTTTAACAATTACAAGAAGCTGCTCCAACTACCGATATACATGAAAAATAACTCCCTACCTGAGAATGTTTCCTTCAAACTCTTCGCTTTTACATTCACAGGAAATCTGAACTGGAATAAATACATTGAAGAAATTGCGAAGGCTGCTGCAATGAACGTGGGCTCCCTCTATCGTGTTAGAAAACTGCTTAAATCTGAGAGTATTGTGTACTTCTACAAGATCACCATTCGCCCATGCATAGAGTATTGTTGCGACATCTGTTCTGGAGCGTCCACTACTATTCTCTCTCTCTCTCTCTCTCTCTCTCTCTCTCTCTCTCTCTCTCTCTCTCTCTCTTGGGTGGGATCCAAAATGGGTCTCCAATCTCATAAGTCCCACCTTATCAACCAGACTCCAACCGAAATGTTGTATCCCTGTGCCTGTTTTACAAGTATTTAAATGTAATGTGCTCTGATAAACTCATTGCACTTGTGCTCCCTCAACATACACACCCCGACAAACCAACTTAGCGGCAAAATCACACCCCTTTCACTGTTGAGATCCCTAAATGACAGAAAGCTTTCTACCCTGATAGTTTCTTCCCTAGAACAGCTAGACTTTGGAATTCCCTTCCTGCTACCTGCTTCTCAAACTGTACTGATATATCGAAGTTCAAATGTCATGTAAACTAACATCTTAACCTTTCTTAGGCATAGTCCCAATTAGTTGCCCCTTACGTGCAAGTGGCTATATGTCTTGTTTGAGGTGAAGGTGAGTAAAAAAAAAACATTGCTGATTTTATATGCAGAGCCTTCCGGCTTGTGTGATAATATAACTTCTCAAGTGGACTTGTAATGTTAGGCTGTGAAAGGTGCTAACATTGGTCAAAATCGCCTGTTCCTTCTTTCATTGGATTATTTCGATTATCGATACTTATCGAATAAATTTTAATACAAAACCTATTTAAGAACACTGCCAGGTACATAAAGTACCTTCGTGTGAAATTTCATAAAAATCGACCCAGTCGTTTTCGAATCCATAGGAACGAACTCACACACACACAGGCGTAAACGCACAGACATACAGAGAGAGAAAGTTCTTTATATATATATATATATATATATATATATATATATATATATATAGTGGTACTAAAAAGGAGCAGTAGAAATAATATATGAGAAAATACATAAATAGTGGCCAAATAATCAAAAGAACAAAAATATAAAACATAACTACTGGAAATAACAATAATCCGAACCCTAATCGTAATCATCCAAATGGAAACAAGAAACTTAATAATATTTAACCCTTTGTTCACTACAAAGTACATGCTTAAACTAAAGCATTATTTACCAAGCCACAATATTTCTAAAGAAATCACGATTAATAAGAAGTATTCGGTGAGTATCATAATCCAATTGTTTAAAACCAAATAAAAGCACATTTACTAATAAAAAAACGCAGAATAAAAACAGCACTAGAGACCCATTATTAGAATCTCACAGAAAGCGGGCAAACACCAGTAATCAAGTTGAAAATAATACGAGAGGTCAAGAGATAGAAACTTAGATGACTCTTTAGATTATCTCGAAATAAGAAATTTGTGGGCAACCAAAACTTACGTCACAAATATACGTCACAAAAAAATTAAAATTGTATCATTAAAGGACTGCTTTAAGGTGAGTTATTTCTAAAGAAATTTTATTCAAATTCATGCGATATTCACAAAGTTATTATATTTTATTCTTTATCAAGGAATTTCGACTGTCCATCGCTTTATTGCAGGCCTTTTAAAATGTTGTTTTATGGCAAAAATATTATGTCTAATCATAAAAATTTTATCTTTATTTTTTATTATATTTTTCTCTCAAAGAATAATAAATGAAAGCATATCCTAGGTGCTAAGCCTCAAATAAACGAATTATTTATCGACATATGCACCATTTTTAAAACTAAATTTAAAGAACATTTTATCCCCCGAGGAAATCAATTGTTTGATCTGAAAAGGAGTTATAACTCTGACGACATCAACAAGTCATGAGGGTTTCTGCAACAGCGCCCATAGATTTAAGGAAGGCTGTAGTCGCCCTAGCAGAATTAGATGATGCATTTTCATGTATAAAAATCATCTGAAAACGACGCAACAATGATAGGTAATCTAGCCATAGCGACAAATGATTATCCAAAAAGGCTGTGAACGCATTGCTGGTAAGCTTTACACTCTCTGGCACTTGGAATGCTCAACAACTTATCCCCAATGATTCCCGACCTAAACATGATGCCTTCATCTCCTTGTTGGCAATATACTCTGTAAGGGGTCGGAGTTCTATTCGGGTTCCAAACTGACCCATCCATCCGGACCGTCAATGGTAGCACGGGCCTCATCCGCAAGTAAGACACGTTGGAAATCCATTTTTATGTAATTCTGTGCACAAGCCATTCATTTCCCTATGTTGTTTCCTCAATTGAGGCCTTGGAAGAGATTTGATGGTCCTTGCCATCTCATTCAACACATTGCATCGGGCCTACCTAGATCTTGGAGCGATTCCAGCTCTTACAAAAATTGCACTGGTGCTGTTTGGGTTTCGGTTGACTTCCCTACGAAATTTCCGAATATTACGATCTGAAAGGTTTCTCCGGGTGCCCTTATCATAGGTGTTGGATTTGTTCACGAATGAAGCCAAGGTTCTAAGATCCCTTTCAAGCTCTAAAAAAAGCTTTGAAAAAAAGCCAAATCTTTGATGGACAATCCTTCTGCGAATCAAGCAATAACCCTTTGCTTTTCGATAACCTTTAATCGCCCGTATTTTTGGCATTGTAATAGATCTGCAATTAAGCGATAGGCAGTACAATTTCTTTGATAATAAATAAAATGCCATAATTTTGTGGATGAATTTGAATAAAATTTTGGGAAATAAACCTTAAAGCAGTCCTTTGATGATACAATTTCAATTTTTTGTGACGTACATTTAGTAAAATATTGATATCTTACTAATCTGCAACAAAGCGATTGACAGAGTTTAGTGCCATTATCAGACACGACCCTGGTCAGGAGAGACTCGTTCGAAGGGCCGGATCACATTTGTATTATTTGGGTATTGGAGCGACTATCAGATAGAACAGTTCATGAGGTCAGAATGAATCAGCGTTATAAAAGGCAACTATTGTATTGCGCTATCTCCACGTAAAGCCTCTTCCATACTTCATGCATACTGGGATCTCCCTTTTTTCATTGCACTGGAGCTAGATCCATTGTCTAACATTCCTTGCAGTTTCTAACAACTACAATTACTACTTCTTTAGGTAGGAATTCGTCAATTCTGTGCACAGATTACAATATTCGCCTTACTCCAGGGTGCCCACTATGTCGATGAATTTTGTTCAGCTGTGTAAAATTCAAGCTCTCTATGGCAAGAGCACATGTTATATAGCGCCAGGACCCCTAGGTTGGGAACGATCGTAATTAGTAAGTTCCCCGCTGCAACAAAAACCCAGTAGCCGTCTTTTAGTGATCGTCTAGTTGTTTAATTTTCTGGTTGTTATGGTAACGGCTAAGACGACAGAGTTATTTCCCCCTTGACTGTGCATTTTCTCTCTGTAGCTGTCATTGCTTGTCATAACAGCGATCCCGACTCAAAAGAAATTAACATGCATACAAAGGTCAGACGTAACTCAGCATAACAAATCAAGACGTAAGATACACTGGCTTTTTATATAAAAATATATTTTGTTTTCAAATTATTTTCTCGTTTACACAGAGATTGTCAATAGTCCAAACTTTAACAGTGTGGCTTACTGTTCATTTCAGTGATGGAGAGGGGTGTGTGGAAACGTTATCCTCTCGACAGTCGTACGTTTCCTATCGGCGTCTCTTTCCTCTTCTTTTTCTCTATTCTCTCTTCTCTCCTCCTTCTTCTTCTTCTTCTTCTTCTGCTCGTTAAACTCCAAAAAATCACCTATTAGCATGATTTTTCCCATCCACGCGATCTGTCAATCATATTGCTCGATCCCGGTGCGGGTGTTTCTTGGTCACGTTTTGAAAAACGTTTCACTGCCTCCTGACCTCGAACCATTGTGACCGACTATTGACTTTATCGATACACGTGAATTTATCACTCATGCTAAATTCTATACATTCCAGAGTTACGAGGCATGTCACGTTTCCTTGTTTTGTAAACAAAAAAATCGTCGTCCGATTTCTCTGTTTACGACGTAAGCACTTTCTCGTTCCGACTGGTGGACAATCGATTATTCGATGCCCACTCTTTTAAATCTTTTATTAAAGAAGATTTTTCGTTTCAGTTATGTATCGGATGGTTCCAGCCATCCATTACATAACACCCCTTCATTAACCATTTATTTATTTATTTTCAGTCGTCTATCGGTCCATCGATATTTCCAATAATATTTTTAAATGTCACAATTTTTTCGATGGATTCCATACAAACACAGAAAAAAAAGAAAAAAATAAATAATAATAACCAAAACATAATAAAAAAAATAAAATAGCAACACAAGAAAGCACAAAGTCTCCCTTCGGCATTTAGTGTTTGTATGGAATCCATCGAAAAAATTGTGACATTTAAAAACATTATTGGAAATATCGATGGACCGATAGAGGATTGAAAAAAAAAGCTACGGTTGGCTGGTCCCTATTATCATAATCAACACCGCACGACCTGGGCAATAAGTATAATATATCGTCCTCCGATATCTCATTAATTCCCTTAGCCCGTTCAGCCGTCATGCTGCGTGTTATTATTTTCCGTTCCATCAACGGGACCCTGTTTTCCTGACTTGGAGATTTCCGTTGATGGCGATAGCTCTGATGGGGATAATTTTCTTCCTCCCCACTAGAGGATTCCCTATCGGTACTACTATCCTCTACCGGTGCTGACGAGGTAGTTTTTATACAGCCCTCTTGCTCGTTGGGGATATCCCATTCCTCCAGTTCTGCTTCTCGGAGGTGTTCCCCATGGGCTTTCGTTACTGCCCCTGTCAGTTGACTCCTAATCCTATACGAGACTGGTCCCGTCTTCTCTATGACTACATAATATGGAGACCATCTTACGTCTAGCTTTCCCTTTTTCCTATTATTTTTATAATGAACTAAATCACCAACTTGAAAATCGACTGCTTTCGTTTCTCGTTGGCCCTATCTATCATTTTCTTCCTAGCTCTCTTTACATTGTTTCTGACTAATGTAAAGGTCCGATGCATGTCTTGCAGAGCGATCTCATGATCCTCTTCCCCGTAGTAAATTCTACGCGGCCTCAGTATGTTGTCTAACGGCAAGACAACGTCTCTATTATAGAGCAAGTAATAGGGGGAGTACTTCGTTGTTTCGCTGACATGAAACCTTACAGCAGCCAGCATCTGGTTCAAGTACATGTCCCACGAACGGTCATTGTCCCCTATTTTCTTAGCTAGTACGTCATGCATCGTCTTATGGAATCTTTCTATTTTCCCAGTACTTTGCGGGTGGTAAAATGAGGTTGTCACGTGATCAACATTAAGCTCTTCTAACGCCCTTTTCATGATCCCATTGACGTTCTCCGGTCCGTTATCCGTAAGTAACTGCAATGGTGCACCAAATCTGGGAAATATTTCCTCAATTAAGAGATGCACCACTGTCTCTGCCTTTTTATTAGGCACAGCGAAAGCCTCAGGCCAACCACTATACATGCCGATGAACGTGACTATGTATTGATTGCCTGACAAAGTCCTCGGATAGGGTCCGGAAATATCCAATGCAATCTTAGCAAAAGGAAAAGAAGGCATGTCGGTCTCCTACATTTGAGGTTGTTGCTTCCTTAAATTTCTGGTCTGGCATGGGACGCATTTCCCTATGTGTTCGTTCACCTTCTTGAATAAACCAGGCCAGAAATACTTCTGTTTAATGGCGTGGAACGTTTTCTCCACGCCCATATGACCATTCTCATCATGGTATTGATTCAATACCTTCATCCTCAAATGTGACGGGATATATAATCTAACTAATGGATCATCGTCGGGTTGCGATAAATAATATACGATATCGTCCATTATGATGTACTTTTTTTCTTCCATCTTGGACGTTTTACCGCTCCTCATCCGTTTCTTTAATTGGACGATCTGACTATCGGCGTCTTGTTCTTTACACATATTCAAACCTGATAGTGTAGGACGCTCGCTTTCTACTGGTGAGTCTTCGTCATCTTTATGCGATACAAACTCTCTTGGTTCAAAACGATTCGAGTTTATCGCACTCACCGTGTAATTCCTATCATCTATTTCTACTAGAGGATCGTCTTCATCCCGACTCGCATTTACCGCACGGGATAAGAGATCCGCACAGACGTTATCCTTTCCTTTCAGGTACTGTATGGTGCA
Source organism: Euprymna scolopes (assembly GCF_053919585.1). Classification (NCBI taxonomy): domain Eukaryota; kingdom Metazoa; phylum Mollusca; class Cephalopoda; order Sepiida; family Sepiolidae; genus Euprymna; species Euprymna scolopes. The sequence goes on along the minus strand of NC_136493.1, from coordinate 76,076,509 downwards.
ATCATAGCCAGCCATACTTAATGCCCACGTCTGTATCTTCCTATTCTGTATCGGAGATTTCAGCAAGTACTCCAATGGTCTGTGATCCGTGTAGATGGTGAACGTAGCACTGTGCAAGTAGTGATTCAACTTATTTAAGGCATAGTGAATCGCATATGCTTCCTTCTCTATCGTTGACCATCTAGTCTGGGTATCTGACAATTATGAGATAGAAAATAAATGGGTTTCTCTATCTCCCGACCCTCCTCTGGGTCGTAGACCATTTGAGACAAGGATGCTCCGATCGCATAATCGGAGGCATCTGTGTATAGTCTGTATCCTTTGTTAGTGTCCGGGTATGCCAGCGTCACAATCTCTGCAAGCTTCGATTTCAATCGATTAAAAGCAGACTGACATGCATCGTCCCAACAGAAACGTGCATGCTTCCTAGTTAACCGAATTAACGGTTCGGCGATTACGGAAAAATCCTTGATAAACCGCCTGTAATAGGATGTTATGTCTATAAAGGATCGAACTTGCTTCACAGTGGTCGGGGTTGAAATTGCTTGAATCGCTTTAACTTTGTCCCCATCCGGCTGGATACCTTTCTCACTCACTCGGAATCCCAGATATTGCACTTCCTTGCCGAAAAACTCACACTTCGCCGCCTTTAAGCTTAAGTTATGCCTACGTAAGCTACCTATTACCTTTTCTATATGCCTAACATGTTCCTTCTTTGTTTTGGAGAATATCAAAATCTCATCCAAATAAGGCACGGCGAATTCTTCCTGTCCCTGTAATACTACGGACATTAACTCCTGGAACACTCCTGGAGCGTTAGCAAGTCCGAATGGCATTACATTAAATTGGAACAGTCCTCTATGACAGGTGAACGCGGTTTTCTCTTTATCCTTTTCGTTCAACTTTACCTGCCAATACCCTGATTTTAAATCCAACTTTGAGAAGTATTTTGCTGACCCAAGCGAAGCTAGTATATCATCAATTACTGGTAGCGCTCGGACACACTTCTTTGTTATCTTGTTCAGGGCCCTAAAATCTACACAGAACCTTTTCGTTCCGTCCTTCTTTTTTACTAGTACTATCGGGAACTCCACGGACTGTTTGACCTCTCTATAACCCCTGCCTGTAGCATTTCCTCTAGTGCTATATTAACTTCCTCCCGCTGCTTTAGAGGTGTTCTATAAGGGTTTTTCTTTATGGGATCGTTTTTTCCTGTATCGATCCTCATCTCTACTGTGTCAGTCCGGCCTAAGTTTTTATCCGTGTTTCGTCGCAGGACTTTATCTAAATCTTTCCTAAATTCCTCCGGCACCTTTATGCCGTCGAGGTTACTCTTGTTTCCCGACTTCCTTTGTTTATTTGGCTTTGATATCGCCATTACTATTTCTGTTCTACTACATGTACCTATCTTATAACCTTTCCTTAATTTTACTGTCTGATTTGTACTATTCATGATTAGTAAGGGAAAGCTTTTCCTACCTTTTATTGTGACTACTGTGTTCGCTACCGATACACCACTTAAATCACTTAGGAAGCCCTTATCTATTTGTACTACTTCGTAGTCTAAACCCTGACCGTTTTTCATTCCGATACGAGCTATGCACGCATGTAAATGCTGCGGTGTTAGGGTGACATCATGTCTTAATCTAACTATACTAGAAATATGAGCCTCTTCTTGCAGCGCTATGTACTCGCCGCCTAATCGAATTGCTCCTAAATCAAAGTACATTCTAACACCATTTTTCTTGAGCCAGTCTCGGCCCAATATGACGTTCCTATTTAGGTTTTCCGTCACTACGAAATCATGTCGAATGTACTGGCTTCCTACTTTAATCTGCAAACGCGCCACTCCTTGCACTAAAAGAGGCGACCCGTTTGCAGTCCTTAAATTCATCTCTATTTTCTTTATCTCAGGCTTCTGTCTGGGCCCTTCTAACACGGTACTTTTTATTACCGAAATTTCTGCGCCAGTGTCTACTAAAGCTCTAAACTTATTTTTTTCTATTTTAATAGGGATGCAATTAGCGGCGCCCATATGTCCTACTATCGTCGTCTGTTCACCCCCCTTCCCCTCGCTGGGCGTCTTGCGAGTGGGGGTGGCTCGTTTCCCGACTTAGGGAACGTGCAGCCTGGTTATATGGCCTTTTCTGCCGCAATTGAAACACTTAATCCCCGGCCAAGGGCTCTCCGTTTCTCTTGCCTTGAAGCCGGGTCCCCTATTAAATCCTCTATAATTCCCATGCCCCCTATCTGGTTCTGGGAATCTCTTTTTCCCTATCGCTTCTACGTTCCTCTGGCGTCTACTATAGTTAATTTCCATAGGTTCTTCTTCTCGGACATTGCCTCTTATACGGGTTTGGCACCGTTCCTCGGTTAGGGCCTTTTCATAGGCTACTTTGAGATCCGATGGTTCCTCCCTCATGACAGCGATTTTGACTTCTCTGTCATATAGCCCCTCGATGAAGAAACCTATCACTTGGCTTTTCACTACTACATTGTTCGTATCTAGCCTACCATACGAACCTTCAGCCAAGCGCACTAACCTCCGCATGTAGTCCTGCAGTGTTTCGCTCCTACCCTGTCTAATATTTGCCAACTCCCTCATAAATTTGGTAGGATTTTCCTGGACTCCAAAATAATTATCTAAAGCTTGTTTCAAGTCTACCCATACCAAACTCGCATTGTTGGTTAGCAGACTTGAAACAAACTGCCCCATTGGGCCAGCCGTAGTTAATAATGCCAACTGACATTTCTCTTCCTCCGTTTGTCTAATTATTCTACTATACTTATCTATATCACTAAGCCACCTACTGCATTCGTGCGATTGTCGAGAGTCTAAAGTTTTTATTTTCGCTAATAACGCCTCCCCCCTCAGAGAGTTCGAAATGGCCTTCCCTACGTTGTGTAGTTCAGCCCCTAGGATCTGTGCGAAATCTGTAAAAATATTCTGTTCCATCTTCGAAAATTATTTACTCGATACCCTAATTATTATGAGAAAGAATTAAAGAAAAACAAAAAAAAACATTTTTATTTCAACACAACTATTAGAGCCGAGGTTACGAAAAATATTGAAAAAATCACTGACCTTGCCTTTTCCTTGCGTGCGTTTTTCTCTTCGTTTTGGTCGGATTAGTCTTTTGTTGTTTGTGTGGTAACCGTTGTGGGAGTTCTTTCGTGTAATAGTTCTTTCGTGTAAAAGTTCTTTCGTATAATAGTTTTTTCGTGTAAGAGTTCTTTTTTTTAAGTATGAGTGAACCGGTCGTAGGGCACCAATTAGTTTTTATTATATATACCCCAGGTTCGGCTTTTGCATCGCTGATGCAAAACTGGTTCACGGCGCCAAATAGGTTTTTGTTATATAGCGCCAGGACCCCTGGGTTGGGAACGATCGTAATTAGTAAGTTCCCCGCTGCAACAAAAACCCAGTAGCCGTCTTTTAGTGATAGTCTAGTTGTTTAATTTTCTGGTTGTTATGGTAACGGCTAAGACGACGGAGTTATTTCCCCCTTTACTGTGCATTTTCTCTCTGTAGCTGTCATTGCTTGTCATAACAGCGATCCCGACTCAAAAGAAATTAACATGCATACAAAGGTCAGACGTAACTCAGCATAACAAATCAAGACGTAAGACACACTGGCTTTTTATATAAAAATATATTTTGTTTTCAAATTATTTTCTCGTTTACACAGAGATTGTCAATAGTTCAAACTTTAACAGTGTGGCTTACTGTTCATTTCAGTGATGGAGAGGGTGTGTGGAAACGTTATCCTCTCGACAGTCGCACGTTTCCTATCGGCGTCTCTTTCCTCTTCTTCTTCTCTCTTCTCTCTTCTCTCCTTCTTCTTCTACTCGTTAAACTCCAAAAAATTACCTCTTATATTAGCATGATTTTTCCCATCCACGCGATCTGTCAACCATATTGCTCGATCCCGGTGCGCGTGTTTCTTGGTCACGTTTTGAAAAACGTTTCACTGCCTCCTGACCTCGAACCATTGTGACCGACTATTGACTTTATCGATACACGTGAATTTATCACTCATGCTAAATTCTATACATTCCAGAGTTACGAGGCATGTCACGTTTCCTTGTTTTGTAAACAAAAAAATCGTCGTCCGATTTCTCTGTTTACGACGTAAGCACTTTCTCGTTCCGACTGGTGGACAATCGATTATTCGATGCCCACTCTTTTAAATCTTTTATTAAAGAAGTTTTTTTCTTTTTAGTTATGTATCGGATGGTTCCAGCCACACACTAACTGTGGGGTTCAATTTCTCTCTTCACACTATTGACTCATCACCGTTAACACTTGTCAATTTGCTTATTTCTGGTTAGATCTTACTAATGCGAAATGTATTTGTTTACAAGAAAAATTATCGTATCCAGTATCCATCTTATGAGCATCTCGCTTGCTATTATGATGCTCAACCTAGACTTTCCCGTGAAATCAGAAGTCACTCAGAGAGTTCGTTTTCTATGTGTAATGCATTAGCCTTCCATTTAAACGCGATCGTTATTTCTTTTAGCACATAATCTAGCTCAGCTACGTTTTTAAGTTGGGTATACTTTGCTGGTCACAATCATCATAAATCCTCAATAATGACCCCTTCAACATCAAGATATACACCCACAACAACATCCACAACACATCCAATTCCTCTATTTCCATGCACTATTTTCTTTGGCCAGCATATCTGCTTTCGTATACTTCAGGTGAGTATCGTTAAACTTTTTATCCAAGTCCTGTGTGACAGGTGATAAAGCCTGCTACCACTACAATCTATCCGCAAACAGGAACCAGCTTACCACATCTTAGTTACATCTCTGTTGAATCCAAATCTGATTAGACGGTACCATTATCTTTTACATGTTACTTAATGAGGTCCAGAATTGATGCATTTGTTCCTTGCAATCTCCGTTCATTTTCTCTACACATTTTTATTGTGCAGACATCTACATCACCAGTGAATGCATTAACATAGGTGTTTAATTCAAGATAATACATTATAGGATTTAACTGATTATTATTGGACAACATTACAACTATCAGTGAAATTAATCATTTGAGTGGTCCAAACTATTCCTCATTATCTGATAGCAACCAACTGTTGTTTATCCAGGTTTGCAACTAGCTTTCATAATTCTTTCAATATTCCTGAAACATCGGATATTTGGAAATTCGATTTTCCAATGTTTCTGGTGCACGGCTCACTGGTCATTTCCATACTGCAATCCATACTTCTTTGCACTTGTCAAAACTTGCAAGAAAATAAGCTTTATTAATATACAGCACTGCATTCTAATCGTGTCATTTCCACGGCCGGCTTGCGGCCGGTCAATGTAGTTACAGCCATCGTTTGCTATGAAAAAAAAACGACTTGGATTCACGCCAAAAAATGAGACTTGCAAACCTAGTTTTGCATCATCATTGTAGACTGAAATGATATCGTCGAATTTCCATTCTGACAAGGGAATAGATATATGTTTAGCTCCCAACTACGTTTCGTGAGCAATATCTGATCAGCTGACAGCATTGACGAATTGTCTGCATTCACTGAACACAGCCTCTCAGTAAATTATTAGTGTCATTGTATTTATGACTCATATCTAATGGCAACGTTACCAGTTTTAGTGCGATCGGTCTTTGCCCACAGATGTTTGAATGATTCTGGCGGTCTCTGTCACAGCTACAATGAATTCTCGCATTTCAACACTGCCGTTCTTCAACGTTTGAGCAAACAAGTTTATGAGATCAGATCATTCACTCTAGAGGAGGACAGCCAGAACTTATTCGTCAGGAAAATCTCAAACAAATACTCACACCATCACATGATCTGATATTCCCCCAACTAGAACTGACAGTTTCTGCAAATCTACCAAATATAGTCTCATCCAGACGCAACACACGTATTTTGGGCTTCTAATATGCTGTAAGTTTGTCATCGACCAACACTATTGGCAATATATATGCATAAATGTTTCGACTATGATCTCGTTTAAAATGCAACTGAACTAAGGCGGAGAGAAAAAGAATTTTGTACTCATAGTTTAAATTTAATATATTTCTATTAAATATTTTATGAAGTAAATGATCTGGTGGAGTGTTTAGAACTTTAATGTCTATCTTAGTTTTAAACATAATATTGAAGGGGATGTAAACTAAATAATCTTCGAACCTTGATTTATATTTGTATTTCTATATGTTTTATGCATATTCTATAATATTTTATAGTTGTTAAACGTTGTTACGTTGAAGGAGTTCTCACTGATTCTACTTTCTACAGATTTGAGAACGTGCTTATTTATCGGGCGTGGCTAGTTTTATTGTGGATTCAAAAATATGGGTTTGGTATTTTCTTTCACATAATTTTTTTACTAGGTTAAATGATACATGAAGAAAATCTTTTTTGCAAATCATCTCAATTTTAAACCCTAGTTCTCCACCTCCTCGTGTATTATTTATCTTATTCTGTCGTATTAGATAAGTCTCTATTATTAAGCAATCCTTTCTGTGTAATCCAATATCTTTTATAACAATGTTATTCTCTTTGATATTGCTGAATATATATAATGTCAAGTTCGATGCTTGCAGAATCCAGTGATCCCATAAAAAATCATAAAATGGTTCGTTTTGCTTATACTTAGTTCATTGTTTACTATTACTAATAAGAACAGTTTTTCAACAACACTTTACTTAATATTATTATCATATTAATATTCGTGGAATTCTTAGCGAATTCTGTTTGTTCGAATAGCGCTTTTATAAATGATGAGTAGTATTCAATAATGTCAAACTGCATGTAAAACACCTATTTTTATTAGTAATTCAATTGTACTCATGGTATTAATCTAGTGATTAAAATTACGTGATTGCTTAAGTGTAACTTAATCGTTTTTTTTTTACTTTTATTTAGTCAACATATACAATAATACGAACCATTTTCAAATCTTACTTCAGAAATGTTGATTGTCTTTTAGAGATTCAACAGCAAATTTAGATATTATTGTTTATTCTCAAGAATGTATAGTAAAAGGTTACGAAATGTTGAGAAGAGCGAATGCTAGTATTCGTTATTTCACTAAATTTGGTGATTTTACGGTTAGCAACAGAATCACTTGTACGCTTGCAAATCTGTTTTATTTTACGAAAAATGAAGCCATCCATGACCTTTATTCAGCCTATCATCTTACTGATGTAGTAGCCGCCACAAAAAATGCATAAACCCTGGAAGATATTTTCACTTAAAACGATTAAAATTGAAGTAAAAGATGCGACCGTTTTAATTTGCGTTTAAATTTTACTGATTGAAATTATTTTATCGCTAAATCACGTCGGATAAAGTCGCATACGATCGAAGTATAGGGTAACTGAGAAAGAAGAATGGGCTGTTATGTAAATAAAGTTGAACAAATAAGTATACACCAAAGGGGAGTTGAAAATGACTGGACAATCAGAGAAAGTAAGTTAAACAAAGCTGATCCAAATATAAAACCTAAGAAATAGAAAAGGGGCTTAACAGACACATATAGTGTAAGATTGTATGTGGATATACGCACTAGAAAAGCTTGAAAAAGTGTTTTACAATCAGGTAAACAAAGTTGAGCGAAGAAGATTTACGTATGCATAAAAACATGGAAACTATTTGACAAAAGGTGCAGCACATATTAAAGAGGTGAACAGATTACTGCTCAGGGTTGTATAGTCATTAATCTAGAGGAAATTCAGAGGTACTCTAGTGAGGAGTTTTAAGAAGAAATTACAATTCAAATGCCTAATTAGTATTTAATAAGTTTGGATTAAATTCAATGCAAATCTGATATATTTGAATTTTTAAATGGAGGGCTGTGCCCACATTATGCTCTCATTAAAACACTTTAAACAAAATCGAAATTTACGGAATATTTATTACTTTACATCTATTATCTTTTGCTATAATTTCACAAAAATCGGAGATATCTGAATTTAGATCCTTTCACCACTTTTTGACATAAACATAAATATACATAAACAAAATTAAAATAAATATAGCCCACATTTGTACCTCTTACGCTTAGAAGCTCTGCTCTAAAATTCATAATCGCTTAATTAGTTTAGAAGTTGTTTCTATACATGCAAAGATATAAACATATACATATACTTATTTATATAATTATTTCCACAGCGAGACAACGTCGCAGCTCACAAGAGCCAAGAAAGCCAAGTAATCTGAAGTCTAAGACCAGAGTTTCACCCTCATTTGGGCTCATTAGTAAGACATCTGAACTCGGGATTTCATATCTCCTTCAAATCCTCCAAGCTCTTCAGATATCTCTTCTGTCGCCCGCTGAGCTCCCTCATCCCTTGATCGCCCTCTACTTCGCAGAGTCTTTTCCCTGACTAAAACGGAAACTTCTTAGTTTTCTCTTTTCTAGGGGCCATGGGGGGGAGAACAGTCTTCTTCTGTTACTTTTACTTTTTCTTCTATTGGAGCCTCTTCCGGCTGTTCCACCAAGGTGAAGTGGGGGTTAAATAGAGGAGGGGTGAGCTATCCTTCTTCCTGAGTTGGGATCTGCTGCTGAGATTGTAGAGAAGGATCAGCATTCTCGTTCCTATTCTTTCGTTTTTTTGTCTTTAGGCTTCGTCATTGCTCTTTAGACTCTGACGACGAAGTTTGATTCTTCCTTTTGGTCGCCATTCCTGGGTGTCATCTGGAGGACGCTTTCGTGTCTTCTTTCTGTCCTTGAGACCACCTTACTTCAGGTGGCGGGTTCTTTTACTGCCTTTTTTCCTTTTTTTCTTCTTCTCTTTTAGTCGTCTTCTCAGGGACTTTCTTTAGGCATGCTTTTGCCATGTACCCGGGTTTCTGTCAATGCTAGCAATGTGGTCTTCGACCTTCCACGATCACCAACATTGTCCAACCCCCGCAGCTTAGTTGTGCATGTATCCTGTTAATTATTTCCTGTCTAATCTCACCCGTAGTCCCAGGCTATTATATTTCTAGGGTCCCTGCCTAGTTTTACCTCTTCTACTTCCCCGTATTGGGGCATTACTGCCCCAGCATGATCCTCTCTCACAAAGCAGAGTACTCCCAGGGCAGTAATGTTGGCCCTTCTTTTAGCCATGTATTCATGCTTCATCCGGATGTTTTTCCATGTGAGATCCCCCTTTTGTCAGTTTTTCGGTTTCCTCCTTATTTGGCAAAAGGAAGTCCCACATTGCATAACTATGTCTGACCATGTACAGCGCTATTATTTGGGGGGAGGGAGAACAGTCTTCTTCTGTTACTTTTACTTTTTCTTCTATTGGAGCCTCTTCCGGCTGCCCCACCGAGGTGAAGTGGGGGTTAAATAGAGGAGGGGTGAGCTATCCTTCTTCCTGAGTTGGGATCTGCTGCTGAGATTGTATAACTATGTCTGACCATGTACAGCGCTATTATTTTTAAGTCTCCTATTATCTCTAATATTTTCCCTCTTTGAACTCCTATGAGCCCCATTGCTTTTAAAATCTGAAATGAGGAGAGAGACGGACCTTTCTTGGATTCTCTCCATTGTCCCAGAGAATGATCTTTATTATATTCCTTTCGGTATACTTTTCATACTTTGTAGTGAATAGGTCCTCGTAATAGCTTGGGGACTTTTTCTCTTGTGTGCTCCATCATGTAGTTCTTGCTTCTCTTCCTTTGTCTTTCGGTGACTTTTGTTCCTCCGGAATTGGTGTCTGATGCTACGAGGGCTGGTCAATCCTTCTTTTTCTGTTTCTCTGGAGACTTCGTGCTCTTATCAGCTCTAGGAATTTCACCTTTTTCAAGATTTTCCCACTGTTTCGCAGGCTATTTGCTAGTGACCTGGACGTTGTAGCCGGTTTTTCCTCTTAGCTCGTAACCTGACACATCTCCTTGACACAGTTGTTGACCTTTTCCCAACCGGTCTTGGTATTACTTGGATCCAACTCCACCCATTTCTCCATTCTTTTTTCTGTTCTCCCCGTTTCTGGGTTGTCCTCGCACGTTTTGGTATTATCAAACAGTGTCCCAGCGATAGTTCTTCTCTGTCTGTCAACTATCAGCTGCGGGCTTGACTCACCTACTGTGTGATTTGAGGTGATTTCTTCCTCTGTTATTTCTGTAGAAGAATCATCTTTGGCCTAGCGAAAATCTTCAAGCTTTTTTCCCTGAAGTGCTATGCTTTTGGACGGCGCAAAGGGCGTTCCCAATACATGGATGTGACATATGGTACTCCTGGAGCACTGGGCTCGGTGGCTTGATCTGGGGCATCACTGGGCAAGACTGCGGCTCTTAGCATTGTGGTCACCGGGTGTGGCACCCTCCACTACGAACGTTGAGGGTAACGCAAACAAGGACGAAACGGACGGAAAAGGTGACAAGGGCAAGACGATAGCCCTTGATGATGGGGTGCTTCAGGGTGTGGCAACTCCCGCAACAATCTCGGACTCCGGAACTAGGCCTCCAGGCGTGGCCCCCGACGATCCTGGAACTAAGCCTCCAGGCGTGACTCCTTTCGACCCTGGAACTTGGCCGCTTCCGGGCCTGACGTTGAGGGCGTCATCTCGTTCGGGCAAAGAAGCAGCCCGCTCCATTGTTTGTCGGCCTAGTACCCAGACAAGGGCCCGTCGATTCGGAGACTGGGAGATCGTCGCCTTAAAAGGTTTGTAACTCAACGAACCTGCAGACTGATGAGTACTAGAATATCTGGAAAAAGGGCCAGAAAAAAACAGTTAATAATGCCCTAAAATGCAAGAACACAAGTAAAAACCTCTGTGGGTCCGGACACCCAAAGAATAGGGTCGGTCCTTTGGAAATAATATCAAGAAGGCAGACAGCGCACGTGCGAGGAGAGTTACGCGCGTGCACTCAGTATTTATTTGTTTCCCCACGGAAACACCAGGCCGAACGAGAGAAGAACGCGAGGTCTCTCGGTATTTGTTTGTTCCCCCACGAAAGCAAAATGTGACACAAGGTCGTTTATAATGTGAGAGAAAACCAGCTCTCTCAAAAGGGGGCTCGCTGACAGTGTGTAAAAATATAATTATCTTATAAAAAGTGTTTCCCCTCCATTGACTAAGAACAATTTAACTTGGCTGCAGCGTTAGAGCAGACACCACACCCCGGCCTCCAGGCAGACCGAGAGGAGAATGCGAGAGCTCTCTGCTCGACATCAGAAATTTGTCTTGTTTACATAGTGCCAGACGACTCCACACTATCGTAGAGTGTTAACTATCCCAAAATAATAAGTATACACCAAAGTAGAGTTTGGAGGGACTAGGCAATCAGAGAAAGTAGGTTAAATAAAGATGATCCAAATATAAACCCTAAGAAATAGAAAAGGGGCTTAACAGACACATATAGTGTAAGACTGAATATTAGGTACCTCCAAAATGTTGTGTACTACGTCATCAACCTAAACAAAAAACACGACGTCATCAGTTCGTGTGTTTATTGTAATTTCTATGGATTAGTACTATAGAATTTATTTGCAAATAACGTTATTTTACTATCGTTATTATTTTAGAACGGTAAAATAAGTGCATAAGTTCACAAAAAAGTAATTTCTCATATATTACGAAAAACAACTATTCCGTGTTAATGATTTGAAGATATAAAAAAAAAAGCTCGCTCGAATTTTTTTTTTGGGGGGGGGTCGATTTTTCTTTTGCAATTTTTATTATCTCAAGAGTCATAGATTATATTATATGAATATATTTTTTTTTAATATTGGAAACCTGTTATATAAAAAATCGGTTTGAACGTCATATCGCGTAATATTTGAATTTAATATCATTTAAAGCTTTTTAAAAATAATTATTTTTAGAATTCGTTTTATTTTTTTTTTTTTTTTGTAATTTAAATAATTATGTTACCAAGAAAAACAAATCAAGAAAAATTGTTCAATTTATTTTTTTAACATAATATTAATGATTTTATGTCGAATTTTATTTACAACTTTGAGGTAAGTGAAAAAAATGATGGGATTTTACATATATATAAATATAACTATTTTTTATTTATTTGATCTTTCCAGCTTTAAAAAAAGTTGAAATTTTTATCGACCTACATTTATTTTTTTCAGTTTTCGTAACATGAAATATGGGGGTGGGGGTAGAGCACCTAAAAAATCCTCTAATATATTTAACGAAACCTACTTTTAATATGTAAGTTTATTTAATAATGAATAAATATCGAAAATTTCAGGTAAATATGACTATTATTTGATTTTTGCTAGATTTTTAAACATAGGTGTGTCAACAGCTTAAAACACGTTACTACATCGTTGTTTTAATGCGTCGATGATGTAAACACGATTTTTGTCTCGCATTTTCATTATTTTTGTAAGCTGTAAAATTTTTAAATGAATATTAGCAGTATATTTGATGATTTTTCTTTTAAATAGTAAAAAAGTTAGGATGATAATCATAAATTAATTAGAGTTACATCGTGTTACATACAGGGGGTTAAAACTGTGGAGCACGTTGGAGGTACCTACTGAATATAGATATACACACTAGAAAAGCGTGAAGAAGTGTTTTACAAACGTGTAAACAAAGTTGAATATAAAAGATTTACGTATGCATAAAATGAAGGAGAAGAGATACAGTGAAGAACAGAGTTTAATAAAATCGAATCCAAATACAGAAACAATAGAGACTGCACAGTCAGATAGACACAGTTTATCACTGACGATTGATGTATACTCCAAAATAGAGAGAATAAGAAATGAATAGTCAGATTAACAAATACGATTGAATAGTACATCAAATGAAATTTGGGAGAGATTAAACAGTAAAGTGAACAGTTGAACAAAGAAGATTAAGTATATACCAATTGAGAAAGAAAATTAACAAATGAGGTAGTAATATTTGCTAGAGGAATAAAAGGAAATAATGGATTGTAAAATATACCGAGTAGAACAAAACGTAGCGAAATATACGCCTAATAAGAGATCATAGAGTGTGTTCTATCAGGTAAACAGTTGAACAAAAAGGATCAAAGTATACGCTAAAAGAGGGTGAAAGGAATCTATTAGGTTGATGCAAAATAATGTCGTATTTTATCAGATATATATATATACGTCAAAAATGAAATTACTTTTACACCAACCTAATAGAAAGTTAGGTTTAACAGAGATTAACCAAGCAGGCACCCAAAAGAGGCAGAAAACAATCTAGACAGTCAGATAAACAGAGATTGACAAAATTGGCATCTAACAGTCACAAGATGTGAGTCACAGTAAACATCCTATATGGATGTGACAAATAAAATGAGCTTAAAAGTGAGAGACGGAAGGTGTCATCAAGTATTATAGAGAGTTGTGAGTTAAGAAATAAAAGGCATAAAAAGAAAAAAAAATCGATGGGAGAAGATGTTACGAGATCGAAAAGTTTAATGAAAAGAGGCACGTAAGTTAGTAAAAGGTTTGATCGTTATAAAATCAAGCACCAACATGGGAACTGGTCCTGGATATGACCTTAAACTATATCTAGTGGTGAGGCCCAAACTTGCGAGCTTTGGGGATAGTGGAGCCACCCTTTAATTGCCGTTGCTCCCAGGTCAACTCTGACCCGGAGTGGTAGTACCTGTTAGGGTTCCAACTATGGGTTAAATAGAAACCGACTTGAAAAAAACAAATATATTCTATTAAATCTTTTTCTTCAATATCTTTGGATTCGGCATTAAATAACCTGAAAAGAGTTGATATGCCGTAAAACAAAAACAACCAACCACCACCATAATGTAATGTGTAGAAACTATCATTAGGACTAATTGAAATAAAAAACGTTAAACAAAAACAACTAACCAACCAACATGGGAACTATTTAACACAAGGGGCAGCACATATTAAAGAGATGGACAGATTACTGCTTAGGGTTGTATAGTCATTAATCTAGAGGAAATTCAGAGGTACTCTAGTGAGGAGTTTTAAAAAGAAATTACAATGTAAATGCCTAATTGGTATCATATGACTATGGACCAAATTTGATACAAATCAGAAATATTTAAATTTTCAAATGGTGGCTTATGTCTTTACTAAAAAAACTTTAAAATCCTCAAATGAAATTGAAATTTGTGGAATATTCTTACTTGATATATGTTATCTATAACTAAAATTTCATAAAAATCGAATGCCTTCACTGCTTTTTACCTCTATGCATGAAACAAAATTAAAATAAATATACCCCACATTCGTATCTCTTACGCTTAGCAGCTCTGTTGTGCAATAAATAATGATCACTTAATTAGTTTAGAAATTATTTCTATATATGCAAAGACGTAAACTTATACACATGCTTATTTATCTCCATATATAATAATTCGATTGCAGAAATTCCCCTCTGGACCAAAGTAACGTAGATTTTGCAACAGCAGATGTCACATACAAATGTATTATTTCTAGACTATTAGCCACTGTCTTATGTAACTTTAGAGCGCCATTTTAGACGCAGTTAGTCGTTATAATAAAATTCTACATTTCATCCTAGGAGCAACATCATTACCGGAAGAAATTATGCGCTTGTGAAAAATATGAGGTCTCACCCTTCGTAACTGGAGCATAAACTCATTGACATATCACAATCTTTTCCTTTTCCGTTACAAAAATAATAAAGTCTCCCCAGAAAAATTCCGCTCCTTTTGATCTGATGGGCTCTGGTCATTTCTTTATTCCGGATGCACAGTATTCGCATGCTAAACGAACCCTAATGTATCATCAAATATGGCATCGCCATACTTTCGCCCTGTGAAATAATCTGGCTTTTACTGGGGATTAGTGATAATTACTGCGTTTATTTTCTTAATTCGGTGTGTGTGAGTTTCTTCTCTCTTTCTCTCTCTCTCTCTCTTTCTTTCTTTCTTTCTTTCTCTCGCATTTTTGAGACCTGCAATAAAGCGATGGACGTTGAAAATTCCTTGAATATTAAAAAAATAACATAACTTTTTAAATATAACATGAATTTTGATGAAATTTTAGGATTTATCTCACCTTAATACAGTCCTTGAATGGTGTAATTTTCAGCTTTTTATAACTTATATTTACTGAAATATTGGTTATTTTGTAATCTGCAATAAAGCGATGGACACAGTTTAGTATCAGACCTGACAGAATAGTTAATTGTAGGTATAGACAATTTCATACCCTCGAAAAAGCTCCAGCAAAAACCTAACAGCCAGCCATGGTTTTCTCCAGAATGTGCTGCTGCTATTGCGCACAGAAATCACTTTTTCCACGGCTTCCAACGTAATAGATGTATGGAAACTAAAGCCGCTTTCAGGACTGCCAGCAACCATTGTAAGAAAGTAATAAAGACCGCAAGAGAGTTGTATGCTCAGTCCGTCAAGTCCAAAGTAGCTGAGCAGCGGCTTGGTTCCCACCAGTTTTGGCAAATTGCAAACAGAATCCTGAACAGAAGCGTGTGCTCTATCCCAACTATCATCAATGGACCTGAGTTAATCTCGTCAGCATCAGACAAAGCCAAACTCTTTGCCAAGAACTTTGCAGCCAATTCTACCCTTTGCGACCAAGGCCGCCAACCCCCAATATTTCCTCCTGTATCAGAAAACACACTATGTGATATACAAATATCTGTATGTGATGTTGCCAAGCTAATCAAAAACCTTGATTCCAGTAAAGCAACCGGCCCTGACGGTATTCCAATTATAGTACTCAAAAAACTTCAACCAGAACTAGCACCCATACTTACAAAACTGTTTAAACTTTGTCTTAAGGAAAATTGCTTCCCATCACCCTGGAAAATCTCATCAGTATTTAAGAATTCAGGTGATCGTAATTCCCCTCTCAGTACAGGCCAATAAGTCTCCTATGCGCCATGAGTAAGTTGCTGGAATCTGTGTTAAATACAGAAGTAATCAACCATCTCAGCAAAAATAACCTTCTTAGTGAAACACAATATGGTTTCCGTTCTGCTAGATCTACAGCAGATGTGATTACAGTTATATCTCATAGGATTAGCGAATCTCTCGACAAAGGCAACCTTTCTAGGGCAATTGCTCTTGACATATCAAAAGTTTGATAGGGTATGGCATAAAGGTTTACTTCACAAGATCTCCAGCTATGGTATAGCTGGAAATGTCTTCTCAATTACTAAATCATTTCTCTCTGATAGGTTCATAAGAGTAGTAGTTGACGGGCAAAAATCAGAAGCTCACAGTATAAATGCTGGAGTCCCTCAGGGGTCCATCCTGGGCCCAACTCTTTTCCTGATCTACATTAATGATCTTCCAAATCACATCCTTACATCATTCGTAAATATTTTTGCTGACGACACTACCATTTATGGTAGCACATCTAAGACAGTAAACGACCAAGTTCTCTCCGATTCTCTCTCCTCTGATCTTGATCACGTTGTTCAATGGGGAAAGGAGTGGCTGGTTACTTTTAATGCATCTAAAACCAAGCTTCTATCTTTACATCATCAACGTTCTGATCCCCATCTGGCATCAATTAAAATGAATGGCTCTCGTCTTGGGGAGGCCTCAAGTTTTGACAGGCTTCTGGGCTTGACCTTTACTCCTGATCTTAAATGGAATACGTACATCAAATCTGTTGCCAAGGCTGCTGGAAAAATGGTCGGATCCTTCTATCGATCCGGTAGATATCTCACTGCTGATGCAATTCTCTATCTATATAAGAGCCAGATACGTCCAAGGATGGAATACTGTTGTCACATATGGGCAGGAGCTGCTAGAAAAGACTTGTCCTGCCTTGATAGGGTTCAAAATAGACTTCGTGGCCTGGTGGGAGATGTCCTTTTCTCTTCGCTGCAACCTCTATCTCACAGAAGAGATGTTGCGAGTTTGTCTCTGCTTTATCGTTATTTTCATGGAAAGTGTTCAACTGAGCTTCAATCTATGGTCCCCCCTCGTCAAACTTTCACAAGAAACACTAGACTAGCTGAAAACATTATCAATAATTTCCCCCACTCTTTATCTGTGCCTAAACCTAAACATAGATTCCATGATCAAAGCTTCTTTCTTAGAACTGTACGCCTGTGGAATTGTCTTCCGTTTTCCTGCTTTTCAGCTGTCTATAATATGGTAGTCTTCAAGTCCAACGTGAACAAGTTTCTGATGAGCCGTTCCACTTAATTTAACAAATTTACCGAACTTCCATTACTATCGATTACTATATTGTCCTTTTGACTACTCTACACTCTTTAACCCTTATCCTTGAGTAGCCTATCGGCCTTGATAAGTGGTGATGCCTATGTAAAAAAACAAAAACATCCGAAAATACTCCTGGAAATTGCTCTATAATCTCGGCTATGTCACATTGTTCTCTTTTTGATAAGTGGCACAGTTTTTCTTCTAAATTCTCCAGTATTTTGGAGTTACATAGTTTTATTGGGGTGTCCTTGATCAATACACTACCATCCATCAGTGTGTCTTCATTTGCTACCGTTTTCACTTGCTCCACGGGTAGTTCAGGTTCTTTAGTTTGTTCTACATATTTTTATTCGGTTTATGTGGCGTAATTGTTCCTTATCCCGCCGGTTAGGGAGATTTACTTTATAGTTCAAGTCATCGACCTTTTCTGCTATTGTATAAGGACCCTGGAACCTCGCGTCGAATGGGGACTTTTTTGTCGGTAGGAGAATCATCACGTCCTCACCCACGCTGAATTGTCTGCCCTTAGATCTTTTATTATAGATGCGTTGCATCTTTTCCTGAGACTTGCTCAAGTAGGTTTCTGCTATCTTCCTAGCGTCCTCTAAGTTTTTGCGCAAGTCCTCTACATAACTCGATACCAGCTGGGGTGATTTTTCTGGGTTATCCCATGGTTCCTTCGCCATCTTGAGTGGATTTCGCATTTCTCGTCCATAAACCAGCTCGAATGGGCTGTATCCTAGTGATTCTTTAACCGAATCTCTAGCAGCCAAGAGTACAAATAGTAATTCTTTATCCCAATCATCCTGCCTCTCCGTGCAGTGGACTCTGAGCATGCTTTTAAGGGTTGCATGGAACCGTTCTAAAGCGCCCTACGACTGGGGGTGATATGGGCTTGATGTGACATGCTTTATACAGAAACAGGTTTGACGTGAAATTCGTTCCCCTGTCAGTTTTGATAGTTTCGAGGATTCACATTTTTGAAAAATAGCTTAGCAATGCTTCTATTATTTTCTTCGTGGATATCGTCCGCAACGGTATAGCTTCGGGGAATCTCGAGCTGGCGCACATTACAGTCAGTAGATACTGGTGTCCTGCCTTCGTTTTTGGTAGAGGGCCTACGCAGTCAACTATCACCCTCTCGAAGGGTTGCCCCGAGATTGTTATTGGTTTAAGCGGTTCTGGGGGTATTGCTGTTTTAGGCTTTTCTGCCCGCTGGCATGTCTCGCATGAGTTACAGAAACTCTTTGTGCTAGCCCTTATGCCTGGCCAGTAGAAGTGTCTCAACAGCTTCTCATACGTCTTGCTTATGCCTCGGTGTCCTGCCAGTGGAACTTCATGAGCCAATTTTAGCATTTCTTCACGATACCACCTTGGCATGACTATTTGGTGATAATGTTCCTCTCTTTTCCTTTTCCGCTTCCCAGCATGATAGCTCCTTTTCAATATTCCCTCTTCGATGTAGTATTGTTGAGCGTACTTCTCATTCATTGGTTTATCCACTTGTTCATAACTTCCTTAATCTGTCATCGCTCCTTTGAGCTCTCTCCAGCTCCTCACGAGCTTTGTTTAATAGAGGAATCTTTTCTTCATCTGTATTTTTCCTTTTACTTCGCAGGTTATATGTGTGTGCTCTCTAGTCTGTGTTTTCCTCATTATCTACCTAGGCTAATTAGATTTTGTCTACTTTCTTCATAGAGCGTGTCTTCACCACCCCGACTTTTATCTTCTTCCTGAATTTCCCTGCTATAAGTTCCACTTCTTTCAGGGGTACTCGCATGGTTCTTCCTCCTATGCCTCGAATTGCCATGAAGCCTCTCGTCTGACCACCTGGTACCTTTTCCTATAAAATTAAGGATTGCGCCTGTCACTCGCTAACCAAAATTTCAGCAGAGATAAGATAAAGCTCAAAATAACTACTCAGTTCACAGACGCATGTTCATACACTGACAAAGTTCGCATATGCACACTATTTTATAAACTCAACACACATATTCATGTTGGCAGCAAACAAACATAGATTTTTAACACTCGTGTCTTCTATCATGCTACTGGAATTCTATTACAACAAAAACGTTTTTTAATTAAAATCTGTAAATATATATATGTGTGTGTGTGTGTGTGTGTGTGTGTGTGTGTGTGTGTGTGTGTGTGTGTGTTTCGTTAATCATGTTTTTTCTCCCATACACATCTTGTTCGTGAATCTAACACTTGCTAAATGATGCCACTTTTATTTTCGATCATTCACAACAATAAGTGTTTCTATTTTTGTTATCCGCCACTTACAAAATTATTAATTACCAGCGTGGGATTTGATACATTTTTACAATTTATTTATTTAAGTATGGTAAACACCTATAGTTAAATGATAAGTGCATTAATATTAAATTTAGGTAAAGCAAAGCAAAGCAACATATTGTGATATCACCAAAATACTAATAAAGACTAGTTGCATACCATAAGACACAACACCTGCTAATTTTTGTTAAAACTATTCTAAATCTAGTAGGTAATGATCCCTTCTTTTTCCTACAGCCATTTACTCACAGAGAAAATACAGCTAGTTCATTTCTACTCCATAGAGTGCGTTTAACTGAGTTCCGATCAAGCTGCAATAAGTCGTCTAGATACCACCACGGATAAAGACTTTGGTTTCCCTCTTCATGTGCCAAGAGTCAGACGAAATTCCAAAGGGAAGAGTTTCTTTGCGATCGCTTCACGATCGTGGAACATTTATTGCAGGACTGATGCAATGCAGATTTCAACATGATTGTCTTCAAATCCAAACACTTGCCGTGAATCGCACTATGAGTAATAAAACTTTTTATACAATTGTTTACCATCTTTCGATTGACAATTATTCCATCTAATCATTGAGTAGCAGCAACCCAGCACCTATCCAGAAAAAAAATAGAGGTATACGACGATGAGAGGCAACTAACCAATATAAATAACAGACGTCATCGAGAAAAACTGTGGAATGTTGATGCGAAAATTTTATTCTTTTGCCTAATTTTCTTATGCTGGTTTTTTTTTTTGCATTATTTTTCTATTTTTCTGTTTAAACGCGTCCTTGTCTATTATTGTTAATCAATTGTCAAAATTTTATATGAATATTGATAGAATTCCAAAGGTCATCTGGGTTAAGAGTCAAGTCAAGATGAGGAACAGATTGATTGAATGTCGAGGTGATGGCACTCCAATATTTGAAACTATTAAGGATTGAATTGTCCGGGAGAGTTAAACGAGGGGAAGCCGTGAAATAGAAATATCCATATCAAAGAGATTGGTTTTCATTTAAAGAATTGAGAAAATATAGTTGTGAAATACCGCAGTTAATAATTATTAATTAATTATGATTGTGGATTGAATACTATTGATTACTTGTGGTCGTGTAAATGGCCACGGTTCTAATAAGATTATCTCTAGGTGATCAAAAAAGCATGTCTAATGAATGAGGCTGAACTATATGATTATGTGATGTATGATCTGGGACCGATCAGAATGTAACAGTGATTATTTTGATAATTACAAGGGTGAGACTAAAATGTAAACTGTAAATATTGTTATATTGTTTAGCTAAGTGCTATCTATTCACCATGTTTAAATGATTATATCACTTCTATCTACAGTAAAAGGGAAATCTCTAAAAACAATTATGCTAATTTATTTAGAAGACGGTAAAAATTTATTTACGAAACCCTTTCCGCCATGCTGTAGATCCAAGTTTCATTTTATGTCTAAATATGCATATATTTAAAAATGACAACTTTTAATATAAATTGATTGAAATAAATGAATTTGCAACCCTACCAAACATTAATTTATTATCATTCCTCGTAGGCGGAAAAAACACACACTTATTCTTAACTAGTTTTCACAGTAAATATCACTTATTTTCCCCCAAAACTATACTTTGTATTTGCCTGTTTTACATCTTTCCGTTTTCACAGTGAACGTTATATTAGGTTGGTGTAAAAATAATGTCGTTTTTGACGTCCAACTTAATAAGATCATAACTCCTTTCATAATAAACTTTATTAATTGAAATAAGATCCATTGGATCGACGCATTTTTGCCAATGAGAAACAAGTTTATTTACCCTATTAGCATAGAAATCCGGAGTTCTGGGAGCGATGAAGTCATTTAAGGCTGATTCGGCATCATCTCGGTTTTTTAAGCATTTTTCGTGCAGGAAGTTGTCAAGATACTTAAAAAGTGATAATCGGTGGGGATAGGTTTAGTGAATATAGTGAATGAGGCAGAGTCTCGTATACCAACTCGTTTAGCTTTTGAAGGGTCAGTTGAGTAACATGCGGGCGAGCGTTGTCATGGAGGAGAATTGGCCCTTTCATATTGACTAATCTCGGGCACATACGTTGCAGCTTCTGGTGAATTTCGTGAATTTGTCGGTTGTACTTCTCTGCCGTAATTGATTCACCCAGATTCAAGGAGTTGTAATGGATGAGGCCTGTCGCAGAAAACCAAACAGTCAAGATAATCGTTTTTGATGCAATTTCGGCTTCGGAAAGTGTTGTGAATCTTCTCTAGTATCCAACCACTGTACCGAACGTCGGGTTAGTTGTCGTAGAGGATCCGCTTCTCATCACACGTCAAAATCCGTTCGAGAAATGGGCCGCAGAAGGAGCGTAGAAGACACTTTAAAATGACGATTCTTTTTATTATCATTCAATTAATGCGGCACCCATTTATCCAACTTTTTTGACTTCTAAATTTGCTTTAAATGGCGAACGACTGTTGAATGGTCGACCTGAAGTTCAACAGCAACTTCTCGTGTGGTTTTACGAGGATCAGCTTCAATTAAGGCTACCGGCTTCATCTTCGAGGCTCTCGTCAGCATTGCGAAATTTCTTGAGCCACTGTTGTGCTACACGTTCTTTAGTGGTACCTGGACCAAACGCATTATTGATATCAGGAGCTGTCTCAGCAGCTTTTCGGCCTAGTTTGAACTGGAACAAGAAAATCGTGCGGATTTGAATTTTGTACATGCTGTCAAAAAGCCTGCAAAAATATGAATGAAGAGATTGAGAACGGTAACAAATAACACGATTAGATAGAGCGAAAAACGTGCTTCAAAATGGTATATAACATGGCTATATATATATATATATATATATATATATATATATATATATATATATATATATATATACCAATGAATTAATTCAGAAATCATATATAAAGTAACATATGTGAGAAAACAATATTTGCACCAACCTAATATATAAGTTTGAAACGCGTGTTTAATTTTAAGCATTAATCTCTTTGAAAACGATGTATGCATAACAAGAAAGATCGACAGCGCCCTAAAAAAAGAAGGAAAAGAAACTTCTCACTGAGTAATCCCACCCCTAAATCAGCACCCCCATGTCCTCCTCAATAGATTGATATCTCCGTATCACAAACTCCATTCAACCGAGACCAGTGTAGCCTTGAATGTCCAAGACTTAAGTTAAGCTAAGTAAACTTTTATCCAGTCGTTTTGCATGAAATTATTAAATAACTCTAAGAATACTTTCCTTTTGTATCTATTTCTGTATCTATTTAATTATCTTTTACATTTTAAGGCATATTCTGCCGCGCCGCTATTTTTTTCACTTATTTAACAAAGAATTACAAAAAAAACGGAATAGGTTATTCACTATGCTTAAATAATAATATCACTTCTTTTCTGCAAGAGGGAAATCTCTAAAAAAAAATAAAAAAAGACAGGGCTGATAGCCATTAGTTGCGTGCTCTCGTGTAATGAATGAATGAATGTTTGAATGTAGGATTGACATGAAATTTTTAAAGTTAAACTAAAATGACCGAAAATGGGTTGAAACGACTTAAATAAATAAAAAGTAAATGACTTAGAATGACTTTAATGAACTTAAGGATGAATTGAATGACCTTAAGAATCACTTGAATGCTTAAAAAATAACTGGAATCCTTCAAAAACAACTTTAATGATCTGGAGAATGATTGAATGGCTTTGAGACTGACTGGTTGTAATGTGGGTGATCATTTAACATTAAATTAATAGAGAAAAGTGGTCCCCCACTTTATATCACAAGTTGCAAACATCAGTACAGCATGTAGTAAGACAGATATATTATTTGCTCCCCCACCAAGCAAATTAGGCAGAAGACCGATTTTTAATGTGAGAAGTGAAGGGCAAATGGGGACAAGCTCCCCGGGGAGAAGGGAAGCTGGATAGTGACAATTGGTATGAAGGGTTGTCCCTACATTGACCAAAGTCTTAAATGTGGGGTTGGTATTTATTTGCTCCCCCACCGATCAAATTAGGCACAAGGCCGATTTTTAATGTAGGGAGTGAAGGGGAAATGGGGACCAGCTCCCAGGGGAGTAGGAGACCTGGATAGTGACAATTGGTATGAAGGGTTGCCCCTACATTGACCAAGGTCTTATATGTGGGGTTGCCTCCACATATTGTCTTTATTTGCAGTATCTGCCGGAACAAGTACTACACTTTGATCTTGGCCAACAGGCCAGAAAAAGGGTATTTATTTGGTCCCTATACGAGCAAATTAGACACCAGGCCGTTTTTTAATGTGAGGAGTGAAGGGGAAATGGGGACCAACTCCCCGGGGAGTAGGGGAGCTGGATAGTTACAATTGGTTTGAAGCGTTGCCCCTATATTGACCAAGTTCTTATATGTGGGGATGCCTCCACATATGGTCTTTACTTTCAATATCAGTCATAACAGATGGTATTTATTTGCTCCCCCACCGAGCAAATTAGGCACAAGACCGATTTTTAATGTGAGGAGTGAAGGGGAAATGGGGACCAACTCCCCGGGGAGAAGGGAAGCTGGATAGTGACAATTGGTTTGAAACGTTGCCCCTATATTGACCAAGTTCTTATATGTGGGGATGCCTCCACATATGGTCTTTACTTTCAATATCAGTCGGAACAGATACTACACTTTGATCTTGGCCAAAAGGCTAAGAAAAGCTGTATGTATTTGCTCCCTCACCGAGCAAATAAGTCACAAGGCCGATTTTTTAATGTGAGGAGTAAAGGGGAAATGGGGGCCAACTCCACAGGGAATAGTGGAGCTGGATAGAGACAATTGGTATAAAGGGTTGGTATTTATTTGCTCCCCCACCGAGGAAATAAGGCACAAGGCCGATTTTAAAGGTCCTATACGTGCGGTTTCCTCCACATATGGTCTTTCCTTGCATTACCTGCTGGAACAGATACTACACTTTGATCTTGGCCAAAAGGCGAAGAAAAGGGTATTTATTTGCTCCCCCACCGAGCAAATATGGAATAAGGCCGATTTTTAATGTGAGGAGTGAAGGGGGGATGGAAACCAACTCCCCGGGGGGTGGAGGAGCTGAATAGTGACAATTGGTATGAAGGGTTGGCCCTACAGTGACCAAGGTCTTATATGTGGGGTTCCTCCACATATGGTCTTTGCTTGAATTATCTGCCGGAACAGATATTACACTTTGATCTTGGCCAAAGGGCCAAGAAAAGGATATTTATTTGCTCCCCACCGTGCAAATTAGGCACAAGCCTGATTTTTAATGTGAGGAGTGAAGGGGAAATGTGGACCAACTCCCCGGGGAGTAGTGGAGCTGGATAGTGAAAATTGGTATGAAGGGTTGCCCCTACATTAACCAGGGTCTTATATGTGGGGTTGGTATTTATTTGCTTCCCCAACGAGCAAACTAGGAACAAAGTCGATTTTTTTAATGTGAGAAGTAAGGGGTTATGGGGACAGCTCCCTGGGGTGTAGAGTAGCTGGATAGTTACGATTGGTATGAAGGGTTTCCCCTACATTGACCAAGGTCTTGTATGTGTGATCGCCCCCACATATGGTCTTTGCTTGCAGTATCTGCCGGAACGGATACTACACTTTGATCTTGGCCAAAGTGCGAAGAAAACTGTATTTATTTGCTCCCCCACCAAGCAACTTAGGCAGAAGGCCGATTTTTAATGTGAGGACTGAAGGGAAAATGCGTACCAGCTCCCTGGAAAGTAGGGGAGCTTGATAGTGACAATGGGTATGAAGGGTTGGTATTTATTTGATCCCCCACCGAGAAAATTAGGCACAATTCCGATTTTTAATGCGAGGACTGAAGGAGAAATGGGGATTAGGGAAGCTGGATTGTGACAATTGGTATGCAGGGTTGCCCCTACATTGACCAAGGTCTTATATGTTGGATTGCCCTCACATATGGTCTTTGCTTGCAGTATCTGCCGGAACAGATACTACACTTTGAGGTATTTATTTGCTCCCTCACTGAGCAAATTAGGCACAAGGCCGATTTTTAAAGTGAGGAGTGAAGGGGAAATGGGGACCAACTCCCCGGGAATTAGGGGAGCTGGATAGTGACAATTGGTTGCCCCTACACTGACCAAGGTCTTATATATGGGGTTTCCCCCACATATAGTCTTTGCTTGCAGTATCTGCTGGAACAGATACTACACTGTGATCTTGGTCAAAAGGCGAAGAAAAGGGTATTTATTTGCTCCTCCGCTGAGCAAATAAGGCACAAGGCCGATTTATAATTGGAGGAATGAAGGGGAAATGGGGACCAACACCCCTGGTATTAGGGAAGCTGGATAGTGACAATTGGTATGAAGGGTTGCCGCTACATTGACCAAGGTCTTATATGTGGGGTTGCCCCCAGATACATCTTTGCTTGCAGTATCTTCGCGAACAGATATTACACTTTGATCTTGATAAATAATTTATTTCGTGAAAATGAAAATTACAATCAAAATAATCTAATTTAAAATTAAAATAAATTAAAAGCAAAATTCAAATTTACAAAACAAATTTTGGCACAAGGCCCTTTAAGATCTGGGTGGAGGAGTGTTGCAGGGTCTTTGTTACTAAAGTGAAAATTGGAGTCTTTGGCGACTTTACTCTTGACTGGCAACATTTACCACAATACCTCATTCACTCTGTGGACTCTAAACTAACTAATGAAAACCCCAGCGTTTTTGCAAAACAGAATATATTTACAATGACTTTGTGTGTGTGTGTGTGTGTGTGTGTGTGTAATTTTTTTTTTTTTTTTGTAATTAAAATGTGTGTGTGTGTGCGTGTGAAAAAAGTTCAATTCATTGGAAAAATAAAAAAGTTCTTGAATTTTGGAAGAAAACCTTCTGTTGGGGAGTGGGGAATCTAGAAAAATATGCAAAAAATAAAATTGCCTAGTGCATTGTTAGGAAGGTCCCTCCCTAGCTAATCTATAAAGTTAGATCATCTACTGTTTTCCGGGGCACCGAAAACAAGCGGGAAGATCACTAGTGGGGATTGGGAAGGATTCTTATCGAGTGTAGGGAGGAAAAATAAATAATTGTCTAAAACAAAAAAGGGGAAGAGGGGGGTAGGCCACGACCTTCGAGTAGGGGTTGACCAGGGGGTGATAAAGCAAAAAGATAAGGGGCGCATAGTAGTAGGGTAGCCTCGGATGGTTCTCTAGTGCCAAAAAAACAAACAATTGGGGGACAGGATCTCATTTGTACCACCAGTCAAGAGTCTCTTTAGTTTTTATTTGTCTAACTTAGCGGGATGGGCTCCGTAGGACCCAGTACCTCATGTGTCATGCTTATGGTGGTAACACGAATTCAAACTTGGCGCCTCGTCGGATGCACAAGCTAGCATCATGCACCCACCTCTTGTCAAAGGCCACTCGAGGCAACCTCTTCCAATCGCATCTGATCTTTACTTTAAGCAGATGTTTAAAGTAGATGATCAGATACCGATCCGGAACAGATATCCCTTCGTGGACTCGCTTGAGGCGTGTGATCCATATGACCATCCTCACTACTGCTAGTATCGCTAGAAAAACCATTGTTTTCTCCCTAGGCAGCGGCGGATCAATGTTCTCCACAAAATGATTCGGCGAGTTCAAGCCAGCGCTTGGCATCGATGCGAGCCGTTACCTCATTGACATACCCTAGGAGGGTCTTGAGCCTGCTGCAGCGGAAAAAGGTATGACCGGCTGTTTCCCTCATGTCCTCGTCGCAGCGCAGGCAGTAGACCCGGGTTTCTTCATTGTACAGGTTGAGTTCTTCAAGGAGGCGCAGTGCGTTCTGGACAAGTCGCCAGGTAAGGGAAAATTACGAGTTTGTAAGAAAGTCTTGTCCCGGCGCCCAACTCCACTGGGAGCGAATCGCCTCTAACAACATCCCGTCCGTTTCACTAGCCGTTCCTTTGTGCCACGCCCCACTAGCTCCCGATAAAGCCTGTTCCTAGACTGTTCGAGGACACTGGTCCCCGGCAACGCTCTAAGTGCGGACCGGCATTCGGCGTAGAATGTTTGTTCCCCACTCGGTCTTCGCCGAGCTTCGACCGAGGGGTCAGGTGTGAGATTAGAAAACGAGCTTCCAACCACAGTGGCGCACGGAACGTCTACGTACAAAGAACGGCTCAGGAAGGCCAACCTTTCTGCATGCTTGTGACACCGGAGATCGGATAGTCCTAAGCCTTCCTCACTCGGATTTCGAACACAGACGTCTCTGCAAACATTATGCTTACCCTCGTTCCACAAGAGTGTGTCGAGGTGCTCCTGTGAGCTGATTCGTCGTTTTGCAGGGAGGGGAAGTACAGACAGACGGTAAAGCATGAGCGGAAAGACATATGTAGCACACGCCACCGCCCGACCCTTCAAGGACAATTTCCTTCGAACCCAAGTCTTGACAGAGGATTCGACCTTGGTCTCTACTTCCGACGAGTTTTTCTGAACCACACACCTAGGATCCGGACCGGGCAGTCGGTCCAACTGAAGATGCCTGGAAGCGAATTTACTCCGGTCCAGGCACGAACTTACTGCGATTGAAGACGGCCCCCGTAACTTCTTTGTATCGAACGAGCGCCTCGGTGACCGCTTGAAAGTCCGTGGGGCAAGGCACGAACACGGTGACATCATCGGCTAACGCAGAAACCCTGGCTCGTGTGCTTCCAGGGAGAGCTATCCCACGCAGGACTGGTGTAGTCACCTCGTCCCTTAACTTGCGAAGGAGGGATTCCAACGCCAGGACGTACAAGAGAGGCGACAGCGGACAACCCTGTTGCACCAACCAGGAGACGGCGAAAGATTCCGACAGCTTACTATTGATCTGCACCGCTACCGTCGGCCTGTCATACAGTACAGAGATCCACTTGAGGAAGTCCGGATTAAATGCGGCGGCCTCCAGCACAGATCCCAGGAACCGATGGTCCACCCTATCGAAAGACTTGGACTGATCCAAACTGATCAGCGCGGCCTCGGCGTCGTCTTCCGACCCCTCTATGATCGTGCGTATCAGATTAAGATTGTCCTAAATCAATCTCCCCTTCACAGCATAGCTCTGGTCTGGTTCGATAAAGTCAGTGATGACAACCTGCAACCGATTCGCAAGAACCTTGGCCAAAATCTTTAACTGTGTTTAGCAGAGTCAAGGGCCTGACATCATCTAAATCTTCCTCTCCACCAGGTCGTTGTACCTTTCCTCAGCAATGTGATCACTCCCTTGGTCACCTGTCCAAGGATGGAGCCCTGAACAAACCAATGGTTGAACATATCCTTCAGAATAGGGACCAACATGGGCGACAGCCTCAAGTAAAATTCGTAGGGTAGCGCATCAAGCCCCGGGGACTTGTTGCAGCCGACCTGCTTCAACACAGTAATGATCTCATGTTCCGCGACAAGACCATCACAGCTAGCCGCTCGAGCTGCCATGAGGCGGGGAGAGTCAGCCAAATAACTGCCAAACTCTTCGACCCTGAGTCTGGATAGTTGGGTGAAGTGCTCCGATAGATGCTTTTGAAACCCCTCGCAAATCTCCCGCGTCGACACGAGGGCGTGCCTTATGCTCAACAGCGTCTACATTAACAGCCTCGTTCGAGACTTTCATTAGCCTAGCCCTAACTATCTGGCGCTCGTACCGCTCGCTAGCCAAGCGGTTGAGGTCTTGTTTAGCCCGTGCTATCTCCAAGGGGTCCCCCCTCCACCGCCCGGGTCAGCCTATTCTCTATACGCTTCTTGGCCTTAGACTTATCTAGCGCGAGGAGTTGGCTGTACTGGACCGAGAAGCGTCTAATCTTAGCCTTGAGACTAACCCACCACTTACTCCCAGTAACCGCCCCCACTAATGCCCGTTAGATTATCTCTGTAACCTTCAAACAGTAGTCCTCCAGCTCCAACAAGGTGCTGTTGAACTACCAGTATCTGGCTAGTTTAGGCCTAGAGCTCAAGTTCAGGCGGACCATAACTAGTTTATGGTCCAAGTGTCCTAAAAAGTGGAACGTAGGGCAAGATAGAAAATCTACATCGCCTCTTCTAACTAACATCCGATTCAAGTAAGTACTTGGATAGGAAGGTGCATCTCCCAACCCGGGTGATCTAGGCGAAATCTGTCGACCAGGTCGCATGAAGCCATCAGGTCATACAAACTGCTGTCACACCACACTGACCCGCTAGTCCCCCCGACCTTATCTATCTTGGGATCAAGGATGGCATTCCAATCACCCATTTAGACTACCCTCTCTGGATCATCTATAAAACCCTCCACCCATCGAAAGAAGGAAGCCCACTCCACAGCGTAATTAGGTGCATAAACTGCGACTATCCGAAACACACTACTATTAACGGCAACATCGAAGGGGAGAGATGATTTAACTTACAAAAATACAGTATAAATATACAATTAGGATATACTTGCGCAGCTGCCATTACTCAAAGGCAATATGCAGATATATCCGGCATAAGTCCAGTACCAACAGACAACATAATTAAATCTTTCTTAAATAAGAGAAAAATCCACATTGGTTGTACGTCTCAATAATATAATATAAATGCGGGTGTACTTCAAGTGTCGATCCTCGGACTTTTGTTATTCCTGATATTCATAAATGATCTCCCTGATGACACCCCGCTCTATAACACATACTAGGGGAAAACGAATGAATACATATCCAAGGCAAAGTCGGAAACCCTAGAGGAAGACCTCCAGTTTGTAGTGGAATGGGGTCAAAAATGGATGGTAACGTTCAATGCTTCCACGACTAAGCTTGTTTCATTTAATAATTGCAGGAAACCTTCTCAACTACCAAAAGCTATGGCAAAAGATACATTACCTGAATGTACTCCGTTCCAACACTCTTGGTTTAATGTTCGCTGGAAACATGAGTTAAAACAGATACATCGAGAGCATTGCCAAGGCTGCTGCGAAGAAGGTGGGCTCTCTCTACCGTGCTAGAAAGTTACTTACGCCTGAAAGTATACTGTACCTCTACAAGGCCACCATTCGCCCATGTACAAAGTATTGCTGTCACATTTGGGTTTGTGCAGCTGCTACTAGTCTCTCACTCCTGGACAGGGTCCAAAAGAGTGTCGCCAACGTGATAGGTCCTGAACTATTATCTAAGCTTCAGCCTCTGAGCCATCGAGTAAATATTGCGTCCTTCTGCTTGTTTTACAAGTATTTTAATTATGGATACTCCAACGCACCTTGTACCCGCTCGACGTAAATACTCCCGACAAACCCAACAAGCAGCAAAATCCCACCTCTACACAGTAGAAATCCCCGAATGTAAGAAAGCTTTTTACTCCAATAGTTTTTCCCCTAGAACTACTAGACTTTGGAATTCCAGGTTTCTGCTTTACCAGCTGTACTGACATGCAGAAGTTCAAGTGTAATGTGAACAGACTTCTTGCTGCTCAACCCCCTACATAGTATCCCTGAAAATTATGTTCCTAATAGTATCCCCCTATATCAAAGTGCCTTGTTTTGGGTGGAAAAAAAATTGAAGTCTGGTGACTGAAATGTACCAAAAACAATTTTAGATGTACGTTTCCAATCGAGAGAAGATTGTGAAAAACATCAGAAACAGACTTGATGATAAAAGTGAGCATATATTTCATATTTGCTCCCAAAAGAATTGGGGGGGGGGTATTATAAAGCGGGGTTTCCAAAAGAATGTCCACATTTTATATACAATTGCTTGTAAGATATATACAATATTTTCTTTGTTTCCGCTGCAATATTTTTTAATTTGGGGGCCAAATAAAGAAAGCTAGGATTACATTACACGATGTCTCGACCACAAATGCATTATTTGCTTTGTTTAGTGTTCGATTGGCAGCGAATTTACTAAAATTTAAATTTCGGATAAAAATTGGTAATATATGTATGTACGTCTGTATATTGTCTATCAGGTAATGTTTCATTTTATAAATTTGCTGTGTTGGAAAGTGAAAGAGAAATATGAAAAACAAATTAAAAATCAAGCGTATAAATTATATATGAGTTGACTGTATTTCCTGGGTGGTTTTTATGCCCACAAACCTAATGACGCTAATAAAAAGCGTTTGACTGCTTGTTTCTGAAATGTTTTAGGTAACGCTTTCAATAGTTGATTTTCTTGGAAAATGAGGAAAAAATCTATTTTCTTGGTATTAAAAACTAGTTGTGGAACCAATGCAAGCAATGGCTTTTCTGGTTATTTATCTCGTTTTAGTTCGATCCACCCGACTAGTAGCCACACCCCGTCTCTATAGAGACCTCTAGATAACGGAAGATGTTATTTTCTAATAGCTTCATTTTCGTTGAATGCTTGTCTTTGGGATACTCTACTTGCTCTGTTCCCATGGACATACTAACATGGAGAACTCGAAAGGTAATATAAAAAATATCTTGCTGCACAATTCTCCCCATACGTTGCTCCTTATAATCTGGTCCACATCACAGTAGCGTCTAAGGTTTCAGTGGCTACATGCCTTATTTGGAGTGAACAAATGTATTAAGATTATGCACACTATTTTACTTTTTTATTAAAAGAAGAGACATATATATTCTCATTCACATAAAAGACGATATATCGATATAAGGAAAACTAAAAAAAATAATTTATTGAAGTAGAAAAAAGGCGTTTTTCGAATGTATTGATTTCTACGATTTAATGAAGTGAAGAAAGTCAAGCGCGTAGGAAATAGATATGGAAAGAGAAGAAAAGGAGAATCCAACGGATGGTAAAGCTGTGTTTTCGGTGTAGCAATAAAGACAAAAACAAACATTTATCAGATTAAATGCATATCAAATCCTTAATGTGTAGAACAACTATTTTTTTCGGGGACAACATAACACATAATGATACATATGGAATGCGTGAGCAACTGATTTTTATATGTAAAAATCAAAGGACTTTCAAATAAGATTAAGAGCAGACAGTAACGTAAAATATTTTTTTAGTTAAAACAGGATCTTTTGTTAATGTATTTATTAGTAAGAAGTGTCGTGAAATATTTTGGCAGTCAATGTGCTCCATAATGGGTCGGTCGCCCGTGGTTCAATCTTTCGTCAAGTCATATCAAAGATTTTTAAAAAAGCCTCCTTCAACATGATTAACTGGGCGTGTGTTAAATATCTACCATATTATTAGTTTCCTACTCAAAACTCCTAGAACTTTTATATAAGTTATATAGGACCTATGTTAAAATGCAACAACTAGACATATGTTAACATTGCAGTAGTGAATAATCATACCTGAAAAACTTTTTACTCTATATAAACCTCTCTCACCTCAAACAACGCCTGCTTGATTGACACGTTTTAACTCATTTCAAATACGTTAACTCATACCCGTCACTTTTTTTAAATTCAACTGATTTTGTCTAAGGCATATATATATATATATATATACATATATATATATATATATATACTTTTTTCTTATCTTTTTTTAGTTTTCTTTCTTTCTATCTCCTCTTTCTTAATAAAAATAATTTTTTATAATAATATTTTTTTCTTAATATCCATACGTGTCCCCAAGAATTATATTATCTTCCCTTCTTATTTTGACTTTTTCCATCTGAAAAAACAGACAGGGAATTTCTCTGTCTGCTGAAACAATTGATAAGTTGATATTTTTAGGTTGTAAAATAAAAACAAAATATATATATACACATATACATATATATATATATACATATGCATATGCATACATATATATATATATATATATATATATATATATATATATATAAGCTTAAAACACACACACAGAGAGTAGAGTAATGCACGAAACCAGAACAGTCACCTTTGAATCAACTTTCGAGAAGCAAACATATTTTCTCCGCTTATTATGTAAAGCACATAAGCAATGGACAAATTCTCATATTACTCGATTTATCTCCTGAATAAAAAGCTTTATAAGTAATACTAGAAAAGTATGTAACTCGTTGGTTCATCCATTAAGTTCAAGTTACATTTCTTTAACCAGGAAGAATCGAGTTTGTAAAGGCAGTTAAATACAAAAAGATACAGACAAAATTCAAATTTCTGTTGGCTATATATTAATATTTCGACTATGTATTTGGAACGGGAAGGAAAATTGCACAGTAAATGGGGTAAAAAGCAATAGACAACCTTAGCGGGATATTGGTTACTTTGCCTGTTTGTTTGTTTTTTAAATATAACTCAATTCCTAAAGTATATATTAGCGTATATTTTGTGTAATTAAAATGCATAGTAAAAAGGACTTAGGGAAACAAACGTTGATTAACTCAGATTTAGTATAAGAACAGATTGACGTTTTACTGTAATTGAATGGCGCAATAGAGAAAGTCAAATTAAAAAGCATTTCTTTATTCATTATTGCAAAGTAATCAACCATGTAATCAGAACTATTAAAGTAATATTCCACATTAGCCAGTAAACTTTAATCCTGCACTAAATATAACATGATTACAAGAACATAAATCACTCATGAGGCTACATACCTCCACATCGCAACTTAAAAATGGACCAACATATTATAGGAACGATTCTTGATGCTATGCCATGGAAACATCGATAAAAGATTATCTGATTAGACTGACATTTTGCATAGTGGTTACTGTTAACAAAGAATATCAGACTCATCAATCAAATTTGATAAAAAGATAGGTTGAAATTATGCCAAATTTTTAGTTTTAAATGCAAACTTATGCTCATATAAGATGAATGGCGCCATTGGCTATAACATTGGCTAAGTAACGAGTCACTACGATAAACAGAATCGAAGTCATTGTCAAAAGTGTGACGTTTACATTTTTCGTGATGTGGACTTTTGATCCAGATAACTTAATAGTAAAGCTGTTCATAGATTATAACTATTATTTAATCTAGTTGTGTGACAATTGGTAAAGCGATATGGACGTTATGGTTTGCATAAATAAACAAACAGGTAAAAATAGTGGAAAATCAGCAAATTCAACCGAAAACATAACCTCCTTACAGGGGTAATAAAACTTTTTTAATAGCTCGTATGGTTACTATGTAAGTCACTTCCTACTCTGATAAAGCGTTTATGGTTAAATGTTTGGAAACTTGGTAACGGGTCTCTTGAACAAAAAAACATAAACTGTCAACTTAAATAATAAAAGCATAAAATAGAAGCTTATGAAATCATAATTTACAATGCCCTAATGCATGTAAAAACATATACGATATTCTGTTATAAAAGATTTATCGTTTTCTTTATAACGCCAATAAATTACCAACTCAAAAGAAAGTCCTTCAAATGCATGAAATTTTATTTATGGCGTAGAACGAACATTCAGTAAAAAGTTTAATTTATTGGTTTGTTAAATGAAAGAAATAACACACGTGTTGCTTCAGTAAGATATGCTATCTCTGTGGAATGTACAAAAATAGGAAAGTATGTAATGGTGATCACGGAGACGGGAAAATTAGTCTAATAGAAAATCCTACACAATAGGAATTACCAATATGCGTATGCGTATATATATATATATATATATATATATATATATATATATATAAGTGAAATTGTCTGTCTATGTGTACATTTCCCTACCAAACTACTCTGTCAATTTTCAGTCTACAGACTCGAGATTCGACATAAAGGGAAAATCTTTCTAATCGGTTTTTGGCTAGAAATTTTGCTGTCAAGGGGTCAAAGTTCAACGATTTGACCTTTAAAAACTCTACTAAGCTCCTCCGCCAATTTTTGGGTCTAAACAATTTAAATTTTAGATGTAGATTACTTGGACATGAATCAAACTTTTTAATTTGATTTGAGCATAAAACAATAAATGTTAAGAGGTCAAAATTGGGGTCTATCTTTTTAAAAAAATCACCTCTGCAGTCTCTACCAAATTAGTCAGCCAATTTTTATCTAAACATTTGAAATTTTACATAAAGTGTATTCAAACACAGTGAAAGCTTTTAAATTGGTTTTTGGCCAAAAATTTGGCTTTGAAGGGGTCAAAGTTCAAAAGATTTTACCTTTGCGGTCTCTAGCAAACTATTCAGCCAATTTTGGGGTTAAACATTTGAAATTTTACATAAAGGTATTCAGACATGCAGCAAGCGTTTTTTATCAGTTTTTGGGCGAAATTTTTGCTGCCAAGAGGTCAAAGTTGAAAGAGTTGACCTCTGTAGACTCTACCACGCTCCTCCGCCGATTTTCGGTCTAAATACTTGAAATTTTAGATGTAGGTTACCAGGACATGAGTCAATCATATGCTACTGGTACCATGTAACCCAGTACTACCTGCCTCATGGTCGGGTCACCGGCGACTAAACTGGTTCCCCCACCAGACTTGTTTGGTGAGGAGGGTGGCTAGTCTCCTTGAAGAATTAAAAACAAGACCTTCCAAAGGGCGAATGAACCCTTTTTAGGGGTCAACGGCCAACTAGCACCATGTGTGTTTGTGTGTTGGGGTGGAGAGGGCTCCCATAAGCCGTGGTGAAGGCAACCTTTCTAGGAGAAGCAAATCTCTGATTTAAAAAACCATAAAGCGGGAGACCAGTACCCGCATTAAGCCGGTCTGCAGTTTAAATTGTTGCTGGCTATCTTGCTCTTGCTTGTTGCTGGATCTCAACATTTTGAACCGAGAGAGAGACTTAGCTGTCGTACAAAGCTAAGACTCTGTAACATCACCTGTGTATAGATACTCCCTCAGGCATTTGTCTATAAAAATGGTCCTGTGGCGATGGAAAAGTTATGACGCATGGAGGCTTGAAATGCTGGAAACATGTAATAATTGATCTCAATGACCGTCTTCAGTATCATGCCTGCATGAGCGTGTGAATTCACCAGTAGGACTAAGAAAAAAAAAAGGTCATTTCTAGGCTCATGGACATTAAGTGTCTGACAAGACGTTTTGCAATCATCATATGCACATAAATTTCTGAACAGTACATAGGGCCCGTGCTGAATTGCTAGTATATATATATATATATATATATATATATATATATATATATATATATATATATATATAGTTTACTTGAAGCATTGTTGGTAAATAAAATATAAATGTATTAGAAGAATATGGCAATGTGGATTACCGATGTTAGAAGTGGTGTGAAAAATAAACAAAAATAGGTGGAAATCTTGTAGAATAGTGAAATACCGTACGTCTATTTATTTTTCAAAGTCGCATATAACATCACATATAAAATCAGTAAATATTGACTTACTGTTTTTGGGATCGGGATGGTTGGTGCCTTTGATATTTTGGGATAACATCCCCTTGTCAAAAAGAAAATAAAGTTTGAAAACCGATGAATGTTTCAAAAGAGAGAAAACGTCACGGTAATAAAAAACCAGGATGTTGAGTTGAAACTACAAAAGATCGCGTGGAGAGATATTGGTTCAAAATTGGAGAATGTGTTTATTTTGAGAAAAATAGCAAGCCAATCACAAACCGGCAATTGACAATAATAAATTCCAATGATAAATCTTAGCAGTAGTTTTCTTTTGGAGATTGCGGGGGTAGGTGTAAAAGAAAACTATTAAGTAACTAAATAAATTCATACGTAACTGAAATAAAAACGAATTTTTTTAAATATTTTTTTATCGGATACTAATTAAATAGAATAAAAAGTAAGTAAAAATAAAAGAAATACAATAAATTAACAACATATTGTAAATTTTACGAATTAATTTTAATATATTAATATTAAGTCAAATATTTTTGCAAATGTAATGATTTACAAATATATAGATGCATCTTAAACGTTCTTTCAAAGGTATTTTGTCTGTTTATTTAAAATTTTCATGTGTTTTTTTTTCTAAACCGACGACAATATAATACGAAGTCTCGGCATTTATTTCATTAACTCTTTTTACAAATAAATTTGTTGAACGCCAGATATGTTAATATATTATCTGTCTTTATCTTTCTCCTACCTCCCGTTTCTCTCTCTCTCTCTCTCTCTCTCTCTCTCTCTCTCTCTCTCTCTTTCTCAGTCTTTCTTTCTTTCTCTCTTTCTCTCTCTCTCTCTCTCTCTCTCTCTATATATATATATATATATGCGTGTGTGTGTGTGTGTGTGTGTGTGTGTGTGTGTGTGTGTGTGTGTGTGTGTGTGTGTGTGTGTGTGTGTGTGTGTGTGTGTGTGTGTGTGTGACGGGTTGGGCGATTTCAGATAGAAAGTATATCCAAATTTCTTTTTTGTTTCCGTGAAGTCGAAATTTGAGAATGTTTTTCTACTATTTAATTTAGAAAATACATTTTGAAGGCTATTTGATGAATAATTATAAGTCTTTAAACAATGTTTTTTTTTAAGTAATCGACACTAAACTAATGTTTTTAAACACAAACTATCACGCAAACACTGTGGTTCTTTTTACTTAAAACTTCATTTTTATCAAGACATTCAGTTCATTTTTAATAATTTGGAGATGAAAAAGGGACCTGTCGTTTTATCTAAATTTCCGTTATGCATTATTCTTTAATTCGAATATAGTTTTTGTCTTGGAAATATTTTAAATTTTCAGAAAAAAATGTCAGAAAAACTTCATTAAATATTATGTTTCTGGCTTTTCGTGATGAGGATTGATTATTTTTATTATTTTGGATTTTTAATTTTATTGAATTTTACCAAATACTTACGGGTACGTAGCAAATTGGATAAAGTTCTCAGTAAAAAATCAATTGTAAAAGTACACCAAAATTCACCAATTGAATTGATTACAGAATCCTTAGACAAATAATTAAATTTATCTTTGTCATTTTTTCTCGAGAACTTCTCTAGGATTCTTGAAACTGATTTCGATTGTGGTTCGAAGTTTTCTTAACGCTTCTTTCTAGGCTTTCCACGTCTTCACGTCAACGTTTGTCAAATCTTGTCATGTCTTGGCTATGTTGTTTTTCGATCTCTCCTTTGGGTCTTTCCATATCTTGACTAAGCTGTTTTCGAAACATTTTCGTATCTTTCATATCTTGACTGCTTTTCAAGTCGGTCCAGACATTGACCGACATTGATTTCTTTTTGTGTTTTTATTAATACCTCATAGATTAATACAAACCCCCCTTCTCACCTGCATTGTTTATTGTAGTCCAACGATTAATAACAATAAATACACTTTAACACTATGTTGGAGTCCAACTATATATTATTTTATTTTTCTCGATAATAAATAACAAGACACTATTTATAGTAGATTCTAGCAGTTAGTGGTGTTCGCTACTCCACAACAGATATTGATCATGAGATAAAATCGTTGGTTATGATTGAACAGACACGAACAATCTGCCGAAGAACCTCCTTTCTGAACGCTTGATTATTTTTACGTCTAATGTTGAGGCTGGTATTAATCGTATGTGAAAATACAGATGACCAAACAAGGCTACCAACTAAGTGTGGAGACAGTTACTCAGAACCTATCTTATCCAGTGGTGCTGCTGAAAAAGCCCTGCTTCTAAAGAAATATCTAAGTCGCTGTGGAATAAGTCGCTTCTATCAGCAACAGATCAAGCGGGAGATGCTGCCAATAATAGCACCTCAAGTCACCAATCGAACCGGAAACCCTTCAGCTGCTCAAGAAGTCGAACCATTATATGGCCATCCGTGCCTCTGCTAATATTCTTCAGAAAATATAGTCTTTCGGTTCTTCGTTCAAAAAGCATCTATCAGCGTCGTATCGATGTCTGATTTAGCAGAACATACTTGAGCCATTATGAGCAACAATAATGTCCAGATGCGCCTTGACAAACATCAGCACCAGCGCCATTCCCAATAACATCAACATTAGTGAAGGTGTGGATCGCAGAGGAGGGCTTAAAGACGGGGTCTGAAATGGGCCACAACTACTATCTCATCCACTGTCTCACCTCCTATAATACTGCGGACATTCATAAAGCCCCTACTGTTTTTGAAGATAATTTCCTAAAAGTTTCCGCTACTTCATCGCCTTATAAACCCCCCAAAAAAAGTAAACAGAAAAGTATCAGTGACGGCAACAGCTTCTAAAAGTAAGCCGAAAAAAGACATCAATAGCAACAACGAAGAGAGTTTGCCGCCTGCGCTTAAACGAAAGCTAATTGCCCCTGATTCTGTATTAAAAACACTTTGGTGGTGTATTATCAGGGGCATGAGTTGCAGAAATAGTATGTAGGGAGTTGAGCAGCAAGATGTCTGTCCGCATTACACTTGAACTTCGGCATGTCAGTACAGTTGGGAAAGCAGGAACCTGGAAGGAATTCCAAAGTCTTGTGGTTCTGGGGAAGAAACTACTAGAGTAAAAGGACTTCATACATCTTGGGATTTCAGCTGTGGAAGGGTGGAACTTTGCTGTTTGTCGGCTTTGTCGGGGGTATTTACGTCAAGGGGTATAAGAACTTGTAGTTCATCAGAGCATCCACCATTAAAATACTTTTAAAACGGGCAGAGGGATGCAACATTTCGTCGATAGGACAGAGGTTGAAGCTTAGATGACAGCTCAGAAACTATTAGGTTGGCGACCCTCTTTGGAACCCTGTCCAGCATTGAGAGACTAGTAGCAGATGCACCAGCTCAAATGTGAAAACAATACTTCACATAGGTGAATGGTGGCCTTGTAGAGGTACAGGATACTTTCAGGGGTAACTTTCTAGCACGGAAGAGAGAGCCCATATTTTTCGCAGCAGCCTTGGCAATGCTCTCGATATATCTGTTCCAATTCATGTTCCCTGTGAACGTTACGCCGAGGAATTTGAACCAATTACTTTTAGGTAATGTATCTTTTGCTACAGCTATTGGCGGTTGAGAATGTTTCTTGTAATTATTAAAGGAAACGAGCTTAGTCTTAGCAGCAAATTAGAGGTCTTCCTCTAGGGTGTCCACCATTGCCTTAGATATGTGTTTATTCATTTCCCCCTCGTGCCTGTTATAGAGCTTAGTGTCGTCGGCAAATATAACTATCTCAGAGACTGTTTTATCAAGGATGTCATTTATGAATGCCAGGAATAATAAATGTCTGTAGAGAATCAGTCTCGTGATAATGTATTCCACAGAGGAGGATCCTTTGAAAAAGACTTATTTTTAATTGTGGTAAGGGGCGATTTCTTGCTGTGAATATCTTACAAGGAAGAGCCAGCGGTTAAAGGTCATTCGACGATCATCCATGGAAATGACAATAGAGTAGAGAAAGACTAATAACGTGTTTTGTAAAAAAAAAGGGGGGAGCGAAGTAGATTTTGTATTTTAACGACAAGAAGGAATTCTCTGAGCGGCATCATCCTAGAATTGAATATGTATATATTTGTCTTGTTCTAATCTGAATCAATCGTGTTTTGTTGGTTTATTCGCAAAAAATATTTTTTCCAAGTTTTGTTGTTGTTTGTTTGTTTGTTTTTTATTCACGCCGAATAAGGAAAAATATCACTGAAATGGAGGAAGCTACCGAAATACGGGATATATTTATATAGGGAGATCTTGCTGATAGATGGATAGCAACATATTTGTTCACATTACATTTTAATTTTAGTATGTTATCAGTTAAATACTTCAACGGA
The DNA here is from genome assembly GCF_053919585.1 of Euprymna scolopes. Classification (NCBI taxonomy): domain Eukaryota; kingdom Metazoa; phylum Mollusca; class Cephalopoda; order Sepiida; family Sepiolidae; genus Euprymna; species Euprymna scolopes. Next base: position 76,035,639 of record NC_136493.1, on the reverse strand, counting down.
TTTGTAAGGGAAATAGTAAGCTCACTATGTGTTTAATAACAAAATTCCACCTAATATACCGTTATTCTGTTGTATCAACACGTGTGTAGATTCGTAGGTATTAGAGATGGAACGATTTGTTTCTCGAGTTCGATAAATTACCGAGTTCGATTCTTTTAAAGTCTCTAAATATTTAACTGTATAGGCTATTTTTTTTAATTTTCGGATTACCATAAAGTACGTATAACATGTGCATATATTTTCGCAAAAGTAAAACACATAGGGTTCTTATAGATTTTAGTTTTACTGATAATTTTCAAAACATTATGTCGTTTAAGAATAAGAACAGTGTAAACATTTCAAGTAATTGTTTTTAACATCAGAAAATATGCGCACACTTTTCCGATACCGATTTC